>NC_057863.1:362225610-362536710 GCF_019393635.1 Dromiciops gliroides | reverse complement strand
TGGTTGTTTTTTTTTTTTTAAGGATTTTCTCTTTTGTTCTAATTCTTCTTTCACGACATGACTAATGCAGAAATCATGTTTAATGTGATTATACATATATAAACTATATCAGATTACTTTCTGTTTTGGGGAGGGGGAACAGAAAAGAGGGAGGGAAAAAAATTTGGAACTAAAAATCTTATGGAAACAAATGTTGAAAGTTATCTTGACATGTAACTAGAAAATAATAAAATACTTTTATGATTGAAAAAAAAGAACCAAGAGTCACTGAACACCAGCAATAAGAATAAAAGGAAGTGAAAGAAAAATAATAATAATAATAGCAGATACAGAATTTGAACCTAGGACTCCTGAATCTAAGTTTTTCATTGCTTGAGAAAGAAAAAATATAAGGTGAGAGGAAGTCACCATAATAATGTATATAAGTGCATTTACCAAGGGACATAGACTTTTATACGGGGGTACAATTATTGATCAGGGTAATAGCTCCATAATTATAGCTATATATTCAATTTTAGGTAGATTTGTCTATAATCTCTCACAACAAAAATATCTTGACCATCTAGTCTACCCACCAGCCAAATATATTTCAGGGAATAAAATAATTAGAAAGGGGACATGGTAAAATTACACATGGTAAAATTCATGCAATCATAGATTTAGATCTAGAAGGAATTTTAAAGTCCATTCAATAACCTTGTATTTTACAGAAAAAGAAACTGAGACATGAAGTGTTTAAAGTGACTTGCTCACAATCACAATTATAAATGCCATAGCTAGTGTTCACTCTCCTCTTCAAGCCCAGGAGAATGCACAATTAACTAATCAGATTATTTCCAAAATATAGAAACAGTTGGCAGCTAAAATTTAACATTCATCTGGGAAAATACAAGAGGGAGTGGTAGAGAAAAAATAAAGTGAGAAAGTACATGCTAAATACCCAAGATAGGCAAATTTCCTGCCTGGGAAGAACCAATAACCTACTCGCTAATTCCACTGAATACAGTTTTTACAAAGAATAAATCAGCTTAAATGATTCTGTATTGAAAGCAGGGATCAACCTGAAATTATTAACTGTGCCTATGTGCCCTATCCAAAAATGCTAACTTTAAGAGATCCCTGATTTCATCAGTTTGGGCAATTACTTCATCAAAGCAAATCATAATTGTCTATATTTCATGAGTTGCTGTGCTCACAAATTTCTTCACTTGGTATCCAGTCTTCTGATGATGAGCCCTTCTACACTTACATAGACTGGATCTCACATGACAAAGAATTTACCATCGGAGTCCAGATTTACCTCCACTCTATGCTGAGAGAAGAATAGGACCTTAGTGGAAAACATCTTAACATAGATGTAGGAATTCAATTACATCTAATTTAAGGCACTGAGTCAAGAACGAAGTGAACTTGTTCAAATAACCTTCCATATTAGGCTGTTATGAGGATCAAATGAGATAAAACATGCAAAGCCTTTTGCAGACTTCAAAGCACTATATGGATGATAGCTATCATCATTATTGTTATTTTAAATAAAAAATATCAGAATGGCAAATAGAACAAAAATAGTATTTAATTCAATTAAGCAAACATTTATTATAGACTATGTGTGAAGCAAAGTGCTATTTAATAGATATGTTTATCGTCCTTTCTTGAGACAGGATCAATAAACATCTATTAAGTAACTACTATGTGTCAGGCACTATGCTAAATTCTGGGGAAACAAAAAAGATACAGAGGGCAGCTGGGTGGTGCAGTGGATAAAATACCCTCCGGATTAAGGAGTACTTGAGTTTAAATCCAGCCTCAGACACTTGACACTTACTAGCTGTGTGACGCTGAGCAAGTCATTTAACCTTCATTGCCCTGCAAAAAAATAAATAAATAAATAAATAAATAAATAAAGCCAAAAACCAAAAACCAGTCCCCCCTCAAAAAAATAAAGATACAAAATACAGTCCCTGTCCTAAAGGAGCTTACAATCTAATTGACATAATAGCCTAATGTGGGAGGGGGTTTCCCTAGAATGTGTAATTTTCTAAAGTTCCAAAAGTTCATTTAAGTGAGCTCTTTGTAAAAGCAAGCATCGTTGTTACTATTATTCTTTTTTAAATTTTTTAAATTTTTTTAAATTTTAAATTTTTTTTTTAATTTGCAGGGCAATGGGGGTTAAGTGACTTGCCCAGGGTCACACAGCTAGTAATTGGCAAGTGTCTGAGGCCGGATTTGAACTCAGGTACTCCTGAATCCAGGGCCGGTGCTTTATCCACTTCACCACCTAGCTGCCCCATTACTATTATTCTTATTTATTTTCTAAGACAACTTAGAAGATGAAATTATTTCTTCATGAGAAGGGAAGAAAAATAATGTTCATTCTTCAGATAGCAGATAAGCTGATCCCTTTCCTCTTGAAGCAAATCCAGCAAGACCCTCAAACTATAATGACATTTAGTAAGCCTTGAGCCCAGCTATGTCATTCTCCTCATAAAACCCAAGGCTACTATAAGAAATTGAAAGCTCATGGACCCCAACTTCCTGTGCCCTGTTGAGAAATTCTATTCCCTATTCTCATTATGAATACTTCAGAAAAAAATCTTCAATTTCTGATTCCTACATTCATTTCTACATATGTAACTAATTAGATTTATCATTTTATGCAATACACTAGGGCAATGAGCTGGAAATGTTTTCTCACAGACATTCTCTAAGCCACATGATTAGTTGGAGAATAAGACATGATTGAGACAAGGTCTTTGTGTAAGCAAATGTCCCTGAAAAAAAAAATCCTTCTTTAGAAAGTAACAAGAAAGTATCCAACATACAGCAGATTATTCCAAAGGAAGAAAAACTTCTTTAGGCCATCAGTCTCTTCCTTGTCTACAGGAATAGTAACTTAGAGAATGGGTTTTGGTTTTAAAATTGTCACTGTTGTCTCAGATGGAGAAATCAATTCCTACAAATCGTTAAGTATGACAGATGCACAAATGCCTGATGTGGAAGGGATATAACAAATTGACACAAATATAGAGCCATTCAGCAAGAGATAAGTGATAAAAAGATATGAATAAACAATCCTTGAAAGAATTGCAAGCCATTAACCACCATATAAAAGATTGCTTTAAATCACTAATAATAAGACAAATGTGAAGCAAAACAACTCTGAGGTTTTACCTCACACTCAGCAAATTTACAAAGATGATAAAGATAGGAATCCTCAGTGTTGGAGGAGTTCTAGAAAGAATGCATTTATAGAGAAGCAATGAGTTAGTCCAACAGTTCTGGAAAGCAATTTGGAATTATGCTGAGGACATGATTAATTCAGCCACACCTTTAGACCAAAGAACTCACTCTTAGGCATATACTTCAAGGATGTCAAAGATGGAAAAAAGGTCCCACATATACTAAAATCTTAATAGCAGCACTTTTTATATTGACAATGAATTGAAACAAGTTAAATGTGCATTACCTGGGAAATGGTCAAATGCTTTTTGGTACATGCAATGCAATGTTATTTCTCTGCAAGACACAATATTTATGAAGAAAACAGAAAAGCAAGGAAGGAGTTATATGAACTAACACAAAATGAAGAATCACCAAGAGTATTATATGCTGTGACTACAATAATATAAATAATAACAACAGTAAAAAACACTGTTAAATTTTGACAATGTAATGAAAAATCTCCATCCTTGAGAAATGATAAGAGAATATATCTTCCTCCTTCATCTCAGTACAGAGGAGGAGTCTACAGATGGGCAATAATATATACACTATCAGGAATGATTAGTACACCAATTGGCTTGATTTACATGTTTTTCTTTGTTACATAGAAAGGCTGTAGTAGGTGGAGAGGAGAAGGAAAAATGACAGCTATAAAAACAAAAGGCAATAATCAAATTCTAAATACTTTTTACAAAGTCCATAACTATATAAATATGTGTATTGACACATATATGTAAGCAAAGTCAAAAGAATTCAAAAGAACAATTGATAAAGAACCAGTACCAAAAGATCCATGATGATTGAGTTGCAGCTCTAACACTAGTATGATTATAGAAATGTGATTTTAGCAAAGTCACGAAAACTTCCTGAATTTCAGTTTCATCTATAAAATGAAGAATAATTTCTCACCTTACACAGTTGTTATGAGATCACAACCAAATGCCTAAGGTCAAATAAGAATGGAAATCATTACAGGCCACCCCTAATTCAGGCCAGTCTAGTAATTCAGTTTCAGAGTTAAAATGTAATGAGACACTAAAGGACCATAAAATGCAACTCACCCATGAAAAAAAAAAAGATTAAAAAAACTTTACTTAGAATTATTATTTTTTAAATGTAAAATTTCAGGGGCAGCCAGGTAGTGCAGTGGATAACGTACTGGCACTGGATTCAAGAGGATCTGAGTTCAAATCCAGCCTCAGACACTTGACACTTACTGTGTGACCCTGGGCAAGTCACTTAATCCTCATAACCCCTCAAAACAAAACAAAAACAAACAACAAAAAAAAACCAAACAAAAACAAAAAAATGTATCATTTCTAAAGTTGAAAAGGATACCTCCCCCTTCAAATTCATCATAGCAACTGCCTATCCTACATTCAAAAGGCATTCATACATAGCAGTGAGAATTCTATTAAAAATAACATTACGGGGGGCAGCTAGGTAGCACAGTGGATAGACTACTGGCCCTGGATTCAGGAGGACCTGAGTTCAAATCTAGCCTCAGACACCTGACACTTACTAGCTGTGTGACTTTGGGCAAGTTACTGAACTCTCATTGCCCCGAAAAACAAAAACAAAATAAATAAATAAGTAACACTACCTCCCCACAAGTTGTCCCTTTTATGCCTCAGGAGGAAAGAAGTCTCCTAATATTTTTATTTTATTTTATTTTACTTTTTGTGTGGCAATGAGGGTTAAGTGACTTGCCCAGGGTCACACAGCTAGTAAGTTTCAAGTGTCTGAAGCTGGATTTGAACTCAAGTCCTCCTGAATCCAGGGCCCATGCTTTATCCACTGTGCCACCTAACTGCCAGTCTCCTCATATTTTTAAAGTAAAACCAGCCAGACCTACATCAAATTGCTACTATTCCTACCATAGATATGAAAACTTTCTCCTCTGGCAAGGCTACTCAGGGGCTAACTCCTCCATATATATATATATATATATATATATATATGTGTGTGTGTGTGTGTGTGTGTGTGTGTGTGTGTGTGTTTGTGTGTGTGTGTGTGTGTGTGTCCCACCAATTAAACTGCAATCTCCTTGAAATTTGGATATCTGTATTGTCTATCTTTGCCTATAATAGTATTTTTCCTCAAGAGATACTTAATAAATATTTATTAAATTGAAGTCTTGAACTATAAACTATTCTATTGTTGTTGTTGAGTCATTTCACTTATGTCTAACTGATCATGCCCCCTTTGAGGTTTTCTTGCCAAAGATAGTGAAGTAGTTTGCCAGTTCCTTCTCTGGCTCATTTTACCAATGAGGAAACTAAGGCAAATAGCTTAAGTGACTTACCGAAGGTCACACTGGTAGGAAGTGTCTGAGACAAGATTTGAACTCAGAAAGATGAGGATTTCTGACTCCAGGACAGGTATCCTGTCTACTGTACCACCTAGCTGCCCCAAAGTACTTTTACATGTAATTGTAAGCTAAAAGATGTCTTTGAGATTTAGCTGAATGCGTTTAGATTGCAAATGAAGAAAGTGAAGCCCCAAAATACTTGATGACTTGTGAACACTCTTCTAGCCAGGAGAAGTGCTAAGACTACAACCTAAGCCTTGAAATTCAAAATCCTGTTTTCTTATTTTTGTTTTGTTTTTGTTGGTTTTTATGCAATACCAGTCCTTACTGCTAAAACTGCCCATTCACATCTCTCCCATGTCAAAAGGGGTGGATCAATGGAATAGGTTAGGCACAGGAGAGACAGTAGCAAATGAATTTAGTAATCTCCTGTTTGATAAACCCAAAGACTCCACCTTCTGGAATAGGAACTCAGCATTTGACAAAACCTGCTAGGAAAACTGGAAGATAGTATGGTAGAAACTAGACATAGACCAACGTCTTACACCTTATACTAAAATAAGGTCAAAATGGGTACATGATTTAGACATAAAAGGTGACACCTTTGGTAAACTGGGAGAGGAAGGAATAGTTTACCTCTCAGATTTATAGAAAGGAGAACAGTATATGACCAAACAAGAGATAGAGAATATTATGAAATGCAAAATGGAAGATTTTGATTACATTAAATTACAAAGTTTTTGTACAAACAGAAGCAATGCATCCAAAATTAAAATGGAGGCAGAAAGCTGGAAAACATTTTTTATAGGCAGTATTTCTGATACAGGCCTCATTTCTAAAATATATTGGGAACTAAATCAAATTTATAAGAATCCAATCATTCCCCAATTGAGAAGTGGTCAAAGGATATGAACAGGCAGTTTTCTGATGAAAAAATAAAAGCTATCTATTGTCATATGAAAGAATGCTCTAAATCACTATTGATTAGAAAAATGCAAATTAAAACAACTCTGAGGTACCACTTGACACCTATCAGATTGGCTAATATGACAAAAAAGGAAAATAATAAATGTTGGAGAAGCTATGGAAAAATTGGAACACTAATGTATTGTTGGTGGAGCTTTGAACTGATCCAAGCATTTTGGAGAGCAGTTTGGAACTATGCCCAAAGCGCTAGAAAGCTGTGCATACCCTTTGACCCAGCAATACCACTATTAGGTCTTTTCCCCAAAGAGATCATAAAAAAGGGAAAAGGACCCACATGTACAAAAATATTTATAGCTGCTCTTTTTGTGGTGCCAAGGAATTGGAAATTGAGGGCATGCCCATCAATTGGGGAATGGCTGAACAAGTTGTGGTATATGAATATAATGGAATAGTATTATGCTGTAAGAAACAATTAGCAGGCAGATTTCAGAGAAACCTGGAAGGACTTACATGAACTGATGCTGAGTGAGATGAGCAGAACCAGGAGAAGATTGTACACAGTATCAACAACATTGTGTGTTGATCAACTGTGATGGGCTTGACTCTTTTCAGCAATACAATGGTCCAGGATAGTTCAAAGGACTCATAATGGAAAATGCTCTCCAAATCCAGAAAAAAGAACTGTGGAATCAAGATGCAGATTGCATCATACTGTTTCTACTTTTTTGTTTTTATTTTTTGAGGTTTTTCCCTTTTGCTATGATACTTCTTGCACAGCATGACTAATGCAGAAACATGTTTAATGCGATTAAACATGTATAACATATCAGATTGCGTGATATCTTGGGGAGGAAAGTGGGAGGGGAGGGGGGAAAACTCTCTCTACATGTAACTAGAAAATAATAAAATATTTTTATGATTAAAAATATCTCTCACTATGGCTGGAAATTTCTATAATTAGTAACTCTTTGGGTTTAGACATTCAAAGCCACTATTAAAATTCAAAAATTAATTGAACAGACAATGCTTTCTATCATTACCACTTATTATCTATCACCTTTGCAGAAATTGCTAAGTCATATTACTTAGTCACCGAAAAAAAAATGAAGAAATTGGACCCAGAGCTGGTCCTTTTTTCTGTGTAATGTTGATGGGAAATTCTGGAAGAAAGGGTAGAGCATGATTCATATTCTAGGGGCTCCTAGGAAACCAAGATAACTACATGTAAGTGGGGAAAGGGCACTGAAAGCAAGATTAGGGATGAGAGACAACTCCATAATATTGCTTATAGCTATTCCTGGAAATTATAAAAAATAAACCATCCACATGTGAGTATAGAAAGTTGAAGAAAAGTGACTTCTACAGGAGAATGGAAAAAAGAAGCAAGTTTAACAACAAGAAGTGTTTTACAGGGGAAGGTGGGACAGATGAGAGAAGAAGTAAAGAAAAAAGTTAGTAAGGTAATATATAGGGAAGGAGATGGAGAAAGAGAAGAGGAAAGAGGGGAGGGAGGGAGAAAAAAAGAAGGAAGGGTTTGGGAGGAAAAAGAATAAAAGATTAATTTCATAAAATAAGCACATTTTATCTTTTAAATTAGTTGATTAAAAATTATAATTTTCAATTATGACTTAAGTAGAATTTCCCCAGTATCTTTAGAAGAATGTGACTAAAAGAAGGTTTTTTATAATGTTATGTTTTGAGGAGCTGCAAAGCGTCATTGCAAGAAAGAAAAAATTCCCACCTATCCAGTAGATTGGCAGCATGTAAACTGACTGGCAGAGAAAGACCATGTTACATTTTCTAAGTCATCCTTATGAGACAAAATGGGTCCAGGGAATTAAGAACAGCAGGACATTCATGACTATGTGAAAGAAGAAAAAAGCCTGAAACATTAGGAATTTATCATGTTTAATTATTCTAAATTTTCCTCTAATATCCAAATCTTATAATTATCAAATCTGTTTCCCCAGAAAACTTAAGTACAGTTTAAAGGTAGGAAACAAACTCATCTCTCATTTTTTTTGGTGAGGCAATTGGGGTTAAGTGACTTGCCCAGGGTCACACAGCTAGTAAGTGTCAAATGTCTGAGGCCAGATTCAAACTCAGGTCTTCCTGAATCCAGGGCCCATGCTCAATCCACTGTGCCACCTAGCTGCCCCTCATGTCTCATTTTAAAGTTCAAATATCTTATAAAAATTAAAAATATTTTAATTAAAATTTTAAAATACTAAAGTGTAAAAACAAACAAACAAAAACAACCCCCAAAAATCCATCATCACTAATTTACTATTGTGGTGGAGAAAAAGGACAAAGACCAGGTGTTTGCTCCACCTGTGGCTACTTCATGAAAATTGGGCAGTGGCAAGACTCTTGTTACAAATGTCAATGTTTGACTCAATGTATAAGAAAAGCTCTAAGGAGGAATGGTTTTGAAACAATTACTGTTCCAAAATTCTGGAAAACCACATCTGGTACTCAAATGTAAGAGTCTAGGGAGTGACATTATTAATGATGGTGAAAACAATCTCCAAAGAGAGAAAGGAGAAAAAAGTCTATTTTCAATTGATGTGGAGTACAGTTTCTGTCTGTCTTCCACTCTTAGCAGAGTGTTTGTTCTGGGTTTCAGATTAAAAACAGCTATACCTTCCAATTAATGTTCATGCTCAACTGGTTCGAGGCTTTTCTAAATCATCCTGGAAATGCTGGGTAAAGAAAGCTCATACCACTACTATTCCCTCTCCCAAACTGGCCAAAGTCCAAAAAGAAACAATTAAAACTTGAAAGGTATTTCAAAGTGCCCAGTCTGCCAGCTGCAGTGATGGGATGAAGGTAATAAAAGAAGCCAATTTCTAAGCCAAATCGTTTCAGGCCAGATTATTCACTGTCCCCAGAATATGGCTTGTACTTTCCCAGTTGCATCATTTTTCTTTGTTGTTTTTTTTTTTCTTTTCTGGTCCCCTCTGCTAATCTAAATCTGTCTAGTCCCAGAGGTTTAAATTCTGCAATTCAGTTTCCACCACCTCCTTATCGTTTTCCTTGACCATCTAAAACTAAAGAATACTTCCTTCCTCTGAATTTCTTTTGCATGTGCTACTATCTTTGTTTCTTATCTCACCAACTGTATTAGCTGTTCATAGGTAGGTAGGTGGAATCAAGAAGACCTGAGTTGAAACACTGCCTCAGACTATTTGTGTGACCATGGCCGAGTTATTTAAACTATGTCTGCCTCAGTTTTCTTATCTGTGAAATGGTAATAATATTCACACCCAACACCCAGGGCTATTGTGAGGATCAAATAAAAAAATATGTAAATCACTCTGTATACCTTAAAGTGCTATATAAATATTATTATTATTATTATTATAGAATGGTTTATTGACCTTTACTGTATCATGGGTTCATTTAAGAAGTCTGATGACATCTAGGGATCCCCTCTAAGAATAATTTTTTTTAACCTATGAAACAAAATACATGAATTACAAAAGAAACCTATTATATTGAAGGACAGTTATCAAAATGGTTTTCTAACTGCATCAATCTCATGTTAATAACCCCTGTTTAGAAGACAGAATTTATGCCTAATAGGTATATCTGCTTATTCATCTGCCTTCTAAATCAATGACCTGAACAGAGAAAGAACAATAAATTTCTGTAGGTTTATCTGCTTCATATTTACATGTCCCTAATAACTATATTGGGCATCTGAGTGTCACAGTGGATAGAGCTCCAGGTCTGGAGTCAGGAAGATTTGAATTCAAATTTGGCTTCAGTCACTTACCAGCAGCTGTGTGACCCTGGACAAGTCATTAAACCTTGTTTGCCTCAGTTTCCTCATTTGTTAAATGAACTGGAGAAGAAAATGGCATACCACTCCAGTATTTTTGCCAAGAAAACTTAAAAATGGAATCACAGAAAGTTGGACACAACTAAATAACAATAACTATTGGTCATAATATAGGTTATTCCAAAATATCTGTAGCATCCCTGAAAGAAATCTCTCATAGGACCTAAATACGTTATATCTTCCAAAGAACTGTTGTGTTGTTTTTTGGGGGGATGGACTCTTGTCTTGGGAATTCCCTCCATTGATACATATCTTCCTCAACACTTAAGTTGATTACATTAGCTATGTTAGAATATAAGTACCAAGAGGGTAAGAACTATTTCACTTTTGTCTGTGTGTCAACAATGCCTATTACAATGTCTGTAATATAGTATTTAATAAACTCATATTGATTAATAGGTAAATCTCAGGGATTTACCTAGAGAAGAGGTGTCAAACATGTGGAGTGTGGCTTGAGCAAAATTAAAATGTATTGAAAAAATTGAAAAATATGTTTATATTTTAAAATATTTAAAAATACTATGCATGAATAATATATATTGTATATGTGATATATTTATATATAATATACAATATAAAAATATCATAAAACATTGATAATATTGCATTTTAAAACTAAGTCAATATGCAGCCTGCAAGGATTCTTATGAATATATCAGTGGTCCCCTTTTCCATTTGAGTTTGATACCACAAACCTAAAGAATTCAGAGGCTAAATAGATTACCCAACTCATATCTGTCATAGGATGGATTTGAACCCAAGACTTCCTGATTCAATCAACCACCATTTATTAGGTGTCTAATGTGTTACAGGAACTTTGATAGGCATATAAAATATGCAAAGACAAAAACAAAACGATCCCTGATCTCAAAGATGTTACAGTCTAGCAAAGGAGACAATATATATATTTGTAAGTATATACAGAATCAATATCTGTAATGGAAGGAACTGGGTTCTGCCATTTATCACCTGTGTGACTTTGGGCAAGTCATTTAACTACTCTGGACTACTCACTTCCCCAACTGCAAAATGAGAGGCCTGGACTAAACGAACCCTGATGTCTTCTCCAGCTCCAAAGCTATGATTTTATGAAATACAAGGTAGTTAAATAAAAGATAATTATAGGGGGAAGCCCTGGAAGCTGGGTCGAATCCAGAAGGCTTATGTAAAAATGATATTGATGGTGAATGGTGAAGAATCAAGGATTTGATGAGGCTAAGGTGCATAGGTATGGGAGAAAGCCACTGGGAAGGCATGAAAATGCAAAGTGGCACATGGTGTGTAAGGAACAGAAAGGACAATTTTGGTGGGGGATGGGGTTGGTATCATAAAAGTAATGTGCAATGAACTGGTTGTGAATGGATTTAAAAGGCAAACAGAGGAGTTAATATTTTATCCTGGAAGCCATAGAGAACACCAGAGTTTATTGAATAGGAGAGTGATGTGGTCAGATGTGTGCTTATGAAAAATTGCTTCAGCAGTTGTATCAAAAATGGATTGGAGCAGGGAATTATTTGAGGCAAGAAGAATGCACAGGGGGCTGTGACAATGTCCAGGAGTGAGGTGATAAGGGCCTAAATTAAGGTGATGACTGTATGAATAGAAAGAAGGGAATAAGAATGAAATGTTGTAGAGGGAGAAACTATAAGGTTTGGTGACATACATACACACTTGCATACATACCTACATACATAAATACATGTGCTATGACTGAAAGACTGTTGGTGTTTTGAGCAGAAGCAGGGAGGATTTTGGCAGAATGGTGATTTAAGAGGGCAGGGAAGAAGACAATAGCCAGTATACCACACTGCCTGTTCATATATAGGCACACACTGAAAAATAACACCAATTAGAGACCACATTCAATTTATCCATTAAATTGTGAGGAGCTGTGAATTTGTGTAGTTTTTGGAGGGAGGAGAAAGGGGATTCTAGTTTGTCCTATATTTGGACCGATATGGTAATTATTAGCACAAATGGCAAATCATAAGATAACCTTCGTCTCTGTTTTTGTTTGTTTTGTGTGTGTGTGTGTGTGTGTGCGTGCACGCGTGCGTGCATGAGTGTATGTGTGTGTATGTATGTATGTATGTATGTATTGACCTTAAAAATGAACCTACTTTAGGCAAATTTTCTTAAATGTCTTTTTTCTCCCACTTTCTTCATGGAGTATTGCATTAGGGATAAAATAAGATACAAAAACATCTTGCAGGCAGCCAATAAGATGACCATTTTTCTGGAAAACTTCACACAAACATCACTCATGAAAAAAGGTGAGAAAACACTGGTGTCAAAAAACACTGCCCCCTGTATACATTTATACCCATCTTGTTCTCTGTCCAAGGGTTTGTTTTCTGTCAGTTAGACATAGGCTTTCTACTTTAGGCTGTCCACAAGTCAAGAGGCCTAGCCCACTTCCACATATCACAAACAAAATTATTTTTTATAATTCTTCAAAGATAAAATCTCTTGGGGAAGCTAGATGGTGCAGTGGATAGAATCTAGGCCCTGGATTCAGGAGGACCTGAGTTCAAATCCGACCTCAGACACTTAACACTTACTAGCTGTATGACACTAGGCAAGTCATTTAACCCCAATTGCCTCACCAAAAAAAACAAAAAACAAAAACAAACACACACAAAAAAAACAAAGATAAAATCTCTTTCAAGATGGTTGTAACCACTAGTTTCTGCTTGGGTGTCATTGTTCAGTTGTTTCAGCCATGTCTGACTCTTCATGACACCACTTTGGAGTTTTCTTGGTAAAGATACTGGAATGGTTTGTCATTTCCTTCTCCAGCTCATTTTATAGATAAGGAAACTGAGGCAAAAGTAAAAAGGTTAATGTGATTTGCCCAGGATCATATACCTAAGAAGTCTCTGGGGCCAAATTTGAACTCAGGTCTTCCTGATTCCAGGTGTGGTACTTTATATACTGTGCTATGTACTTGGATAGACCTAGAATAACAGACATATTCTGAGTAGAACCCAATGCAGAGTTGGTAGGCAGGGAAAGAAAGGTTGGTTTACATAGCCTCTGGCACATAAGTTTGGTCATATTACTCATCTCATCCAAAAGTGTCAGTAGCTCTCTACTATCGACAGAATAAAACTCCAGATCTTGGGCTGGCATTCTAGCCTTCCCACCCACCTAAACCTGGCAGTCTTGTTGCATATTTTGCTATATATACTTTATGCTTTGTCCAAATTGAACTTTCTCTGTCTCCAATCATGCCTCATCCTTTCACCATTCTATGCTTTTTGCTCATGCTGATTTCCATGTATTGGCTGTTCCTCACTATTGTTGAATCTCTATTCAACCAAATACCAACACTCTAAATGACTTCAGTGAGCTAACAATAGCAATGAACATTAAATTGCACATTATTGCAAATGCTTTACATGTTATTTAATTCTCAAAACAGCACTGTAGTAGGTGCTATTGCTACTCCACTTTATACATGAGAAAACAGAGGCTGACTGAAATTAAATGGCTTCTCCAGAATCACACACTGATATATAGCAAAGGCAGACCCTTCAGGACTTCCCAACTTCTAGGACAGTCCTCTATTCACTACAGCATGCCACCTCTCATTTTATAGATAGAGCAAACTAAGGAAAGTGACTTACCTATAGTCAAATAGTTAACACAATTATATTCTCTGCCTTTCTACTCCAAGTTCAGCTATATTTACATCATAGTCTCAGTAGAAATAGAAAGGATTGCATGCTAGAGAGATTTTGAAAGGAAAGCTAACTGGTTTCCAAATCTTGCCTCATCAATAATCTTACATTAGATCAAAGATTCAAAAGTGAGGTTTAGGGGGTTAGGGCATGGATTGCTATGTGAGAGTCCCAGAGAAGGAAGAATGATATTGAACAATCTTCAAAATCAGTTTTAATACATTTTTCCATAGCCTATTTTATCTATTGCTTGAGAGATTTAAACCAGTCCCATAAGATCTTTCATTTCCTTCCTCTGAATATTATTGATCCCAATTCCCCAATGGTACCATGAACATGCCAAAGAGCAAGGGGTAGAGAGAGGTGGGGAAAAGCAAGAAAGGAAAATAATGAGATCACTTTACAACATCCTCTACTTGTGCCCTGACATCAGGGGAAACCATTATTCTCTGACCACCAGCCAGAAAATCTTCCAACAATGCTTTGATGGCCACCCCATCCTCGAAAAGGACAGTTCTGCTCAACATCCTTCACTCTGAAATCATAAGGCCCCACTTTGCTTTACTGAATTTGTACCTCAGCTGCAGTCAATTATAATAGTAGAAATCTTGTGAAACATGTTGGCTAAACCTTGGAATTTGTTCTTAAAACCTTGGTGATTAATAATAAATGCTGAGTTTGGCCAGCTCCCTTGACATCGAGTGATTCATTGTGCATAATGACAGAGAAGTGGAACTACATCACTTTGGACAGTAGAAAGAAGGATAAATGCAAGTTTGATTAAATTATTAGAAGCAATGACTACAACTAACTAAGAAGTCTAACATACTAATGATCAGATGTTTGACACTGGCTCTCACACCACTTTGTACCAAATGTGTGCCAACCAGATATACACAGCACTGCGCTGTAACCTATTACAAGTGGAAACTTATGATGCACATATTAATCTTCAGAGGCAAGGGACTAAAGTGATTTCCTTTGTCATGTCTTTCAATATTAACAGGCAGATCTTTAATATTCAGTAGCTCACTAGGCCTATACCTGCAGAGACCAGGGAAGAAGGAAAGAATTAATGTCAATATGCTATCTTGGGCATGGTAGAGCTCTATTGTTCAAAGTTTTGTTCCATTCAGATTTCCCCCTGCCTATTATGCATTAAGTTCCCAGAGGTCAAGGAATTGGTTTTAATGGAAAGTGTAAGTTTTGAATGGAGATTGTATTTTGCCTTTTTCAGATGAGTACTCTAATTAGCTGTGATCCTGCATACACATCCTTAATGCAGAATGTGTGATGGGCATAAGCGGAGAAAAATCATGATCACTCAAACTCAGAAAGCAAGTAATGAAATTCAGGAGCCCAAATACATCCGTATAAGAAATGAATTTCAATGATCTCAGTGAAAATTTCACATGAATCAGAGCCCAGGATTGATGCTTATATCTGTGCTGAAAATGATATAAACAGGAATTGGCATTACTATCAGGCTTATGAAATTTTCAACAAGACTTAGAGTTTGGCCTACATAGAACATAAAGTAGTAATTGTAGAAAAAATAAAGTGAGAGCAAATTTCACCCAGAAAAAGAACTTTATAAACACTACCATACTGTATAAATCATCATCATCATCATTGCCATCACCTTCTACACTTAAGGTAAAGAACAAACCATGAAAAAATATTAGAGACTAATGAATAGAAGTGTGGTACAATAGGAAGAATGTGGGATTTGGGAGTCAGAGACCTGAGTTCAAATCCTATTCTTTTACTGTTATTGTATGACCTTGACAAAGTCATTTCTTTGAGCTTCAAAATGAGGATTTGGGCAAAATGGTTTAGAAGGTCCCTTCAAGCTCTGAATCTGTGAATCTATGAAGTTGAGGCCAAGTCCTACTGATGGGCAAGCAACTCAATGTTTCAATGCCACAGACAACTCTCTGAGGTGATGATATAGCTGAGTTGCTGATCTCCTTCAGTATAGGCAGTTTCCACACATAAAACTCCTCATACCTTTGAAAACACAGGTCAGGACTAAAAAGAGAAAAATTAAAAAACAAAATCTATACAGGGTCAGGAGAGTTTCAGTAACCTTACATCCAAACATATTTTAAGACATTTGAAAATCCCTTTGCCTAGGAGAGAGACAAATTCTCTTTCCTGCAACAATTCCTTTCCAAATCATGCTTTTAAAGACTAGAGTTTCCACGTAACAATGACCAACAATCAGAGTGATGGCAGCATCAATGACATTGATCATGCAAAGCTGCCAGCACACAAGTGATGCGGGTAGAGATGGAAAAGAATATTGCCATGGGATGAAAACGTCCAATAGTCTGGAACTCCTTTGCCCTTGATTTATTTATTCATTTATTTATTTATTTTTAAGACAGTGAGCTCAATGTTTTACCTCTGATTTTATCTGGAAGCCATTAGCCTGTGATGATGCTAGGATCCCATGAGGCTCCCTCTTAATTATTAATGCCTATGTACAATGCAGATTGAGAGTGGAGTAATAGAGAGAAGCAAAAGAGATAAATAACTTTTGTCCCTTCAGAAAAAGCCTGAAGATCTCCCATGTTGACAAGAGAACTACAGCCATGGCCTATGTAAACATGGCTTATGTTATTTCTAAAGGCAAACTTATCACATAAGGAGGCACTTAAGTAACAATAAGTTTTAAAGGCCAAGAGAGGCAGGTGACGCTCTTTAAGCTCTTTATTTACTATGACTCTTAAGGAACCATGCCGTTCAAGAAGGGTTATTGGAGTCGGCTTCAGAATCATGAGCACGGCCCTACCAACAGCTTTCCTAATTGAATCTCAAAAGACTGTAATTGTGTTCCACTCTGTAGTCAGCCTCCATTCCATGTGGATACAGTCGGTTGTAGGTAATCAGATTACTCATGGGTTACTGCCTGCAGCCCGTCAGAGAGTGCCAAGAGTGAGAAGGCAGCATGTTCTAGGGTTAATGAAGCCTAATGTGGTGCCAATATCATACTGTGCCATTGCCTGCAGAGTGAGAAAGGATTATATCCCATGTTAATATGCCATCTGACCCGTGCCAGAGAGGCAGTCTAAATCACTGAATAAGTATGTAAGTCACTACAGACAAGCGTTTGCCAGCTCTCTCACGGCTGTGAAAACAAGTTGTTCCTTCACTCATGAATCTTCACTTTGGTGTTCTATAAAGCACAGTTTCAACATTGGCTTCTATCTTCCCTGGATAGGCCATACATTGAATTCTCTGAGCTGGGAGCAAATGCTGGGAAAGTCACATGGTTTATGACAGGATGATCCAAACTTTGTAAAGGAATGTTCTCTAGGGAAGTATCCTCCACCTTCCCTTCACCCAGGGATACATTCTTTTCTATAAACTTGAGCTTAGTTTATTGTGGCTGCAGTGGCTATGCTTTGGTACTGGCTTGGGACTTAAACAACTGGCACCACTTTCTTACTTATAGTTGTGCTTCTTAATTTCTATTCTATCCAAAAACTCCAGCATAAAGTGAAGATGGCCCAAAGAAAATGCTCAAAGGACAAGGAAAAAAAATTATTTGTGCCACAAAATCCATATGGATGGTAGAAATATTGAATGGTGTCGGCTCCCACTGTGTAATTGAACCTATTTAGAATAGTGAGTCCAAAAAATTTTTGATACCTTCTTCACTATCACATTCTCAGCTTCTACCAGAGCTCCATCTCTGGGACGCTCCAAGAAAAACTGGGAGAAAATAATGTTGAAATCAATTTGAAAACCCAGTTAAAGTTCTTTACCTGCTTTATTGAGATGCTTAAGTAGAAGCCAAACATCAAAATCGTCTTAAAATCCCCTGAATATCAAGAAAGAGTACTTGAAAATTTATATGTAAATTGTTCCTTTTCCTAGGGTATAAAATCAAAGTATGGGAACAAATGAAGGTAACTTTACAGGATGGGGTATGATACTGGTGTTGATGTTTTGCTTTTTATTTTTTTAAGTAATGAAATACCAGAAAAGAAAAAAACAAAGAATGATTTTTTTTCCTATTTTTAAAAATCTCAGAAGGGGCTTCTTCAAATGCATAAGCAAAATGCCAAGGGACCACATATCCACAACAAAATGCTGGTTAGGAAAAAGTTATTGTCCTTAAATATGGCTACAGAAGAAACTCTTTCCATATTGCTTCAAATCAAAACAGGATAGTGTTTCCCACTGATATTTTGGAAACTAGAAGGGAAATTAACACTGCTGTGTACTTCTTTGGGAAATATTCTAAATGCTCTTCCTCTTTTGTTATACATGTATACTTTTGCACTTTCACTAGTAGCCTCTGTGAGAAACCATCGCCTTGCCTTCAAGGAGTTCATAGTGTGATTTCCAAATCTTTTAAACAGTCTTTCCTTGTGAAGATTCTAGGCCAAGATAAATGCCACTTCAGCTTTCTCCAGTATTCAGCTTTCTCCATTCTTTGGTTCGATTCCTCACCTAGGAGCAGATTGGCTTTGAAAAACTTAGGAAATATTTCACATTGAATGATTCCATAAGCTATTCAGGATGCACTTAGATGATATTTTCAGCAAATACATTGTTTTCATTCAAGATATTTTTTTTCGTTTTGTTGGTAATGTGTGTCATGATATATCCACATCTGCACAGCAGTTTCTCTATACCTGTACTTTCCCAGGAAGGCTTCTTGACCTCTCTGAGCATCAATTTCATCACAACCTAAGATACCTGAATGCTCACATCTCCACAATTGCCATGACCCTTGGCTTTCCTCCTACTACTCTACTATACTCCACATCTAGCTATACTTAGCTGATCCAGGCAACCCCACCACTACGCTGACACTCTTTGGGTGATGATAACCTACCTGACCCCATTTTCCAATGATTAACATACTCCCACCCCTTACCACAGTGACGAAATCTCTAGTTGTCATTATCTCTTCCACTGTATTCCCTGGAATGCCTGCTCCACAGCCAATAAATTAATTTATCTAAAACCATTTTCCTTTATTGCTCTTTCAGTGTCATTGAACTTACTGAGACATGGCTCCCTCCTGCTTTCTCTGACGAATCCCTGGTCATTCTTCCAGTACTGACTGTACTTTCACTATCAGTTCCCAACTCATTGATCATGAATGGACAGAATTAGAATATTCCTTGCTCCCTATTGACACTTTCAGGCTCCATCTACCACCATTATTCAATAGCTTCTCCTTTGAATTTTATTCAATCTATATTTATCAACAATCATGATTCTTGTAGTCATCTACCCAGCTCCAGGACATTATCCTTCCTTCTTCAATGATTACAGAGCATGATTCATAGTCTTTCCTCCCCACTTCCTGCCCTCTTATCTAGGGACTTTTACATATAGACTGATAATCCCTCAAATACCCTAATTCTCTTCCTTCAACTTCCTATAAGCTATTCCTACACACACACACACACACACACACACACACACACACACACACACACACACACACATATTCTCACACCCTAGCTATATACAGAGCTATACACAGAGATGCTTATACCCTTGATTTCCCCTTAACTCACAAGTATTCCTCTTCAAAGTTCATGAACTCTCAAAATGCTTTATCTGATCCCAATTTTCTGTCATTCTACATTTCCCTCTGCCTTGTAGCCCCTAACCCTGCAATTTCATCCTCACCATGACCTACAATCTTCAGTTCTTTCCCAGGTCATCACCCCTGCATTGGCTGTCCTCTCTTTCCTTTCCCATCTTGACCTCATAGTAAGCCAGTTTAACCCTACACATTCTTCTCTTGAATTCTTTTCCCCTTTATCCTATCAAAGATCTTGCCCTGCCACTCTTCAGACTTGTTTACTCCCACTATCCACTCACTTCATTCCAACTGAAATACTGCTAAATGAAGCTTAAGAAAATCAAAGAACTGTGTATACTATGTTCACCACAGATTTGTTACTACTTGTAAATGGGCCCTCACTGCAAAAAGGCAATACATTTATACCTCCTTAATTAATTCACTCTTCTACTCAGGAAAGCAGCTTTTCCAAATTTTTTCACCCCTCCTCGAGTCTCTCATAGTTCCCTCTCTTACCCTCATCTCAACAGAGAATGTTACCTCATATTTTATGGGAAATATTTAGGCCATAAAATTAGATATGCTAGACCTCTGGAAATTGTTGAATGGGAAAAAGTATACCTATTTCTTTTTTGTTGTTGTTTTCCCATAAATGTATTTTTATTATTTTTTAGTTACATGTAGGGATAGTTTGCAACATTTGTTTTTATAAGATTTCTAGTTTCATTCTTTCTCCCTCCCTACCCTCCCATCCCCCTGCCCCAAACAACTAGCAATCTGATATATGTTAGAGATGTACAATCACATTAAACATGTTTCTGCATTAGTCATGCTGTGCAAGAAGAACCAGCAAAAATGAAAAACCTCAAAAAAGGAAAACAAAAAAAATAGAGATATTATGGTTCAATGTGCCTCTAGATTCCATAGTTCTTTTTTTTCTGGATTTGGAGAGCATTTTCCATCTTGAGTCCTTTGGAACTATCCTGGACCATTGTATTGCTAAAAAGAGTCAAGTCCATCACAGTTGATCAACACACAATGTTGTTGATACTGTGTACAATCTTCTCCTGGTTCTGCTCATCTCACTCAGCATCAGTTCATGTAAGTCCTGCCAGGTTTCTCTGAAATCTGCCTGCTAATTGTTTCTTACAGCACAATACTATTCCATTACATTCATATACCACAACTTCTTTGGCCAATCCCCAATTGATGGGCATGCCCTCAATTTCCAATTCCTTGGCACCACAAAAAGAGCAGCTATAAATATTTTTGTACATGTGGGTCCTTTTCCCTTTTTTATGATCTCTTTGGGAAAAGGACCTAATAGTGGTATTGCTGGGTCAAAGGGTATGCACAGCTTTCTAGCGCTTTGGGCATAGTTCCAAACTGCTCTCCAGAATGCTTGGATCAGTTCACAGCTCCACCAACAATGCATTAGTGTTCCAATTTTTCCACAGTTTCTCCAACATTTATTATTTTCCTTTTTTGTCATATTAGCCAATCTGATAGGTGTCAGGTGGTACCTCAGATTTGTTTTAATTTGCATTTCTCTAATCAATAGTGATTTAGAGCATTCTGTCATATGACAATAGATAGCTTTTATTTCTTCATCAGAAAACTGTTCACATCCTTTGACCATTTCGAAATTGGGGAATGACTTGTATTCCTATAAATTTGATTTAGTTCCCAATATATATTATAAATGAGACCTCCATCATAAACACTGGCTATAAAAAATATTTCCCAGGTTTCTACCTCCCTTCTAATTTTGGATGCATTGCTTCTGTTTGTACAAACCTTTTCAATTTAATATCATCAAAATCATCCATTTTGCATTTCATAATATTCTCTATCTCTTGTTTGGTCATAAACTGTTCTCCTTTCCATGAATCTGAGAGGTAGACTATTCTTTTCTCTCCTAATTTACCTAGGGTATCACCTTTTTATGTCTAAAGCATGCACCCATTTTGACCTTATTTTAGTATAAGGTATAAGATGTTGGTCTATGCCTAGTTTCTGCAGTGTTATCCTCAAGTTTTCTCAGCATTTTTTATTGAATATTGAGTTCCAATCCCAGAAGCTGAAGTCTTTGGGTTTATCAAACAGTAGATTACTAAATTCATTTGCTACTGTCTCTCTTGTACCTAACCTATTCCATTGATCTACGACTATATTTCTTAGCCAGTACCAAATAGTTTTGATGACTGCTGCTTCCTAGTAAAGCTTCAGATTTGGTACAGCTCACTCACCTTCCTGTGCATTTTTTTTTCATTAGTTCCCTTGATATTCTTGATTTTTGTTTTTCCAGATGAATTTTGTTTTTTATTTTTTCTAACTCTACACAATAATTTTTAGGTAGTCTGATTGGTATGGCACTGAATAAGTAAATTAATTTTGGTAGAATTGCCATTTTTATGATATTAGCTTGGCCTATCCATGAGCAATTGATATTCTTCAAATTATTTTTTTCTTTTTTTTTCTTTCTTTTTTTTTTGTGGGTCCATGAGGGTTAAGTGACTTGTCCAGGGTCACATAGCTAGTAAGTTTCAAGTGTCTGAGGCCGGATTTGAACTCAGGTACTCCAGACTCCAGGGCTGATGCTTTATGCGCTGCACCACCTAGCTTTCCCCTATTCTTCAAATTATTTAGATCTGATTTGATTTCTGTGTAAAGTGTTTTGTAATTATGTTCATAGAGTTCCTGGGTTTGTCTTGGCAAGTAGAATCCAAAATATTTTATATTGTCTACTGTTACTTAAAATGGAATTTCTCTTTCTATTTCTCCCTGCTGGACTTTGTTGGTCATGTATAGAAATGCTGATGATTTATGTGGATTTCTTATTAATGTGGTTGATTATGTTGATAGTTTTCCTAATGTTGAACCAGCCCTGCAGTCCTGGTATAAATCCCACTCTGTCATAATGTTTTATCCTGGTGATCACTTGCTGTAATCACCTTGCTAATATCTTATTTAAGATTTTTGCATCAATATTCTTTAGGGAAATTGGTCTATAATTTTCTTTCTCTGTTTTGTCTCTGCCTGGTTTTGGTATCAACACCATATTTGTGTCATAAAAGGAATTTGGCCGAACTTCTTCTTCACCTATTTTCCCAAATAATTTGTATAATACTGGAATTAATTATTCTTTAAATGTTTGTTAGAATTCACTTGTAAACCCATCTGGCCCTGGCTTGTTCAATTCCTTTTTCTAATATGGGCTTATTTAAGGATTTTATTTCCTCTTCAGTTAACCTGGGCAGTTTTTATTTTTGTAAATATTTGTGCATTATATTTAGATTATCAAATTTATTGGCATACAATTGGGCAAGATAGTTCCTAATTATTGCTTTAATTTCCACTTCATTTGTGGTGAAATCACCTCTTTCATTTTTGATACTGGTGAGTTGGGTTTCTTCTTTCTTTTTTTAAATGAAATTAACCAAAGGTTTATCTATTTTATTGTTCTTTTTCATAAAACCATGCTGTGCTGTGCTGAGGTGCTCTGTGTTCCCTTTTTCCCAGAGTAAGACCAAACTTTCCTGAAGTCTTCTAAATTATTTCAGGTTAGAAGATTGTGTCTCTCTGTCTTTTTGTAGGTTCTGTAGTTTCAGAATACATTTGGAGGCTTAACTTAATGTTCTTTTTGAAGGAACTGAAGGAGAGCTCAGGCAATTTGCTGGCTTTTTTGTTTTGTTTGTTTGTTTTTAGTGAGGCAATTGAGGTTAAGTGACTTGCCCAGGATCATACAGCTAGTAAGTGTTAAGTGTCTGAGGCCGGATTTGAACTCAGGTACTCCTGAATCCAAGGCCAGTGCTCTATCCACTGAGCCATCTAGCTGCCCCTTGAGTATATCTATTTCAAAGTGGTAGAAGACACCTTCACAAAAATTTACCATGTATTAGGGTATTAAAAATTTCACCAAAAAAGCAAAAATAACAAATATTAAATGCATCTTTTACTAACCATAACACATTAAAAATGACATTCAATAAAGTATATTTGGAGCAAAATTTAAAAATTAATTTTAACTCCTTCTAGCAAGTCCAGAGACAGACACTCAAGATGGGCCGGGTGATCCATGGTCAGAGAAAGGGTGCGAGCTCCATCTTCCATGCTTACGTGAAACACAGGAAAGGAGCCACCAAGCTCTGGGCTGTTGACTTTGCTGAGAGGCACGGCTACATAAAGGACATAATCCATGATCCAGGCTAAGGGGCTCCTCTTGCAAAAGTAGCTTTCTGAGATCCTTACCGATTTAAAAAGAGGACAGAGATGTTTATTGCTGCTGAAGGCATCCACACCAGCCAGTTTGCGTACTGTGGTAAGAAAGCTTAGCTTAATATTGGCAAGGTCCTCCCAGTAGGCACTATGCCTGAAGGGACCATTGTGGGCTGTCTTGAAGAAAAGCTTGGGGGTCAGGGTAAGTTTGCTAGAGCATCTGGAAACTATGCCACAGTGATTTTCCACAATCCAGAAACTAAGAAAACACAGGTAAAGCTACTTTCAGGCTGTAAAAAAGTCATCTCCTCTGCAAACAGAGCTGTTGTTGGTGTTGTTGCTGGAAAAGGTCATATTGATAAACCTATCCTTAAGGCAGGTCGTGCCTATCACAAATACAAGGCCAAGAGAAACTGCTGGCCTAGTGTCCGGGGTATGGCTATGAATCCTGTGGAACATCCCTTTGGAGGAGGTAATTACCAGCATATTGGAAAACTATCCACCATTCGAAGAGATGCTCCAGCTGGACTAAAGGTTGGTCTCATCACTGCCAGTCATACTGGTCACCTCCAGGGCACAAAGATTGTACAGGACAAGGAAAACTAAAGTACAAAATTCTGACAATAAAAATTATTTTGGAAATTTAGAAAAAAAATTTTAAATAAACAACTTATACCTAGAGTGAATGATTACAAAACAAATTATAGAAACAATAATTCATTAAAGATAAGGACAACATAATCAAAATTTGTGGGACGAAGTCCAAGCAGTACTTAAAGGAAAAATTATATCTCTAAATTCTTTCATTAATAAAATAGGGAAAGAAAAGATCAATGAATTTGGAATGGAACCAAATTTTTTTTTAAAACTAAAACATAAAAATAGAAATTGTAGAAAAATAACAATAAAATAGACAAGCCATTTGTAAATTTGATTAATAAAAAGAAAGAAGAAAAATCAAATTACCAATATTAAAAAGGTGAATTCACAGCTAATAAAAAAGGAATAAAAACAAATTTTAGGAATTATTTCACCCAACTACAAGCCAATTTAACTGACAATCTAAATTAAATGAATATTTTAAAATATATATGTTTCCCATAATAATGGTATACGAAATAGAATACTTCAATAACCCTATCTTAGAAAAATGGATAATTCACAAAGGAAAAATAACAGGACAAGAATGATCTTACAACTGCATTCTATAAAACATATAGAGAACACTTCATTGTAATAATATATAAAAATAAGTAAAGAAGAGATATCTGAAAAAATAGGTAAAGAAGGGATCCTAACATATTTCTTTCATGACAAAATACGCTCTTGATACCTAAATCATGGTGACCAAAAACAGATAAATATAGCTATAGACCAAATTGCCTAATGAATATTGATGCAAAATTCTAAATAAACTAATAACAAGGAGATTTTAGAAATGTATCACAAATACATACTGTGACTATTCTCGTTTTATATCAAGAATACTTATTTCAACATCAGATAAACTATAAGAAAAACTGACCACATCAGTAACAAAAACACAAAAATCACATGATTATTTCAAAAACTACAGAAAAATCTTTTGACAAAATATAGCACCCATTCCTATGAAAAACACCAACAAGCACTGGAATAAATGGTTTTCCTTCAAATGATAAGTAGTAAAAGCAAGTGGAAGCAGTATTTAGAATACAGATAAGCTAGAAGCCTTTGCAATAAGACCAGGGGTGAAGCAAGAATGTTCATTATCACCATTATTCTTCAAAATTGTACTAGAAATGTACCATAGCAAGAAGACAAGAAAGAAATTGAAGGAATAAGCATTGGCAGTGAGGAAACAAAATTATCACTTTCTTTAAATGATATTATGATTCACTTAGAGAACCTTAGAGTGTCAACCCAAAATGAATCAAAACAATTAATAACTTTAGCAAATTCACAGAATATAAAATTAAGCCCACACAAATCATTATGTTTCTAGATATTATCAACAATATCCAACAGGTAGAAATAGAATGAGAAATTCCATTTAAAATAGCTAAAGACAGTTATAAAATATTTGGGAGTCTACTTGCCAAGATACACAAAACAGACTATGTGAACACAATTACAAAGAATTCTTCCTACAAATAAAGACAGATCTAAATAATTAGACAAACATTAATTACTCATAGGTAGGCCAAACTAAAATAACAATGATACCTAAAACATTTCCTTATTCAGTGATTTACCAATCAAACTACCAAAGAAATTTACAAAGCTAGAAAATAATCCCCCCAAAACCTCCTCTCTTCCTAACTTCCCAATTACAGTTGATGGTACCACAATAATCCCTGTCACTTCCTCTCATGGTCTATATCCAATTAGTTCCCAGCTCCAATTCAAAACATCTCTTATATATCCTCTCTTGTGTCCTCTGACACTATAATAATCCTGGTTCAGGCCCACATCTCCTTACTTATGCAGTATTGAAATAACCTAATATTTAATGTCCCTGACTCAAGCAACTCCCCACCGTAGGCCATCCTTCACTCAGCTGTTAATCTTTATAAAGCCCATATCTGACCATATTACTTCCTCCTATTCAACTAATTGCAGTGTTCTCCTATTGGTGCCAGGATGAAATCTGAATTCCATTATTTGGCTTTAAAGTTCCTCATAACCTGGCTCTTTCCTACCTTTTTAGTCTTCTTACACCTTGAAGTTCAGTTGTTTCAGTAGTGTCTGACTGTAATCCCATTTGGGGTTTTCATGGCAAAGATATTGAAGTGGTTTGCCATTCCTTTCTCCAGCTTATTTAACAGATAAAGAAACTGAGGCAAATAGGGTTAAGTGACTTGCCTAGGGTCACATAGATAATAAGTGTCTGAGGCTAGATTTGAACTCAGGTCTTTCTGATTCCAGGCCTGGAGCTGGTTCACCTAGCTTCCCCTTCTTACATCTTATGCCTTTCAAATCACAGTCAAGTAATAATGTCCTCCTTGCTATTGCTCACAAATGATACTGCATTCCCCAACTCCGTGTCTTTTCACTGTCCATCATGCCTGGAATCCTCTCCCTCCTCATCTCTGCCTCCTGGCTTCCCCTTGTATCCTTCAAACCACACCTTCTATAAGAATCTTTTTTGACATTGCTCATTAATCCAAGGGCCTTACCTCTAAGAGTTTCTCCAATGTACCCTGTATCTTGTTTGTACATAGTAGCTTTCAAGTTGTCTCTCCCATTAGACTTTGAGCTCCCTAAGAGCAGGGACTGTTTATTTATTTTACCTTTCTTTGTATCCCTGATACTTAGCAAAGAACCTGGTACATGGCACATTCTTAATAAAAATGGCTATTGACTTGATTTACATAATACATCAGCATACAGCTTGGACATACACTGAAAATGGAAAATGAGTTGGATCGAGAATTACATGAAGTGAGAAGAACATGCAGGTTTGTCCCCTTTGTTAAACTACAAAATTTCTTTCACTACCCCATTCTTCTCACAGAATCATAGGCTTATATTTTTAAGACAAATATTCTGCCAGTGATTATGTATGGCCAGGAGTTTTGGAACCCTTAAGGCTCAAAAGAATTAAAAATGAGTCACACCCAATGAGGACTGTTGCCAAAAGGCTGCAACATATTAGTAACAAGGAATTATGAGGAAAAGCCAGAGTTGCTTGTTATTTTGAATCAGTGATTTAGAGAGAGAAGGTCATATAGACCAATATTCTCATTTTATAGAATAGGGAACTAAGGCTCAAGGAAGTTAAATGATTTGCACAAGGTCACATAACTAATAAATTGCTGTGGTGGGATCTGAACCCAATTCTTCTTGTAAAAAGTCTAATGAAATAATGTTTTACAGAACATTATTTTAAAGACTAAGTATTCCAATGATAAGAATGAGAGATAACTGATAAATAGAATTTCTCTGTACTACAGATACTTGCAGAGAAGGAGGAGGAGGAGCAGCAGAGGAAGAAAGGACGGACGGAAGGAAGGAAGGAAGGAAGGAAGGAAGGAAGGAAGGAAGGAAGGAAGGAAGGAAGGAAGGAAGGAAGGAAGGAAGGAAGGAAGGGAGGAAGGAAGGAAGGAAGGAGGGAGGAAGAAAGGCAGAAGGGAGAGAGGGAGGGAAAGATGGAAAGAGGAAGGGCTCTGCTACAGAGGAAAATTCAGCATGAAAAAGCTTTGTTTTAGTGTCTAGTTATGGAAGTGCCAAAGGGCCTTCACATTTTGGCCTAGGGGAATATAAATTTATAATCATGGAACTTGTAGCATGTGCTCTGAATACACTATCCCAGAGTTAGCTGCTATATCTACACTTCAGAGTTCTAGTGATAATCTTTAAGGGTTAGGGCAACTCGTCTCTAATGTCATTAGCTCAAAATCCCTTTCCATGGACCATATTGTTAACCACCAGTGACTAGGACTCCAGTTAAATTTAAATCATTAAACATCAGTTAGCTTTTACAAAGGGATGTTTACTTCAAAGATACAGTAAGAATGGAACCACACACATTTCTGCCTCATGTCTTGGGAATACATTCTCTCCTGAACCCCTTTGGTTTCTAGAGAAAATGGCTCAAACTTAGCACAATTTCTACACCTCATTCACAAAGTTTACCTACATATATGGCACTGTTGATGGAAAAGTCTTTGTCTCAGCTACCCTAAGCATGTCCAAAGGTCATTCCTCGGTCCCTGAAGAACCAATGCTGGGCTGGATACAAATCCAGCAGAATTAAACCCTCAAAATCCCAGACCTCAGGTGTTTTTTTGTCCTGACTTCACAAAGTCAGCCTGGTAGTACAGTGGTTAGAATATTGGATCTGGAATCAGGAAAACCTGAGTTCACTAGCTATACGACTCTGGACAAGTAACTTAAGTATGACTTAGTTTCCTCTTGAGCAAAAGTTGGATAATAATATCACCTGCCTCCCAGGATTATTGTCAGGATCAAATGAGACATTTGTGAAGCATTTACAAACCTTAAAGTGCTATATAAATTCTAGCTATCATCATTATCATCATTTGTAGCCCATAAATTCCTTTACCTAAAAGTGAAAAAAGGATAAATGCCAAGACAGCCAAAGAGCCTAGACCCATATCCATAGGGTCACTGGTCAACTTTACAATTAAAGTATTTCCCCTACCAGTCACCAGCAACAACAGAAACAAATTTAGAGCATAGGTCAAACCAGGAAGGTCAGAGTCCAGGGCCAACTATAGCCCTTTAACGATGGCCCTGGTTAAAGTTCTACAACTTCAAGCAATCCAAAAAACTGTTGTCCACCTTGAGTTTAGGAGACCTGAACTAGTTACAGAAGGTCCACATATACACTGCAGAAAACACTTCTATTACACATCTTCATGACTCTCCAAGAAAGAAGCAACTCAGCTTCTTCCATGCCAGAAGTTGACTCAGTGGCACTCTGCACAGGGTAATAAGAATATGACCTGTGCTCTATTTCATTATATGAAATATTGACCACAAAGTGACACAAAATCCTCATCCCTCAATAAAATGTTTCATTTAGGATCATTTTACAAGAAGAATAGATTTTTCAAATTCTCTCATGAAGGAAATTTAAACCAAAAGTGAGACTGAATCAGAAAGACTTTGGGACACTGATGGGAGTGGTGGTGGTGGAGTAGGATTCACTGAAGAGGGAAAATTGTATTTATTGCTTTGGGGCTATTTTAATACTTCATATATTTTCTGTATCTGTTTATTGGGTCATATAAGGCCTTTTCATCTTTTGCCTTTGATTCTTCTCTATTCAATATACATTTGTTACCTTAAGTGCTTATTTAGGCAATAGAGACCCCATTTCTTAGAATCATGGTATCTTAGACATGAATTACACATAAGATATATTTGGATATTTTTCAGATCAAACTCTGAGAGGGCAGTATGATGAGCCTAGAAGAGAAATTGATCTTTTATAGCCACAACCAAATTTGAATCCAGTCAGTGTGAGTCTTAATCCTCTTGGGAAATGGTATAACAGGGTACATCTCACTTTATTTTTTACTTTAATGACTATACCTGAGTTCATTAGAAAACCTGATTGACCATAATAACCTTTTTCTCAGGTTTTCTAGTTTTCCAAATCATAACCATTTCAAATTGTAACTAAATGTTATTATCATTTTTTTAAAAAAAAGTTGGGCCTATATATTCTTTGAACCTCCACCTTTTTCATACCTTTGGCCCTTTCATCTTATACACAAAGCAGAAGGTTTATATACCTTACACAAAGTTGGCATCATTACTACCTTTGCAATGCAATTTATAATCTTGTACCATTTTTATACACAGTCACTACTAAAATAAACTTTCAGGATGAAGCATCTGCAAAAATCCTAGACTTAATTGAAGATAAATTTTCATGTAGAACTAGATTATTCACTCTTCCCCCTTAGCAATGAAATATTATTTTGGGACAGTAGCAGTTTGATAAATCAGAGACCCATAATGGACGTGAAGTCATAGGAAGACTTACGTTCAGATTCCACCACTTATATTTACTAGTGTTTGGGCCATGAGAAAATAATATAGCTCAATATTTTCTAATTATTCTCTTCTAAATCATAAATGGATGTTAATGTGTATTGGTGAAGAGAGTTCCCATTCAGGGAGTGCCTTTTGCTGGCAAAATCACAGATTCTCTACTTTCTTAGGCAGCAGAATGGGATGAGGGTAAGGAATTTCCTATAGTACTAGGAAGGGTAAAACTACTCGAGTAAAAATATTTATATTTAAGAAAATGCAAATTGAGTTGGCATTGTGATACTGCTGTTATAATCATGGGAGTATGTTATGCTGGCACATGTAGCAAATGGGGCTACAACAGATAAGCCTCTTCAGGTTTTTCTTCTCCTCTTTCCAAGCCTAATTTTTGTCCTGGTAATACCCATTTCTTAGGAAAGAATGCAGCAGTTAGCCTCATTCAGCTACATGGGGCATAGAGTTAGCCTTAGGGAGAAGGAAAGAAAGGTTGCTGGGCCGAGGTCATGTCCTACTCTGCTACCTGTGTTTCATTCTCTAAAGCTATTGAAAGAATTTTGAAAGATTGAAAGAATCTTTTGGAGACTTAGTCATAAACCAGACACACTTATTTTCTTACCTGTAGGGGCATAATTCCAGGCTAGACCCGACGCCCTCATGCCCCAAGCACTTATCCCAGATGAAATAGTAGAAATCTATTTAAGATCTAAGAATCCTAAGAATAGGAAATAAACTTAAAGCAACCAACCTCCCCCCTCCATCTCATTTGCAAATAGGCCGATACTGAGCCATAAAAGATGTCGTGTATCCTATTCATTATCTGAAGGATGTTTTTTTTTAATTTTATCTAATCTCAATCTTCCTCATATTCTCTTATTCTTCCCTCATTGGAAAAGGAGGGTGATTAACAATATCCCACAGCGTGCGCAGCCAAGTAGAGAGAAGACTCTTCCCATAGGAAATGAATTGAGGAACAATCCAGGCTCCTGTATGCGATCCAAAAAGACCTATCATATCCCCAAAGCTTCCCGACTTGAAATGGAATGGCTGTCCATGCTGTAATTTCAGTACTACATTAGCAAAAGGAGAGCTTTGCCATCCTCTTAGTGGCATGTGTTTTGTGTGGGGGGTTTCAAGTGTAAGCAGCAGAAGAGTTGTTATATCAACTCCTGTCATCCAAATAAAACTTCAGCCATCAGCATCATGGAAACCAGCTGTCCCTGTTCAAGGGGAAAAAAAAGTTTAATCATTTTCAAAAAAACCAAAGACTTTGCTTGTGTGGTTTCTCAGGGCTCAGTCCTGATACAGGGAATTTGTCTAACTACATGTACAATCTGATTGAATGGAATGATGACTGTCAGTCAGGTTGAAAAATCCAGTCAAACCTGCTTAGTGACTGACATGACAACATTCATGGCCCAACATGTAGTTCTGGGTTATGAACGATTAAAGAAGCCTCATAAGACTTAATGAATCTAACAACAACTTTTCAATGAGAAAGTATTTATTAAGTACATGGTATATACCTGGTATTACACTAAGCACTCCAGTGAAGGGAGGACAAAGAAGAGGCAGTCCTAACTCATTTGATATGCTGTGCTCCAAAACTTCATTAGCAAAATAGTTGGCACCCAGAATACATTTTCTCAGGGAAACAATTTTCACATGATTATTAGTTCTAATATTAACTCACAAAAGCCCTATTTAACTCGTAATATATCTAGCCCCCCAAAAAAAACATATGTTTTGATTCAATATAATTCACCAAGCATAAGTGCCAAATAAATGCAAGGCTCCAAACTATGTGGTGAAGACTCAAAGACCCCGCCCCCAAAAAAAGCCTTTTACCCAAGGAATTTACAATCCACTAAAGGGATACTCATATGCAAATGAATACAAAAATACATAAGAAGTAAATGAAAGTAATTTTTTTTTGAAGGAAAGCCCCCTACGAGTAATTCTTTCTATGGGAAAAATCATTCAGAGTAGCAACATCCCTAGCAATCCTCCCCAACCATATATACCTGTTTGCATACCCCTTCTGTAGCTGAGAGACTTCCCCAGTCCCAGATCACTCACAGGGGATTCCAGGGCCTGAAGCAGGGACTCAGAATGGAGGAAAGATGAGGAGAGGGCCAGCGACTCCAGAAATTACAGAGTTGAGAAACTAAGGATGTTGGAACCTCTTGGCCATCCAAGTCTCCCTTACCTGATGAGAGATGGATCTCTGTTCCTGTCTTTCTTTTCTTCCTAAGGCCCCAAGAAATGAGCCAGCTGCTTCCCTCTTACACTCTCCATTTACCATTCCCCCATCCAAGTTGCTCTTTTTTCTCCCTACTGCAAATCAAGATGGAGTCTCACAGCTTCTCTCCTACCTCACCCTGACACAGGCACACAGATCTCTTAAGACTTTCTAAGTGGTTTTTATTTTTAGTATTGTATGATATGATTATGGATTTGAGTCAGATTAAACTCTGAGGATGGGGTCTGGAAGGTACCCAGCCCTGACCCAATATAGTTAGTTTAGAAGTTTATTGCTTGTCAAATTCTCACTGTCTCCTTTAAGTTTAATTGCCAATTATTTCTTTGACTTCCCAACATAGCCGAAGATAAATTTTAACCCTGTCATCCTTATCTTTAGAGACAGGGGCCTGGAGAGGGGAGTCAGTGGGAACTGTGAGATTTGAAACATCTGACTCTCACTCCCGTTTCCTTTTCCTTTGGTTTGACCTTGTTCCCCCTCCCCTTTTCCCCCTTGCTCCTGGAACACGTATGCATGTCTCCATACATTGATCACGAGCTGAACACGCACCTTGGATGAGACAGGATTGGATGTTAGATTGTGAGCTCATCCACCCTAGGTGTACGTGGGGACAGTCCTTTTCAAGATTACTATAAAAACCTAGAGGATTGGGCATATCTTTGCAAGACTTCAATGTGTAATTGGGTTTTGCCCGTCCTCATGAGGATGTAATAAATCTGTCTCTGCTTGACTTGGTGGTCTCCTCGAGTTATTTGGGTAAACTGAGGCAGTTTGCTCCATACAGTATTAAATGAGAAACAAATATGGAGTTTAAAAAACAACAGCAACTTCCTAATGCCTCTCTGTTTCTTTTTTCTTTGTTCCGTTAGGTGTTGGAAGGGAAAGCAAAGAGGTGCATTTTGTTAGTTTGCCATCTTTGGATGGACAAAAAGAGTGAAGTAAGATTCCTCCATAATTCAAATGAACACTCAGACTCAGTAAGTCTCCTGGGTATTTCATCATGGGAATTTGGTGGGGGAGGGATGGTCTAAGGAAGGATAGATTGGAGACTATGATGCTGCCTCTAAAGGCACTACTAAAACTATGGGAATGACAATAGCATTGGATCTTTGAGGGAAAAGAGGGGAGGTTGCCCTCCCCTGGCATGAACTGGCATGGTCAGTCCTGGTACTGAAGACCTGGCACTGAAGTAGAATGTTAAGTCAGGACTAGGGTTAAGGTTAAACCATTTTAAACCACAATGGGAAAGTGAGGAGCAAGAGAAGGGGAGGGGGGAGGGAATTCTCAAGGAATATCTATGCACAGTACTTGAACCACAGTAGGCCCTTAATAAATGTTTGTTGAAGAAAGGAGAGTTTCTAAAATTGCTGTGGTCACCTAACTAGCTTAGGATTCCATGTGACCTAATGTAAGGAATGAGGGAAATACTTAATTGAGCTTGTCTAAATAGAGTGTAGAATATAAACCCCAAGAATCTTAGCTTCATGGAGATTTCTACCTAGATGAATGGAAAAAAATAAACAGATTAAAAAAAAAAGGAGAATAATTGGGAGCTAACTACAACTGAAATAAGCACCTTAAGACTTTAGGAAAGAGTAATCCAGCAATTCCCTCTTGACACTGCCACCAGCTGGTTGTTTAACTAGTTCTGTGAAACAGTATTTTATGTAATAAGTTAGCATTTTTTAAATGGGTAAAGGTATCATCATAAATAGATAAAATTGAGTCTGTGTCAAGTTTGGTTGGGAAAGGAAGGATATGAGGCAGATAAAATTTCTACTATGGGTATCCTGGTGCCTATACTGGTAAGAATGGGGAAATGGTCCCTCACAAAGAGGGAGAAGGATTCCATAGCAATGAGACCCTATAATGATGCCCGGGAATTGTTGCCCCTAACCTCTAGGGGATCTCAATCAACCAATCGATCCAAAATCATTGATTAGGTCTGTACTACATTCCAGACACTATGCTAAACTCTGGGACTATAAAGAAAATAGCAAAATAATTCCTTGCCCTCAAGGAGCCCCCATTCTAATGTGGGATACAACAAAAAATCAGTATATCCAAGATACAGAGACAATAGATGCAAACAAATCTCAGAGTCAAAGGCGATAGCCTCCAGTGGAATCAGGAAAGGCATCCTATAGAAGGTGGCCTCATAGGGAGGAGATACTCTTCCCCAGAGTATCCACCTACCCCAGAGCATATCTCATTTACTCTGTGCTAGTAATGTTCCCCGGTAAAGACGTCCAAGATTCAAAATAGTCAGTGTACAAGAGAGCAGCAAGACCTGAATGCCTGACAAACAACCCTGCCAACATTTCAAAAGCAGCAAGGCACCTAGAACATGGACCACAATTTATTATCAGGCTTAGAGTCTATGGTTTAAATTCACAAAATGAAATATCTGTCATTTTAATAAGCCTCTTACAATGACTTTAAACATGTCATTAAGTAAACATACAAAAAAAAAGAGCCCCAAAGAAGCTGTTTTAAAGATAGCAACAATGGGAATGAAAAGTGTTATCACTGGATAATAGACTCCTGCGGGCTAGATAAAGGACTCAACTGCTTAAGCCAAAATAAACACCGGAGCAAAGCCAAGGCATTTGTTTTCCAAGTGGAAGACATTGATCCTATGACACATTTCTATTACAATGGATTTATTTCTGTTGCAGCCAGAACTCCACTAGATATAATTATGTTGTCTGAGGCAGGGTTGCTCAGTATAGGCAAAGTGGGTCTCAGCACCTTTATTTGTCTACTTTGCATAGAGGGCCATGATCCCAGTTTGTGTGTTTGAATTTCTAAAAAGCAAGAATTTACACTGTGGGAATACCAAATCTGATAAGAGAATCATTGTCCCCACAATGCGGGGGAGGGGGGGTTATTTGGGCTCCTTTCCCTATTGTGACTTCGGTAATCTTACATACAAAATGCCATTGAGTTAGGCAAGGTTGGTGACACCAGAAAGCTGTGTTTTCCATTGTAGCAATTGTACATTCAATTTCCAAACTGAGCGTAGGAAGTGCTGAATAAATTGCCTGAAAAATGAGGGGCATCCACTCAGGTATATTTTCTATGCCTTTGGTGCATTCTTGTTGTGAAGTTTGGTGTTTCAGTGCCGGAAAGTATATAACTTCAAATTTAACCCTGGAGGCAACTGAAATATAAATGTAAAAAGCTGAAGGATCACTCCACATAGCTCTTAAGTAAAACCTCAGAAAAGGCAAAAAGTTAGAAAAAGACAAAACAGAGCAGTTATTTCCCAAAGAACATGATTATTTCTTTTCTTTTCTTTTCTTTTTCTTTTTTTTTTTTTTTGGTGAGGCAATGAGGGTTAAGTGACTTGCCCAGGGTCACACAGCTAGTAAGTGTCAAGTGTCTGAGGTCTGATTTGAACTCAGGTCCTCCTGAATCCAGGGCCATTGCTTTAACCACTGTGCCTCCTAGCTGCCCTCATCATGATAATTTCTAAGACAAATAAGAACAATAATTTTTAAGTCAATATTTATACAATAGGGGGCAGCTAGGTGGCGCAGTGGATAGAGCACTGGCACTGGAGTCAGGAGTACCTGAGTTCAAATCCGGCTTCAGACACTTAACACTTACTAGCTGTGTGACCCTGGGCAAGTCACTTAACCCCAATTGCCTCACTAAAAATATATTTATACAATAGGAATGTCTTGGTTTATTAGAATAGAACCCTTCTGACCACTTTCACAAATCCCAATCATTTTCTTTCAATGGAGTGTCTAATTTACCCTCTTTAGGTTTTAGAGGTAACCAAAGGGACCAGGATTTCTAGTATTGCCACTTATGTGAGAGTACCTATCAGAAATACTGTCACTTGGGAGTTGTGGTGATGGTGTGTGTATTTGTGGGAGAATGTGCTCCTAGTTTTAGGGAGATGAAGTTTGAGGGGAACAATGTTCTATTTCTATTTTTCTTATAATGCTATTTCATTAAATGCCTTTGCTTTAAATTAGTCATGTCACCTCTCTAACATAAAAGTGAAGACATCAGTTGGAACTCATGATCTCTAGTTTTGAGAGTAAGTAAAGATTGAAAAAGAACCCTGAATTAAGGAGGGAGGGTTATAAGCCAATGCATGAGAGAGGATGCCCCTGGTGATACATATAATTGGAAGTAGTTTGAGATAAGTATGTTCATGTAAATTGGAGACAGATTATGGGAAAAATTGAATGCCAGGGTCAGAAGTTTATATTTTATTCTGTAGTCACTGCATGTTATTTAATCTGTAATCTACTCCTTCCTCACCTGTCTCTTTGGCATGCAAGCTTTCTTCAGAGCATAATCCAGGTGTGGTAAAAAGTTTTAACAGTTGGTTAGATAATGGAGAGATGCCAGTGTTATTTTTTAGGACCACCCTTTTGGGGAGGAGACCAACAGCATGAGCTATGCACACCAGTCTGCTTGCGATGCACGCCAGATTGCCTGCTGAGCACTCGACTTCGGGGTGTGAGCTTAAAAGGCAAGGAGAGAATGGAAGTGGGGCCTTTTTTCCTGCTCCGCTGGTCTCCTGGCTGCGCTACACAGACAGTCTCAGACTGGAGTTTGACTTCGCCAGGCTCTCGGTTAACAGCACGCGCTTGACTCGGTCTCTCGCCCCAAAGGTGGCCTTCCGCTTTTGGTGAGTTTTATACGGAATATAGACTAAGCCTAGACTTAAGACGATTTGTATTATATTTCTACTTTCCTATCCTTCTAATCAACATCACGTTGTGACTACCATACAATAAAAGCTCTATCTAGAAAACCAGAAGCTTCTTCCATTTACTAGTCTGGGAGATAAATTAAGGGAAAGGTTAAGTAGGGTAGATTTATGATCTAATATCCAATTTTAATCTCACACAGGTGTATTTTTTTCATGAAGCATTTTCCAAAAACCCTTGCCCAGTTGTTGGCATTATCTCCTTCTTGAGATTACCTTCTTGTATTTTGTTAATACTTCCTGTTTAATTATTTGTGTCAAATTTTATACCATCAATAGAATATAAGTTTCTTTAGGTCAAAAAAGGTCCTGTTTTCCTCTTTAATCCCATCGTTTTGCAAATAGAAATTGTTTAAAGAATGCTTATTGAATAGAATTGAATGGGGAGAGAGCTGACATGAGCATAACGTTCTCTAAAGATTACTCAAGTAGAATGGTGGGAGGCTGGATTGGAGAGCAGTTGAAATAGAAACAAAGAGCCTAGTTAAAAGCCTATCACAATAGAGTCAATAAAAGATGAGGGGCTGAACTAGGGTGGTTGCAGTGAAAGTGAAGAGAAGGGGTTGTTGAAAGAGAATATGAAGATTAAAAAAAGACAACAGTATAGATATGGGGAGGTGGTAAGAGACTGAAAATTGAAAGGTTGAGATATGGAAAAATCATGTCATTCAAAGAACTTGTGAAGTGACATGGGAGGAAAGACCTGTGATGTTTAAAAATCTAACTGTGATGTTTAAATTCTAAATGTGTGGTCGCCTTAAATTAGAAGCTTTAGCATGAGTCTTTGGGCATTAAGCATTTATTAAAGCATACTAGGTATTAGTAAAAAGAGAACACATGGAGTTCAGAAAGTTAAGCAAAGGCCTATCTAGCCTTGAGTTCCAGCCTGATCTGGTTCTTCCTCAAGTCCTCTGCCACTAGCCTGCTTCAGCCATGAACTGCTCCAACAAACTGAGCGTGGAAGTTTTTGATAGGTCCAGAGCAGAGGCGGTCTTTAAACACTGCTTCAAGCTGATTGGTTAACATCATCCAAATCCATTGGTTCACTGGACTTCAAGGTGGTCTCATGTTGAGTTCAATGTCCTTAGCTTCTGAGAACAATACGTACTTAAAGGCCAGCCAGGTGTAGTTACAATCTAATTAACTTTAAGTAGGCTAATCAGTAAAGTCAATCACTCTCACTTAATTCAATGGGTCTAGATTAATCTCTAGGTGGGCCTTTGAGTATCTCCCGAATCCCATTATTTTTTTCACAGACTTAAAGGGTTAAGATGATTTCAGGTGTAGATATTGAATGGGAGGTGTCAAAAGTTTTTCCAGGTATAGATATCTTTTTTTGGTGGGCAATGAGGGTTAAGTGACTTGTCTAGGGTCACACAGCTAGTAAGTGTCAAGCTGCATTTGAACTCAGGTCCTCCTGAATCCATGGCCACTGCTTTATCCACTGTGCCACCTAGCTGCCCCCAGGTGTAGATATCTAACAGACATTTGGATATATGGGACTTTCATTGAACCAACAAGCATTTATTAATAAGGTGCATGTTATATACAAGTTACTGAGGGTACAAAATTAAAAAAAAAACCTACAAAACTCCACAAAACCTGTTTATAGGTATCTTACACAGGATCAGAGTTGAAAATATGGACACAGTAAGTATCTAAAGAATATATATCTGTTAGTGACAAGACACTAGCAATTGAAAAGATCAGAAGATACTTGATAAAGAAGGTGGGACTTGAGCTTTGTTTGAAGGAAGATTTTTTGAAGCAGAGATAAGGTGTGGATATATTCCAGGGATGTGAAATCAACAGTGCAAAGGAATAGAGATGAAATGAAATGCTAAGTGTGAGCAAAAGAGAGGACCAGTTTGCCTGAATAATAGAGTACAGGAAGGAGAAGAAGATACAATGACATTGGAAAGATAGGTTGGTATCAAGCCAAACAGAGGAGTTTATATTTTATCCTAGAGACAAGAGAGGGCCAGTGAGTTTATTGAGAAGGAAAGTGGCATGGTCCCAAAGGATATCACCCAGACAGCTAGGTTGAAGATAGATTAACATGGGGAAAAATTGAGGAAAGTCAAGTGAGAGGTACAGAACTTTGAACTGAGGTGTGATGGTGAGAATGGAGAAAAAAGCCTGTAGATAAGAAATTCTGGAGATATAGACAATAAGTTCTAGCAATGAAATAGGCTTATAGGGTGAAAAAGTATGATTGAACAAAGACAATGCCCAAGTTGTGAATTTGGGAGGCAGAAAGAATTGTGTTTCCCTCAAGAGAAATAGAGAAGTTTAGGTGAGATTTGGGGGGGGGGGTAAAAATAATTCATTCTGATTTGGACATGTTAACTTTGTGATAGCCACATAACACCTACTTTTAAAAGGCCAACAGATCCATGGCATGGACTATCTATCCTATCTCATTAGCTGACCTCATCGACTCCCATGGATTCAATTATCAGCTCAATGCTTATCATTCACAAATCTATATTTCCTTCCCATGTCTCTCTTCTGATCACCAGTCACACATAAACCAAACAAATAAACAAGTATTTATTAAGCACCTACTAGATGATACCCTCTAGGCAGCTAGGTGGCACAGTGTGTAGAGAACCCGGTATAGAGCCAGGAAGACATCTTCCTGAGTTTAAATCTGACCTCAGACACTAGCTGTGGGATCCTGGACAAATCACTTAGCCCTTTTTGCCTCAGTTTCCTTGTCTGATAAATATGGCAAACTATTCTAGTATCTTTGCCAAGAATACCATAAATGGGGTCACAAAAGTCAGACATGACTAAAAAAAATGACTGAACAGCAATAATAGGTGATACCCCTGTACTAGAAGCATTGGGGATACAAATACAACAAATACATCACCCACCTCCTATTGGGGATATCAAACTGGATGTCCCATAGGATTCTCAAACTTAACATATCCAAAACAGAACTCAATACTTTTTTTCCCGGAAAAGTTACCCAATTTTTGAACTTTCTTGTTACTATCAAAGGCACTACTATCCTTACAATCATAACTACATCAACATTCTTAACTCCTTATTCTCACTCATCACATACATCTAATCTTATGCCAAATCCCATTGTTCCAATCTCCACAACATTTTTTTCCTAAATTCAAACAACCATCATTTTAGTTCAGGTCCTAATCACCTCTCATCTGTACTATAACATATTAATCATTCTCCTTGTGGAGTTTCTCCCTGACCCTGCCCAATTCGTCCTCTACAACTACATTTTTCTAAAACTTGGATCTAACCAAGTCAACTCTTTACTCAACGAACTCCAGTGGCTCCTGATCACCTCTAGGGGTGGCATTTTAAACTCTTCATAACATGGCCATTTATGATTTTTCCACTCTTTTAAAATATTATTCTACTCCATTCAATCTATATGTATATAGTATAAATAAAATATTTAAAATAAATATATAAATTAATATATAATGTATAAAAGTATATATAAAACATATATAAACATATACATAAACATATTTAAGTATATATAATATATGAAGTATATAAATAAAAGAAAATATATAAAAGGAAAACATATACACACACACATATATATATGTATATATATATATATATATAAACCTTGCTCAAAACAGTTTACCTATTTGTGTCTCAGTTACCTCATCTATTAAATGAAAAGTCTGGGCCCAGTGCTCTTTGAATTCCCTTCTAGCTCCAAATATATGTGAAAAAAGAACAGAGAAAAGTAGAATGACAAAGAAACAGATGCAGTAAAGAAAAGACATAGAAAAGACAGATAAGGAATGCTGAAATATAGGGAGACACAGCCAGGTGCAGAAAAAGGGACCCACATAGATATATGAAGACCAATTGTTTGTCCTTCAGTCTTGAAGAGGACCATAACATCACAAGGGTAGTGCCTTAAATTGTGGGTGACTTGTATTTAAGCAAAGCAAAGTCCTCAGTCTCACTCTCTCCTCCAGAATTACCTCAGTCCAGTGGCAACCAAAAAGTCAAGATAACTGACAATGGATGACCTTGGCCTTTCTAAATCAAGGACTTTTCCAGGCTTCTATTGTGAGAGACAGAGATATAGAGTCAGGCAGAGAGAAAGACATCCTGACAAAGACAGAGAGATAGAAATAGAAAGACAAAGAGAGCCAGATTTTGCTTTGCGCCTCTATTCAAATATACAATTCCCTAAAGCCTTTCTCTAATGACTCTTTCTCCAAGAAGCTCCCCTGATAACTTTAGTGGGTGATAATCTTTTCTTGCCTGAATCTCATAGAACTTCTATTGCAGCTATTGCTTTTTTATGGTCATCTTTTTTCTATTCTAGCTTATATTTACAATTGTATGTCTTCTTTATTTTTATTATAGTGATCTATGTTTATGTCATATCTGCCTATTAAAATAGGACCTCAGTGAGAGCAGGAACTTGATCTCATCAGAACTTTTTTTTTACCTTAGACCCTAGAATAGAAAGGATTTCTGTTTAATTCAACATTTATTAAGGGACTACTATGAATACTATGTGCCCTGTAGATACTAAGACCGGTTCTGACACTTAATATTTATTTTTGGAATTGAATAGCATGAAATAACAGCTTCTTCTTGTATTCTATAAATATTGCCAATGAAGCCTTTTGGAGCCATATTGCAATTTTGCATCCAAGGCTTACCAAGCAAGATGATTTCAGAAAGGCCTGGAAAGACTTGTATTAACTGATGTATAGTGAAGTGAGGAGAACTAAGAGAATGTTGGGCACAGAGACAGCAATGTTGTTTGATGAAGAACTGGGAGACTTAACTATTCCCAATACAATGATCCAAGACAATCCCAAAGGACTAATTATAAACATACTATCCACCTCCAAGAAATTATATTGATGGAACACAGACTGAAGAATGCTATTTTTCACTTTCTTTCATTTTTTTTCTTTATTCAAGTTTTCTTATACAAAATGCCTAATAAGGTAATATTTTACATAATCATAACCACAACTATATCTGATAACCCACATCTGATTGCTTACTGCCTCAGTGAGGAGGGAAGGGAGGGAGGGAAAGAGAGATAAATTTTGGAACCCCAAACTATAAATAAAAATGTTTATTACATAAAAAAAACATAGTCTCATCTGAAGGGACAGGAGCTCCTTGAAGTATTAGACCAGAACTGTAGGGAAATGTAGGTTGTTGAATATTATCACCCCAAACTTTCTCCTTTTAATAAGTCATTTACTCTAAAATAAGAGGTTTCTGGATGAACAGCAGCAGACAAATTTACTGACACAAAATGCTGATTTCTGCCAGAATGTGATGAATATTTGAAAGTTCTCCAATTTCTTGGTCAGGATGTAGAACAGACACATAATGACATGAAGATTATTTTGTGACGAAATCATGGGCACTTTCAGTTTTCAGTTGAGCAATATCTAGTTTTCTCAGAATTAAAACGTAAATGGAAAACTTCATTACATTTAGATTTAAAGTAGGATGTTGACATTAAAATGGCAAAATTGAAAGTCAAAGACCAAATAAACATAAGACAATAATAGTAACTAGAATTTAAATAGTGCCTACGTGCTAGACACTGTGCCAAAGCAATTTAAGAATATTATCTCATTTAAACTCCACAACAACCATGAGTGGTAGGTGGTATTATTATCACAATTTTACAATTAAGGAAACTGAGGCAGACAGAGGTTGTGATCAGATTTGAATTTAGATCTTCCTGCCCAGTGCTCTGCAACACCTATTTCTAGCTTAATGTTCAGATCAATAATCCTCTCTTGTATTTGTAATAACTTTCTCTGGGAATTTAAAGCAGTCTATTGGCATTTATCTAATGGATCTTCCCACCACCTCAAATAAATGGAATGGAATAAGCATTTCCTTGCTTTGTTTTGTGAGGCAATTGGGGTTAAGTGACTTGCATATGGTCACACAGCTCGTGTCAAGTGTCTGAGACTGGATTTGAACTCAGGTCCTCCTGAATCCAGGGCCAGTGCTCTATCCATTGCACCACTTAGCTGCCCTGGAATAATCATTTTTAAGCAACTACTATAAACCAGGTATAGTACTAACTGTTTTACAGATATTATCTCATCATAGATCAAATAATGAATAATTAATAGATAACATGGTCTGATATAGTCTCCTGGTTTTATTGATTTAGGTTTCTTTCTCATAATCATAGAAATAGTTGAGTACAAATCCTGCCTCTTTTAATGACATACCAAATAATGTTAGGTAAGCCATTTGGGATTGGCACTAATGTCTGAAATAAGTAGGCTGTCCATTATTTCAAAATTTGAACATCTGTGTGACTCTGTTTATTATTTTATAAAATGCAGTGTTCACTGTGGTCTAGTGGGAAAAGCATTATAGCTAGTGATAGAGGCTGTGTTACTTATTACCCATGTTACCTTGGGCAAATCAATATACCTCTCTGGTCCACAATTTTCTTTTATAAAATGAGGGTGTTGGACCAGATTATCTTTAGGATATTTATGTTCTGGGCAAAAAATCTAATTCTTTCCTCATGTGGGGGACTTGTTTTGCTTGTTTTCACTAGAGGATGTTCTAGCTAATGACTGCACAGCTGCTGATATCCCTGGCAGGGAAGAAAAAGTAGTAAAGCATCAGATATCTTTGTCAGTAAAGTTGGACTGATTTTGAATCCCTGCTGGTAATAACAAAGTATGAGAAACTCAAACACATTCTCACTAATTCACAGTCACAGATGGATTTCTAAAAGACCAGACAACTAACATGCAAGAGTATGGACAGCATTGGGACAGAGCCAGCCAAGTGGAGATAGAGGCTGAAAGATAGATGGGCAGATATCACTGTTTCAGATGCCTAGAGTATCTGAAGGATGCTGAAACTCTGGAAGCCAAAGGGATCAATATAGGTAGTCTATGTTTTCCTATCATCAAGTACAAGCTACTCATATAAGATCTAAGAAGACAACAGAATGGAAATGAGTAATCAGGTCCAAGGGATTAAGATAGGAATAAATATTAGGATCCAGGAATCAAGTAGCTTAAGGCAATGGCCCTACAGAGTGGACACCAAAGTGAGTCAGAGCTTAAGGTAATATTTGCCATATTTACCCTATAGCATATCACTTATTTTTTGCTGGCATTAGTTACTCTGCATCTATGACTAAGGATAGGATATAATTGCAACTATCAGAAGCCCACAAATTAACTCTGGTTCTATATGAAGGACAGAGGTTCTACTGTTATGATGATATTCCTACAGCATTTCACTTAAACAAATGATTAAACTTATTGCCATGACTCACTTGTTTTTGTTGCCAGTCCAGGCTTCCAGATGTCACAGGACATAGCAATACCTTCTGCCAAGATGTTGAATAGCTGTGCTAAGACTTCCAGGACCTAGGCCCAGAGGAGACCTTGAACATTTCAATCCTCAGAATTCTTCCCATATATTAATACCCTCTTTGGACTCATTTTCCAATGGTTAGTATATTCCTTCCCCTCTTAATCTTCCCCATCCTAGTGATACTGAACACCTGCCTGCTTAAAACAAACCTCCTTTCTTAAACCTATATAACCACTCATTCCCCATCTATGTGAATTCTATCCCAATGTCCCAACTCCAGTTCCACCCAACTTTTCCACTTGATCCTCTGGAATTCTTGTTTCATAATTAGCAAACTTCCTTTCATTTTAGATCTCTTGCTCTCTTGGTTCCTTCCATCTTCTGGGACTCAATGAAACCTGTACTCTCTCTACATAACACTGAACCCATGGGCATCTTTTTTGATATTGGTTTCACCTTCTCTCATTTCCTTTGACACACGTCTTGGTAGAAAAGTTTGAGTACTTGACCAATTTCTACTCCCAGACTCTCCCTTGACTATCCATCACCAGAAACCTCTTTTCTTTTGTAGGCTATTTTATTCAAATTTATCACTGAAACTAGAACCTACTAGTTCTTATCAAGCCCCAGGATATTCTCTCTCCTTTTTCAATGTGTTCAGTGCCTGGCTCATCATTTCCTAATCAACCTCAGCTCCTACACTCATACTAAGGGACTTCAACATACATGTTGATAATCCATTAAATACTCTTCCAAATTCCTCAATTTACCAGCTCCCATGACCTTTTCAATGCTACCATGAACTATACACTGACATGGTCATAACCTTGAACATGACTTCACCCATGTGTCTTATTTCCACATTCAAGAACTTTTAAATTCCTTTATCCACCCTCTCAATTAAAGAATGGATAAACAAATTGTGAATCATAAATGTAATATAATATTATGATGCTGTCAAAAAATGAGCATTATGCATATGGAGAAGCAAGCAAAGACTTACATGAATTGATGGAGAATATAAGAAACAGATCCAGAAAAGATACACACACACATATACAAACACATATATGTGTAAGTATATTGTATATAATATGCATAATATATAACATAAACAATATGTACACAATGACAACAATAAAAAATGGAAAGAACAATGACCCTAAAACAAGCAAAAAATGTTGCAAAATGACCCCAAAGAAGATATATGAGATTATAATTCACCCTATTTCTTTGATGAGATTTGGATCCAGAGGAATAAAATACTGCATATAATATATTTTGGAAATGTTTGTACAATTTTATCGATTTTTTTCTTATTCCTCTTTTTTCTATTTTTAAAAAATATTCCTTATATTGTAAGAGATAGGTGGCAAGAAGGGGACATAAGAGGGATAAAGAGGGAAGTATAAGTAATATTTAACAATCTATAAATAATTTTACCTAACTTAATATTAAAAAATATTTCATCTAATCATGATCTTTTATCATTCTATCTCTAAGTCTTACTACTCCTAAACTTATTTTTAATACTCATCATGACTTTGAATCTATCCAATTAACCACTAAATAAACATTTATTAAGCACCTACTATGTTCCAGGCACTGTGCTAAGCAGTAAAGATACAAAAAGAGGCAAATAGCAGTTCTTACCCTCAAGGAGCTTACAATCTATGGAGGAAGACAACATGCAAATAAATATATGTATACAAACAAGGAATCATTAACAGAGGGAGGTGCTAGAATTAAGAGGAATTGGGAAAGGCTTCCTGTAAAAGAGGGGATTTTAGTTGAGACTAAAAGGATACCAGGGAAGCCAGGAGGCAGACTTGAGAAGGGACAGTGTTCTAGCCATGGAGAGCCAATCAGAGAAAATGCCTGGAGCTGAGATGGAATGTCTTCTTCATGATACATTCAGGAAGCCAGTGCCAGTGGATCGAAGAGTACCTATTTGGCAATGAGATGTAAGAAGTCTGGAAAAGTAGGAGGGGGCTAGGCTGTAACAGGCTTTGAATGCTGAGCAGAGCATTTTATATTTGATCCTGGAGGTACTAAGGAGCTACTAGAATTTATTAGAGGGGGAGGGATGATATAGTTCAGATCTAAGCTTTAGGAAAAATCATTTTGGTGGCTGAATAGAAGGTGGATTTGAGTGGGGAGAGAACTGACATAGGTATACCCACCAGTGTGGTATTATGTGAGATTAAAATTGGATATTAGATCATAAATCTACCCTACTTAACCTTTCCCTTAATTTATCTCCCAGACTAGTAAATGGAAGAAGCTTCTGGTTTTCTAGATAGAGCTTTTATTGTATGGTAGTCACAACGTGATGTTGATTAGAAGGATAGGAAAGTAGAAATATAATACAAATCGTCTTAAGTCTAGGCTTAGTCTATATTCCGTATAAAACTCACCAAAAGCGGAAGGCCACCTTTGGGGCGAGAGACCGAGTCAAGCGCGTGCTATTAACCGAGAGCCTGGCGAAGTCAAACTCCAGTCTGAGACTGTCTGTGCAGCGCAGCCAGGAGACCAGCGGAGCAGGAAAAAAGGCCCCACTTCCATTCTCTCCTTGCCTTTTAAGCTCACACCCCGAAGTCGAGTGCTCAGCAGGCAATCTGGCGTGCATCGCAAGCAGACTGGTGTGCATAGCTCATGCTGTTGGTCTCCTCCCCAAAAGGGTGGTCCTAAAAAAAAAAAAAAAACTGGCGTCTCTCCATTATCTAACGGACTGTTAAAACTTTTTACCACATTCCCCCCTTTTGTTCCTCAAGAAACAAAATATTTCCTTGATGGAACACTACCTTTAATAGATAGGAATCTAGGCCTTTCTCTCTCTTTACCAAATTCTTATTCTCCTTAATAAATGCTTAAAATTCTAACTCTTGCTAAAGCTTATAATTTATTGGCGACCACACATTAGATATTTTAGACAGTTTAGCTAGAATTTTAGCCCTTAACAATTACAATAGTCTAGGTGTGAGTGAGGTGATGAATGCCTGGACTAGAGAGTTAACAGTGGAGACAGAGGAGAGTAGAAGCTGTATTGGAGAAACTTTACCTTGACACACCTTGGCACCATATTTACTATAGAGAGTAAGAGATAGTGAAGAGTCAGGAATGATTCTTAGGTAACAATCCTGAGAAATGAAGAAGATTGTATTGCCTTCTACTGTAATAGGGAATAGGGAAGGGATAAGGGGGGAAATCATGAATTCCATTTTAGACATGTCTAATTTAAGATGTCTATGGGTCATCTAATTCAAAACGTAGAAAAGGCAGTCATATATGAAGACTGAAACTGGGGCAGGGTAGGCAGATTTGAGAATCATCAATATAGAGATAATAATCAAATCTATGGGAGTGGATGAGATCACCATGTAGAGGGAGAAGAAAAAAGAGGGTCCAGAACAGAACCCTTATCACTTCCCCTTAGTACTTTCACAGGCCATCATCCTTGCTCTGGCTACATTCTCCTATGTTCCTCATTTCCCATCCTCCCTTGTCTTATCCGCCAACATAACTTGCTAAACAACCACCCTGGTTTACTCTGACCATCTTTCCTCCTTCATTCCTACTCACATGATGCTAATCAGAACTGGAAAAAGTAATTAAACTCTACTAAACAGATCCACTAAAATTTTGTTATCTAATCTCAAGTGAGACCTCTCTGCAACAAAGCAATCTGTTTACTTCTTCCTAATAAATATCCTCTCCCACTAAACACAGGAGCTGTTTCAAACCTTCTCTCCTTTCCTTAAGCCTACTATACTACTGTGTCACTGTACCTGAAGAGCTGACAACCTCCTCACTGAATAAGAAACTGAGGCCATTTACCAATAGTTTCATCTTCTTTCCTTTATTTATTCCACACCTCCATCATATCAAACCTCCCATTCTATCTCCACCTTCACTCCAATCTGTGATGAAGAGGTAGCTTTGCTCTTTGCCAAGTCCAAAACCTTTACATGTAGCCAGGAGTATCCCGAAACCAGCTCAAACATGATTTGTGAAAGGTGACTATTAAATTTATACTGTGAACATTTACATTGCAGAAGTCAGCAAACACTACAAATTACTAATTGATTTACTGTTTTGTTGATTGTCTAGATTTAAGAAAGAGATGGCGAAAATGTTGATAATTCTGTTTAAACTTAAAAGTATATAGAATGTATGTTTTTTTTTCAGAGAGCCTATTGTAACCAGTTACCAGCACATCCCTGCATATACCCAAATTCTTATTCCTTTATATCTCCAATAGAATGCCCCACTATCATCCTCCCTCTGCCTCCTTCCCTCTCCCTCCCTCCCTCTCTCTCTCCCCACTCCTCTCTCCCCATTATAATCATCATCATCAATCTACTCTCCACATCCACTTGTTCCTTTCCTGCTGCCAATAAATATGCTCACATCCATTCTTTAAAAACAAAACGAAACAAAACAAAAAACCAAAACTAACCCCACCAGATCTTTTATCCCCTCTAGCTATCTAGCATCCTATATCTCTCCTCTCCTCTGTTAAACTCCTTGGGGTGGGAGGGGGGAAACTACATTTTTGGCCTCTACTCCATCTCTTACTGGCTGCTGACCTCATTATTCGACTTTCCAGTTCTCTCCAAAGTCACCAAAATCTTTACATTTCAAAACCTAGTGACATTCTCAGTCTTTATCCTTCTTGAAATTTCTATAGAACTGACACTATTCACCATATTTTCCCCTGGACACTATCTCCTTTCTGGATTTCCATGATTCTTTCTTTTCTGCATTCTCCCTCTTCCTGTCTAAATATTCCTTTTCTGTTTCTCTTTCTGAATTTATGTACAGGCCAGACTTGCTTTGGCTGGGGCCCAAGCCTTTGTTCCTCTTTTCTCCTTATACTATCTCACTTGGTGATCTCATCAGCTCCCATGGATTCAATTATCATCTCTATGCAAATGACTCTCAAATCTATATATTGAGCCCTGGTCTTTTTCCTTAGCTCTAGTCCTCCAACACCAACTATCTGTTGAAAAATTCAAACTTGATGTCCCATGGTATCTCAGACTCAACATATCCAAAACAGAACTCACTATCATTTCCCCCCAAACCCATTCCTCTACTTATCTTCTCTATTCCTATTGAGGGAACAAACATTGTTCCAGTGACCTGGGATTACATCCTCAAGGCTATGCCTAACTAATCACTTTTAAGCATCCCACATATCAAATCGGTTGCCAAATTGTTATTTCTATATTCATAGCATCTCTCACTTTGCCTCCTGTCTCCCATTCCTACCTCACTTTTGCCTCTTAGAATCCCTAACTTCCTTCAAAACTGAGCTCAAATTCTATTCTCTCCAGAAATCCTTTCCAAGCCCCCAGATATGAATGTTTTCCCCTTTAAAATTATAAACAGTGGGAGGGGGCAGCTAGGTGGCACAGTGGATAGAGCACCAGCCCTGAACTCAGGAGGACCTGAGTTCAAATCTGGCCTCAGACACTTAACACTTACTAGCTGTGTGACCCTGGGCAAGTCACTTAATCCCAATTGCCTCACCAAAAAAATATATATATATAAGCAGTGGATAGGGTGCTGGATTTGGAGTCAGGAAGCCCTAAATTCAAATCTTGCTGTAGACACTTATTAGCTTTGTGACCCTAAGCAAGTCAATTAACTTCTCTCAGCCTCAATTTCTTTGGTAAAATACGTAATAGCATCTACTTTCCAGATTTGTTTTGAGGGGCAAATGAGTTAAAAAAAAATATAAAGGTCTTCACAAATCTTAAAGAACCAGCTTATCTCATATATATTTATTTATGTCATTTGAGGGCAGGGACTATTTTTGCCTTGTTTTGTATCCTGAGAGCTTAGTACAATGCCTGGCACAGAGTTTCCATTTGATAAAGCTCTGTTGATTGATGTAATGATGGTAAATAGAGTCTCTGACTAAGCAATCCAGTGGATAGAGCACTGGGCCTGGAGTTAGGAAGACTTGAATTCAAATCCAGCCTCAGACACTTACCAGTTATTTAACACTGGGAAAATCACCTCTTTCTGTTGACCTCAGTTTCCTCAAATGTAAAGTAGGAATCACAATAGCATATCCCTGAAAGGGTTGTTATGAAGATCAACTGAGATAGTATTTATAAAACAATTGGCATATAGTAGATGCTATATAAATACTTATTCCTTTCCTCTTGCCTAATTAATATAATTTTAAATAGTTCTTCCTTACTGTAGAAAACACAATTCAGTACTGGGCTGTGGTACATGATCTACTCAGTTTATTATTAGCCAGGTTTCTGCATTACAGCTTATTCCAAGCACAATGTCCTTTCAATTTCTCTCTAATATTAACTCCTTTGCTTATTGCTCATTTGCTTTATTGGCATTAAAATGCTTTCTGTCCTTCCTTTGAAACCAAAACACTTAATTACCTCCCTTGCACCAGGGGAGATAAAATTTCCTAAAATAGAAAGTTTTAAAAGAATAGACAAAGAGAACAGCTTTTCTCAGGTTAGTGCATTTCACCAGTCTGAGAGAAGATATTGTCATCCCTAAGCTTCAGTGAGAAAGAGGAGTTGGGGGAAGGTATGGAATGGAGAAATCAAACAACTTTCTTGATTTTTCTAAATCAGGCCTTCATACTGTGAGCTCATTGTTTTCTTTTAAATACCTGGTTTGTGAAATCTGAGATCAGATGCACCTATATGTAAATGTAAAAGCAAAAACCTGTTTCATAGCTAAATATAAATGAGTGTGTATGATCTACCATGTGTTTAATGTTGCCATGTGCCTGGATAATCGTGAAATCATCTAAATATCACTGCCCTTTTCTTAATCAAGAGCAGGATTCACCTTTAGTTATCTGATCAATTTGGGCCATGATCAGCATCTTATCAGCCCAAGGGCACCCAGACCAAGGAGGTGGTATGAAATAGGACAGAGAGCATACAGTGCATGCTCTAGGATAAAAGTTCAGCAGCACTGCTAGTGACGGCCAATATCTAAGCCTAACTCTCAGAGATGCTGGGTGCTACCCTTCTAGGTTTACATTACCTGTTTGCTTCTTCCTAGTTTACTTGAAGTCATTGAATTTGACCCCTTCCCTGCCTAGACCTATAGTATCTGCTTGATGCTTCTTCAAATAACTATCTAATTGTATAATCTTTATACACTGTCTTTATCCTCTGATATCTATCTCCTGCTTATCCAAGCCTGCCTGCCTTCTTCCTTCCTTCCTTCCTTCTTCTTTTCTCTCTCTCTCTTCCTTTCCCCTTCTTTCTTTTTCTTCCTTCCTTTCTTCCTTCCTTCAACTTTCTTTCCCTTCCTTCTTTCCCTCCTCCCTCCCTTCTTCCTTCCTTTTCTTCCTTCTCTCCTTCCTTCTTTCCTTTTTCCTTCCTCTTTCCTTTCTTTCTTTCTTCTCTTCTATTTTCCTTTGCTGTTCCTCTTCTTCTCTCTTCCTTTACTCCTTTCTTTTTAGCTTTTCTTCATTTCCTCTTTTTCTTCCTCCTTTCCTTTTCTACTTTCTTTTCTCTATCCTCCCTTGCTTTCTTTTCTTTTGTTCTTTATTTCCTTCCTACAAACATTAAGCACCTATTGGGTGTACAGTACTTTGCTAGGCATCAGAAGAGATAACAAATTTTAGATAAGACCCAATGTTTACCCAGTGTTTACTGTTTGGTAAAGATAGGATGAAAGAACAAATAATTGTGACAGACGATGTTACATTAGTGTCCAAATCCATGTCTTTACTCTTGCCACTGAATTAGAAAGATGTCTGGCAAATGACCCAGAAGCATGCTGACATGTCAGCATAAAATGAATACAAGAGATCATAGAATGGTATCTCTATAACTAGTAGCAATCTAAGAGAGCCTCTAGTCCAACCTCCTCTATTATAGAGAAGAAAACAGAGATTCAGGAAATTAAGTGATTCATCCAAGGCTACCCAGATAATCAGGAGGCAAGATGCAAGCAGCTGTCATAAATGGCAATTTAAATCTTATATCAAGAACCAAAATAAGCTCCAAATGGATATGTAAACTGAATATAAAAACTCATATCTTTTTTTTTGGCAGGGCAATGACTTGCCCAGGGTCACACAGCTAGTAAGTGTCAAGTATCTGAGGCCATATTTGAACTCAAATCCTCCTGAATCCAGGGCTGGTGCTTTATCCACTGTAGCACCTAGCTGCCCCTAAAACTCATATCATTAAAAACAAGTTACATAAAGACAAAAGGAAATACCCTTTACAACTTTGGTTCAGGGAAAAGTTCTTAGTCAAAGTGCAAAGTTAAGCACAAAACCCTAAAAAGAAAATTTCAATTGCATATTTTTTAAAAAATACCTTTGCATAAACAAAAGCAATGCAGACCTAAGTCTCAAGTGGAAACAATAGCTGTATTTTATACCAATTATAAATATCTAATAACTCTTGTTGACATTTCAAAATGGCCGCAGGGTCATATGTGCTGGTTGGGTTTTATTGTTATAGATTTAAAATGGGTGTAAGTTGTCAATGCACAGCCTTTATGTTCCATTGAGTTTACAAAAATAGAATCTAAATGAAGTAAAACAAGACATGAAAGATCAGTGATTCTGAGTTGAATTCAAAGGATGTGACAACATTGTAAATTACAAAACTTAATTCAAAGGAAGAAAAAGGAGATGGCGTGATTGAAGAAGTTGGCCTTCCTGGTTTTCATACTGATCATTCTAAAAATGGGACAAAGGAAATGCAGAAAATGCTGATAAATAATATCTCTCTAGTGCACCAATAAATATATGGAGTAAGTTTAAAAAATTACATAAAAGGCATTGTGAACCGAAAACCTTAACAATTTCTACAAGGAAGGGGAGTAAAAGAAAATGTCCTAGAAATGGTAAATTGAAGAATAAAGAAGAGTCAGACAGTCAGCAATCTTCAAATGAAGCCCAGTGGAAGGAGCTTACTCAGTATTTTAGAACAAATGATAAGCATGAAATTCTCACAAGCAACAAAGCTCTTCTAAGTTCAGCCCTAGAAACCAGCCTAAGCAAGTCTGTGGCTGAAGGGAATATTGAGAAGGCTGAAGAACTAAGTAATAAATGTGATTATGAACTTGGTTTAAAATTGCCAAAGCTGTGTCTTGTTTCAACTTTTTAAAAGTGAAAAAAAAAGATGCTGAAACATCATTAAGAGGCTCAAAAGAGAGGCAGGGAAGAAGCTTGCATAGGAGCTTGAAGTAAAGAAGAGATGTGAAAACAGAAGGAACAAGGAATGTGTAACTACACCTTAAAAAGTCCTTGAAAAGCCAAAAACATCTGTGATCTAACTACTCGAAAGGAATAAGAGAAATCTAATATAAGAGAAAATAAATATCAGATTAGTGGAAAAGGCTGATATCTAAGATTCATAGGAAAGTAACAAATATGTAAGACTGGGAGCTATTCTGCAATAAATCAGTGGCTAAAGGGAAAACATAAAATTTTCAAGAAAAAATTACTTCAAACTATAAATGATCCTATGAAGACATTCTCTGAATTACTACTAATAACAGAAATGCAAATTAAAACAATTCTAATATTTCACTTTGAACCCTGCAAATTGACAGATGACAAAAAACAGGAATCCTCAATATTAGAGACACCAGTGTTAGAGATATCAATATCCTATTGCTAGAGCTCTAAAGTGTCCTGATCATTCTGAATAACACTTTGGATTTACATGAGAAAAGTGATGTAACTGCTCATGCTCCTTGAGCCAGTGATTCTACTATGGGACTTATTCCCCAAGAAAGTCAAAGACAGAAACGGAGATCCAATATACACCAAAATATTCACAGCAGCTGTGTGTGTGTGTGTGTGTGTGTGTGTGTGTGTGTGTTAGCAAAGAACTAGAAACAAAAGGCATGCCCAGAAATTGGGAATCTCTTTGTTTGACACATAGTAGGTACTCAAAAATTTCCTGTTGACTGATGAATTAATATATGAAGATGATACATTACAATTGTGCAGTAAGGAATAATGAAAATGAAGAATTAAGAGAAACATGAGGATATTTTTTAAATGAAAGTGAAATATTCAGACCTAGAAGAACAATATACACCATGATATGAATGATATAAATGAAAAGATCAAAAACAGGAAGCCATATTATGTTTCCCCACTGTTTAAGGATTTTTTTATTAAAGCAAGAATTTTTTAATCCAAATTATGTTCCCTTGCTCAGCTATCAATTCTGTTATCTAAAATAGTGGTGATATTCTGAAATTTTCCACAGTAAAGAATTACAAAATTAAATAAAGGAATGCTTTAAATTTTTGTACTATGCTGAAAATTATTTTCCCCCTGGGTAAAGGAAGCTATATTCTGAGTAACTGAAAAACCAATAGATTTCGAAAAACACATAGTGACCTATAACTCTCAACAAAGGGGTGAAAACTAACTACTATAGTGCATTGCTATATACATTATAAGATAAAATTACTCTATATTGGATATTTTTACTTATTCTTTGCTACAAAAGACTATTCATAGAGGGAGGGGAACAAAAGGGAAGAATATCAAGAAATGACTATAATATAAAAACAAAACATACCAATAAAAGTTTTTTAATTGTCACATTCCACTTCTCAAAAGCCCCACATTTCACTCTTTTAACTAATGTTGACCTGGTAGCCAGAATCTTTGACTAGAAAAATTTTATTTCCATTCAGCAAGGATCTTTTAGTTTTTCCTATGTTTTTAGAATGTAGATGTTCATTTAAAAAGTAGATGTCCATCACCTAAACAAATAGTGATTCATGAATATAATGGAATATGATAAATACAGAGAAGCATGGAGTGGCTTAAATAAACACATGCAAATTCAATTAGGAAGTGTCATAAAAACATTCTACACATTGACTACAGTGTAAATAGAAGGAAAAAATAACCATAAAATAACTGAAGATGAATGTTGAAATATTACAATATAACAAATTTGGACAAATATGGTCCCACTGAAGAAATACCATATGAGAAGACACCTGCCCCTACTCCTTTGAAGAGGTACCATGTTCATGTGTGGGACCCTGAATATATTGTCAGATTTGGGGAGCAGGGGAGAAGTATATAAGTTTTCAGATTTTTTTCTCTTTTTCTTCTTTTACTTAAAAAAATATTTGTTATATGAGATGGTTCTCTGTGAAGTTTAGGTACTATAAAAACAAATAATATCAATAAAATTTATTTTTAATTTAAAAAATTAGTTGAATTCATTTAAATAATATAATTTAGGGCTGGGGATGGCCTAAAAGACATTCTGATCCAACCCCTTCTTTTACAGAGGAACTTAAGGCCAAGAGAGATTAAAGGACTTGACTACAGTTACAGGACAAAGGACAAAGTAGAAGGGCAAGTATTTAAGATCAGCTTCTAGGCGCAGCTAGGTGGCTCAGTGGATAGAGCACTGGCCCCGGAGTCAGGAGGACCTGAGTTCAAATCGAGCCTCAGACACTTAACAGTTACTAGCTGTGTGACCCCAGGGCAAGTCACTTAACCCCAATTGCCTCACCCAAAAAAAAAAAAAAAAAGATCAGCTCCTATACTTTCAAATCTGATGTCCTTTCAACTACATCACATTATAGTCTTCTCAGTCCTTTGAATGCCAGGTTCCAGGAGAAACTTTCCTAACAAACCAACAGAGCTTTTTCATTTTTGTTTATATAACTCCATTCAAATCCTGAAACTGTCTCCACATAAGGATTGTTCTTTCTCCACTCTAGTCTTGTCTATACCTATTGTCCAGCCTGGGTTGAGAGGCCTTCAGGCTGAGGGCATTCATAGAACAAAACAAAGACACACACATTAGAATTGCAAAACAAAATGCTCTGCAAATTCTGAAAGGAAGGGTTGTTACTAGGCATCAAGAAGGAGATGGCATAGGAGTTAGGCTTTGAAGGAGGGTCAGCAGGAAAGAGAAGGAGGAAGAATATTACAGACAAAGATATTAATGTGAGTTGACATGGAGGTTTGAAAGTGCAAAATCTTTTCTGTGAATACAGAAGTCTAAACTGATTAGAATGTAACTTGCATAAAAAAGTCAAATCAACAAGTTGACAAGTATTTCTTAAGGACCTACTATGTGCCAGGTATTATTCTAAATACAGTAAAAGACAAAGATGAGCCAAGACTGAAGAGTTATCTTGGAACTAGATTATAGAAAGTCTAGAATTCCAGACAGAGGAACTTAAATCTAACTTTGTAGGCAATGGAGAGTCACCGAAGATTTTTTAGAAGAGTGACATGACCAAATCTCTGCATAAGAAAGATTATTTTGGCAGTTATGAAGGATGAATTGGAAGGGAGAAATAGAAATATTCTGAAGAGGCTATTGTAATAGTCCAGATGGTAGTGATGAAGATATAGAACTAAACTAGGATCGTGACCGTGGGAGTAGAAAAGATGGGACATATGCAAGAGATATTACAGGGCAGGGGAAAAAAGTCTCCCTGTTCAAATCTTTCCCCTCTTCAATGTGTCCTGAAGGACAGGTTTGACTATGGCATTCCCCTACTCAACAAACTCCAATGGCTCCCTATTGCTTCTAATATCAAATATAAGCTCTTCTGTTTCATTTTTAAAGCAGGTCACAATCTGGCTCCAAACTTACTTTCCAAATATATGCATTACCATACTTCCCACACCTCCCATTCAAACCAAAGTGACATCTTTCCTGTCCCTTACACATCACACTCTATTTCCCATCTCTCTACTTTTGCAATGGTTGTCCTGTATACCTGGAATAAACTCTCACTTTACCCCTACCTCTGAGAATTCCTTGTTTCCTTCAGTAATCCAGTAAAGTATCACCTTCTACTTCAAGACTTTTCTGATCATTATACCCTGCACCCCCAAAAAAGATCCATTTTTTTTTGGTATAAATACCTAATATATTTTGCATATATTTAGTGTAAATATATTTATGTTCATGTATCCCAACATAGAATATAGGTATGTGTATATGTGTACATACATGAATATATGTATATACATAAATGTGTGCATGCATTTATATAATACAGACATGTAAATGCATATAATTTTGTGTAAATATAAATATGTATATAAATATAAATATGTGTATATGTATTAATATTTGTGTGTATATACATATATGCAAGGCATACACATATAAGTATATACATATTTACTTATATACAAATATATGCATACACATATACATATATATGTATGTGTATATGTGTATGTATGTGTGTGTGTATAGAGAGAGAACAAGGAGTGTTTCATTTTTGCCTCTGTATCTTCAGTGCCTAGAACACAATAGGCATTCAATAAATTCTTGATGAGTGATTGGCTGATTGGATCTATAAATGAATGAAAAAGGATGGGTAGAAATCAAAGAGAACTCCAAAGATTTGAATTTGGAAGAGTAAATTATAATGCCATTGATAACATATATGTGTATCTACATGCATATGTACATATAAAAAAGTATATGTATAGATACATGTATACACACACACACATATATATACCTACATACATACATACACATGGATGTGTATGTGTGTATAAAATAACAAGTTCAGAGTTAGATTCAATAAGCTCCATTTGGGACACATGGAATTTCATGTTCCAATGAGATAGTCAATTGGAGGTGTCATATAGACAGTTAATGATACAGATCAAGAACTCACAGGAGAATTCAGATTGGTAGATACAGATTTAGGCATTATCTACATGGAGGTTGGAGTCATAGACATGAATGAAATTGACAAGGGATATGGGAGAGAAGGGGAGGGAGAGAGAGAGAGAGGGAGGGAGGGAGGGAGAGGGTGAGAGAGAGAGAGAGAGAGAGAGAGAGAGAGAGAGAGAGAGAGAGAGAGAGAGAGAGAAAGCACCAAGAACAGAAGCTTTGGAAACATCTACCTTAAGTGTTCAGAAAAAGAAATAAGAAGCCAACAAAACAAAGAAAGATTGGTTAGAAAAGATCGAAGTAGGGGCAGCTAGGTGGCACAGTAGATAAAGCACCAGCCCTTGATTCAGGAGGACCGGAGTTCAAATTTGACCTCAGACACTTGACACTTACTACCTGTGTGACCCCTGGGCAAGTCACTTAACCCTCACTGCCCTGCAAAAAAAACAAAGAGAGATGGAAATACCAGGAGAGCATTATTTCTCTGAGGCCTGGTGAGTAGAATATTCAATAGGAATGTGTGGTCTGTACCTACAAATGGTTCCAAAAGTTCTAGAACATACTGTTTGCCCAACTAATACCTTACTACTGAGGAGGTTATCACCTGGGCTACAGGGGGAGCTAAGTGGCACAATGAATAGAGAACTGACCCTGAAGTTGGGAAGACCTGAGCTCAAATTTTACCTCATGTCTCACCTCTAACACTTACTAATTGTGTGACCCTGGGCAAATCACTTAACCCCAATTGCCTTAAACATCCAGGGTCATCTCCAATCATCCTAATAACATTTCTTGCTGGAGCAGCTAGGTGGCACAGTGGATAGAGCACTGGCCCTGGATTCAGGAGGACCTGAGTTCAAATCTGGCCTCAGACACTTTACACTTACTAGCTACATGACCTTAGGTGAGTCCCTTAACCCCAATTGCCTCACCCAAAACCAAAAACCAAACAAACATATCTTGCTACTGGATCCAGATGACTCCAGAGGAAAAAGTATGGCTGGTGACTTTCCACAGCCTTTCCTCACTTAAATTCAATTCAATATAAGTCATGACATCTGTTATGGTCCTCTTCAAGAACAAAAGACAAACAACAACACCTGGGCTACACTATTCTCTTGAACTTGGTCTTCCAAATATTACAAACAGAGAAAGGAAGCTAGATTTCTTGGCCTCAGAGGTAGAAGTAATGGAGTGGCAGTGTCAGGACAGCTAAATTATTCCTTAATCAAGTGGAGAATTCATTGGGTCATGCCAAAATACAGTACCAAGTTGGGACCCAGAGCCAAGTAACAGTGAGGACTAGAGCCAAAACTTGAAAGATGAAACCCAGGTTTTCATTGGTCTATTAACTTATATGAACTGTGAAGATCTGGGTTTTAGGAAACAACTCAATCAACCCTGAGCACTTTCCCCTTATAGAAGGGCTCAATCTTGGGATAATACTGTGTCTCTGCAGGAATGTATAGGTCCCTGGAAATCTATTAGATATAGGGAGTTACTGGAGAGACAAGGAGAATTGTCTTGACCTCATTTGGTGTGTGAGTCTTTTGTGCTTTGCATTTTTGTCCAATTAAATTAATTTTTTGTTGTTCAGTCTTTTCAGATGTGTCAGGCTCTTCATGACCCCATTTGGGGTTTTCTTGGCAAAGGTCATGGAGTGGTTTGTCATTTACTTCTCCAGGTCATTTTCCAGATGAGGAAACTGAGGCAAATAGCATTAAGTGACTTGCTCAGGGTCACACAGCTAGAAAGTATATAAAGCCAGATTTGAACTTAAGAAGGTGTCTTCCTGACGCTAGGAAGGGCATTCTATCCACTAAACCACGTAACTTCCTCCACAATAAACTAATATTGCCTTATATTTGATGTTATATAAACCTGAATGATTGTGTAAGAACAGCAAGATGTCTTTTTCTTTTTTCTGATAGACTCTTAGACCTGAGTCAGATTCCAATGTTTATAGAAGACATCCTTGTTCAAGGTATGATTAAAGGAGAATTCATGTAGGAGAAGCCTCTAAGCTTGAATCCAGTTTGTGTGGCACAATGTATAGAGCCCTGAGCTTGGAATTAGGAAGATTCATCTTCATGAGTTCAAATCCAGGCTTTGACACCTACTACCTGTGTGACCATGAGTAAGTCACTTAACCCTTAACCCTATTTGGTTCAGGTGACTCATCTGACAAATGATCACTCCACTATCTTTGCCAAGAAAACTCCAAATGATATCAGGAACAGTCAGAAAAAAAACTAAAAATACTCAAAAATTGTAATAAAAGAGCTATAATTCTAGTCCATGAGCTACAGAGGACAGATGGAAAGAAATCAGTGGTCACAGAAGGAATGAAGATATTTGTAAGAGCGGAATGATTAATGGATCAAAGCCTTGAAGGAGATAGGAAAGAATAGGATCAATGGAACTAGCGGTGGGATGCCCTTTACTATGAAGCAGCAATAGCATTCTGTACCTAGAAGGAAGCACAAAAGAGTAAGAGAGAATCTTTGAGGAGTAGAAGTAGTAATGGTCTCAGTCTTCTCATTGAAGTAGGAAACTATGCCATATGCAATAAGAGTGGGGGTTAGAGGTATGGTTAGTGGCAATAAAAGTGGGGGGTGATGGGAAGCTAGGTAGCATAGTAGATAAAGCATCAGCCCTGGATTCAGGAGGACCCGAGTTCAAATCCAGCCTCAGACACTTGATGCTTAGTAGCTGTGTGACCCTGGGCAAGTCACTTAACCCTCATTATCCCACCCCCCACCCCCCCAAAAAGTGAAAGGGATACTTGGGACAGTCAATGTGGAAAGTAGAAACACAGATGAAGTAATAAAATATAAATTTGTCATAGTTGCAAGATGGCAGAAGACATTAAATGAACAGAGAACAGGCAAGGTGAGAGAAACCTGCCCTCCCTCAAACCAAAACACCTGGGACACTCTGAAGATTGGGACAGTATAGCTTGGAAGTAGGGCCCCACTGTAAGATGGATTTAAAAGTCAAGTAAAAGACAACAAGATGAGAAAGCAAAGAAAGTTGAAAACTATAGAAAGTTTCTTTAGCAACAAGGAAAATCAAGGCACACCCTCAGAAGAGGATAACAAACTTAGGTTCCCTACATCCAAAGCTTCCAAGAAAAATATGAATTGGTCTCAGGCCATGGAAGTGCTCAAAAGGGACTTTGAAGAAAAAGTAGGAGAGATAGAAGGAAGATTTAGGGAGGTGGTGGAAAGAATAGAAAGAGAAATGAGAGTCATGCAGGAGAGTCATGAGAAAAAGTTAACAGTCTGAAAAGCCAAATGGAAAAGGAGATACAAAAGCTCTCTGAAGAAAATTATTGCCTAAAAATTAGGATTGAACAAATGGAAGCTAGTGACTTTACGAGAAACCAAGAAACAGTAAAGCAAATCCAAATGAATTAAAAAAAAAATAGAGGGCAATAGTAAATATCTCCTTGGAAAAAAAGCTGAGCTGGAAAGTAGATCCAGGAGAGATAATTTGAAAATCATTGGACTACCTGAAAACGATGCCCAAAATAAGAGTTTAAACAGCATCTTCCAAGAGATTGTCAGGGAAAATTGCCCTGATATTCTAGAAACAGAACGTAAAATAGAAATTGAAAGAATCCCCTGATCACCTCCTAAAATAGATCCCAAAAGGAAAACCTCCAGGAATATTATAGCCAAATTCCAGACCTCCCAGGTCAGGGAGAAAATATTGGAAGCAGCTAGAAAAAAAAAAGAATTCAAATACTTTGGAGGTACAATAAGGATAAAACAAGATCTAGCATCATCTACCTAAAAGGACTGGAGGGCATGGAATATAATATTCCAGAGGGCAAAGGAACTGGGCCTACAGCCAAGAATCATGTACCCAGCAAAACTGAGTATATCCTTTCAGAGGAAAAAATGGGACTTCAATAAAAAAGAGGACGTTCAGGCATTTGTGTTGAAAAGAACTGAACTGAATAGAAGATTTGACTTTCAAATACAAGACCCTAGAGAAGCATAAAAAGTCAAACAGGAAAAAGAAACCATGAGGGATATTAAAAGATTAAACTGTTTGCATTCCTACATGTGAAGACAATCCTTCTAACACATAAGAACTTTCTCATTATTAGGGTACCTGAAAGGAACACACTTAGACAGAGGTAACAGGTATGAACTGAATATGAAGGATGATATCTGCAAAACATTTATTTTTGCTTTATCCTTGTTATTTGTGGGTTAAGCAGGGTGGGGTGTCTTATGCCTGGTGCCAGATTTGGGCTCAGGGCCTCCTGGGTCCAGGGCTGGTGTTTTGTCCACTTTGCCACCTACTTAACCCATGATTACATCTTTAAAATAGGGTTGAGGGATAGGAACAATGCACTGGGGGAGGGGGAAGGGGAGAGTAAGACTGGGGAGAGGTAGCTCACCTGAAGGAAACAAGAAAAAAGTTTATGGAGGGGAGGAGAAGAGGGGGTAGGAGTGAGGGAGTGAGTGAACCTTACTAACATCAGAATTGGCTCAAAGAGGGAATAACATACATACTCAAGTTGATATGGTAATATATTTTTGCCCTGAGGGAAAGTGAGAGGGAAAGGAGTTGGGGGGGTGGGGTGGAGAAGAAGGGAAGGAAGGAAGGGTAGAATTGTGGAGGGGGCAGTAAAAAGCAAAACACTTTTGAGGAAGGTGAAGATGTTCTGCATATCTGCACATATATGACTTTTATTGAATTGCTTGATTTCATAGGGAGGGTTGAGGAGGGAGGGAGGAAAAAAAATTTAGAATACCGAATTAGCTCAAAGACCTTAGTCTCATCAGAGTGGGTTCAAGGAGGGAATAACATATACACCCAATTTGGAGGAGAGATCTATTTAAACCTACAGGAAAGTAGGAGGAGAAGAAGATAAGGAGGGAAAGATGAAAGAAGGGAGGTCAGAGTGAGGAAGGGGGCAGTAGTAGTAGTAGTAGTAGTAGTAGTAGTAGTAGTAGTAGTAGTAGTAGTAGTAGTAGTAGTAGGCGGCTTCTACCAGTCATGGACAACCATGGATTGATTAGTGCCTTGAAGAGCCACAGATCACAGTGTGGCTGTGCAGTCCGATACTGGAGCCGTAACTACTGCCACAACGAGGACATCGGAAAACTGCATTCTCTGTTGCCTGTCAGTTCCTGCATCTCATTTTTTTTTCTTCCTCCTGAGATTGAAGGCCCATCTCAACTGCATGCAAGCTGCTCCTGAGTACTGAACTCCATCAGGCATGGTCCTTGGCCATCTCCTCTCAGCTGCAGATGTCTATTCTCAGAGCCCTGAAGTCTCACTTGCATACGTCTCTGTAGCAAAGCTGGGGGCATCCAGCAGGTCTTTGGCCTGAAGCAAAACACTTTTTTTGGAGGGGATGAGGCAATTGGGGTTGTTACTTGCCCAGAGTCACACAGCTAGTAAGTGTCAAGTGTCTGAGGCCAGATTTGAACTCTGGTCCTTCTGAATCCAGGGCTGGTACTTTATCTACTGCACCACCTAGCTGCCCCATAAGGAAAACACTTTTGAGGAAGAATAGGGTAAAAAAATAGAAAATAAAGTAAATATCATGGGAAGGGAATAGGATGGAGGGAAATAGGTATGATGATTAACTATAGTGGCAAAATGTATGGTACCTACTTTGCTGGACTATTTTGAAGAAAATTCTTTGTCAAGTTTAAGGTCCTACATAAAAGTTATGATAAACAAGATGCTATAAGAAAAACCTGGAAAGGCCTGCATGAACTGAAGCTGAGTGAAATATACCATATACAAAATAATAGCAATAGTGTAAGATGATCTACTGGGAAACATGTGGTTATTTTTAGCAAGGCAATAATACAATATAACTCTGAAGGACTTATGAAAATTACAATCCATCTACAAAGACCTGATAGTATCTTAAAACAGATTGAGGGGCAGCTAGGTGGTGCAGTGGATAAAGCACTGGATTCAGGAGTACCTGAGTTCAAATCCAGCCTCAGACACTTGACACTTAACTAACTGTTTGACCCTGGGCAAGTCACTTAACCCCAATTGCCTCACAAAAAACAAACAAACAAAAAACAGATTGAAACACATTTTTTTTTGTAATTCCTTAATCTGAAGTTTTGTTTTTATCTGTTTTCTCTAACAACCTAGCTAATGTGGAGATATTTTCCATAACTACTCATGTATAACTTATATTGAATTGCTGGAATTCTTAGCGGTGGCAGGGGGTGGGAAAGGAGGAAGGAAGAGAAGTTGGAACACACAGTTTTAAAAAATTGTTGTCAAATTTTTTTTCTTGTAATTTGGAAAATAAAAATTTAAACAGAAAATAAATTAAAATTGTCATAGGTAAAAGTAGCTCAGTTTTTGTGAGTTTCTTTGGCAATACTCATTCATGTAAGGACCAATTTTTAATTGGGGAGTGTTAGCTAGGTGCCTCGCCACAATATTGGGGCAAGGAAGGAGATTGACAGCCTCCCTCAAGACAGAACAGGATTTATTTAACAAGAACGAACTTAAAAAAAAAAAACAAAACACAAACAGAATCAGTAGGATTAAGGGAAAGGAAATAAAATGGGGAAAGGGAAATAATACAACCTGAATCACACCAGCACCTAAGAATCAGCTGAGAACACACAGAAGCATCCTGTTGCCTTCCAGTTTCAAGCTAGAATGGCCAAAAACCTCCCTTTTCCCAGCAGACCCCAGGCTGACCACACACAGCTCCCAGACAATTGGCTGTCCACTCTAACAGTCACATGACTGCCCTCACTGGGATTCCAATCATTATAATTTTGCCAGGCCCATGTAGGCATCAGCAAGTCATAATAATGTGAGGTGCCAACACCATGGAGAGAGCTACAACCAGTGGGTGGAGCACCATGCCATTTGCGGAGCCCCAGGCCAGTGTCTGTGCAGAGGTTTTTTTTTTAAAAATTCTAGTCAAAAGATGGGGTCATAAAAACCTTAAATGACAATTAATTCTTTACAGTCACCAGGGAAAAGGAACTGAAATGCCTCCTAGTTAGCTATACCTCTGGTCTTGACTCACCCTGGCCAACCCAGTACTCTTGCTCCTTACTGTAATTCTGGTGTGACAACAATTAAGAAGGAAATGGAAAGTCCATGTGCACTTGTTTCTTCCTTCCCATTCTAAACTAATCTAAAGGGAAGAAACATTTATTCTATTACCCTCTGAGTAGCTCCTAGCCCCTTATAGATGTGACTTACACATGGCAAAAGCTTGGCAAATGGTTTAAATAGTGAGTTAATTAATTATCTGCATAGTCATTATAGTGAAGTTCAAGGAAAAACACAGACCTTTAACTATAGGTGAGCAAGGGAGGCAATTAGGCAGGGTCCAAAATTCATAGGGGCCTAACAGAGAAATTTTGTTAGTTATCCTTTATGTTTAAAATGCAAATATTCTTAATGCCAGAAACCCTGCACTGCATAAGAGCATTTACTTTTTGAAAAGTAGTTACATGTGTCACATAGGAGTTTTGAAGACTCCTATACATGGTCAGTAACCCTGGGTATGGGGTCAGAGGCAAGGGAAGGGAACCTTCCAACCAAAAGGTTGTATAATATTGAAAAACCTATCTAGGATTACTCAGAGCAAACAAACTTTATGAGTCTATGATGATATACAAATATTAATTTGCACTGATAAAGCAGTTGCAGAGAGACCTATGACTATGTTCACAAAATAAGGCAGATGAGTTACAAGAGAGCTTTCCTTTCAATCTTGTTGAAGAACAAGTTCCTTCAGGTAGAGGCCTGAAAAACAATCATTAACCTCCAAGAGGAAATTCATAAAAATCTTGAAAACTACCTGCCACATCCCCTTACAGCTGTCAAGGTAACAGCCAAGTGAAGATTTTTGCCCAAAGGCCCTTGACTGATTACCAGATTACCATCATAGATGACACAGGTATTCATCTGTCTGCCACACCTCCTTTTTACTGTACTGAACCTCCAGAGGGCTGATCAGCAATGATGATTGAAGAACCACCAGGTGTCAATCACCCAGCGAGGTGAGAGAGATCTTATAAAAGAAGGAGAAAAAAAAGGGGGGGGGGGAGTAGCTAGATGGCTCAGTGGATAAAGCAACAGCCCTGGATTCAGGAGGACCTGAGTTCAAATCCCACCTCAGACATTTGACACTAGCTGCGTGACCCTAGGAAAGTCACTTAAACCCTCATTGTTCCACAAAAAAAGAAAGACAAGGAAAGATCACAAACACAGAGGAGTTTAAGATCTAACTGGGGAGACCAGACATGCCTACAGCAAAGCACATAAGTCCACACTGTCCCATAACCAGGGAATTACATACCTTTCCTCTTCTTACAGGACACGGTAATGGAAACCACCCAAAGAAATGAGTCTTGACTTTGAGGAAGCAGCATGACAGAGTGACAATATTCTGGATTGGGGGGGGAAGGGTAGGTGGCACAGTTGATAAAGCACTGGCTCTGGATTCAGGAGGACCTGAGTTCAAATCTGACCTTACACACTTGATACTTCTTAGCTGTGTGACCTTGGGCAAGTCACTTAACCCTCATTGCCCTACAAAAAAAAAAACTAAAAATAAAAATATTCTGGATTTGGGATTAGAGGATTTAGATTCAAATCCTCAATCTGCCCCTTAAAGATATATGTATGTATATGTGTCTGTATAAATGTGTATATATGTATATACAACATAAATTACTATATTAAACTATATATTATTACTATATATCCATATTTATATCTATCTATATTTATATAGCTATGGAAATATATCAACCTATATAACTATAAAGATTTCTAAGGTTCAATAGCTATATAGATTTGTAGATCTATATAGATATGATCATTCTATGCATGTGTCTATATATATATATTTATACATATATACATACATATCTATATACATTTTAAAGTATATAGATATGTGGGCATGTATATAACCACAGAGATCGATTTTTCAGTATAGATTTATAGATTTGCAAATATATATCTACTCAAGGGTAAGTTCAGATCTTGTTATTAAAAGGAGGCACACTAGGCAATAAACTAAAGTTCAGTAGTCACAGGGGCCCATAATATAACACTTTACAATGATCCTTTGTGTTTGTAAGTGCACATATTTGTGACCAAATCATTCCTTCTCCGTGGGACTCAATATCCTTGTCTTTAAATGTCAGTCCTAAATCTATGATCCAGCAGAGCATAGTGGACTTTTTATTGGACTTGGAACCAAAAGACCTAGATATTTAAGTTACTATGTGACTGGACAAATCACTTTACCCTCTCTGTGTCTCATTTTACTAATCTGTAAAATGGGAAAAGGAGAGGAAGGGGTTGGCTTTAATGGCTTTTATAGTTCATCCCCACTCTAAGTTCTGGGATCCTGTATGATCTCATGAGTTGACTAGTTCTATTGTCTCACAATAAGATTACAGTAGCTGCTCACAAAAATAAAGAGCATCTAGCATTTGAAAAGTGCATGTACTGTGCCTGGTGGTAAAAACGTATAACTTCCCTACTGGAGTCCAACGTGCTACATGTACCTCACAGAGGAAAAATATGACCAAAATAACTCAGGCCTGGAAGTGGGATGGGCTGGCCCTCACAACAGAACCATACTTACCAGAAGTAAAAAAAAATAGGGAACTGTAGACAACCCTCCACTAAGCAAAGCAGCTGAGGGGAGTCATAACATCTAGATGAGTAAATGCTTGGAGCAACTTAAAAATAAACCTGAATGGGAGCAAAGACAGGCAAATCTCTGCTGAGGTGCACAGCACATGTGGTAACATGTAGAGTGGAGCTTGACAGTCATCTGTGGGTGGACTGCAGTGTAATTTGAACTAAACTGAACCAAAGAGAGTGGGTAGTTCTGCTTTTTTACAATGAGATATTAGCACCATTTAGGATTGGGTTCAAAGGTAAGGTTGTGTTTCCCATAATCATTGTTTCTTCCTTTCTTCAGGTATTTTCTGGGGAGCACGTTATTTCCTGGGAGCAATGTTTCTCTGCAGCCTCCCCTCTGGAAAAGATACTATAAAAGTATGTCAGGACAGGAGCAGGGAAGGGAGAGGAATGAGAATGTGGCAAATATCCACAAGAAAGAAATAAGACAATTTGTATTAGAACAACCAGAATAACACATTTGCCTCATTAACAGGATTTTTGAGGCAAACAGAGGGTGAAGATTTTTTTCCCTTGAATTATCCAAATAATTGACTCAATTCATCACTTTGTTTTGCTAGCATACAAACAGCCTCTGACTTAAGCATCTATACCTCTTATCTAACCTCTCTTCTTCCACCTTTTTAAAACTCCATGGAGTCCAATATACCCCTGGGAAATATAAACCAAAGAGCATCAACAAACCCTGAGAAGGCATTCTATGACTGATGGGCTTAGAGAACAAACTCTGGATTCCATTCAATCCTGTTCAGTGCAATCCAATCCAATTCTATAAGCACCTGCCATTTGCAAGACACTGGGCTAGCTACTACAAGAATAAAGACAAAAAAAAAATTGAAACAGTTCCTGCCCTCAAGGAGTTGCATTCTATTGGGGAAATATAACATGCTCAAGTGAGTAAGTACAAATTATATGTGCAAAGCAATATAAAGCATTTTCAGAAGATTGTGAAAGTCCTCGTATAGGAAGTGGTACCTAAGTTGTGCTTCCAGAGAATTCTCCATAGGAACTCTAGGGAGTAGATACATCAGGAAATACGCTTCCTGGATATGGGGGACCATTGAACCATTTGTTTTGGTTTTTTGTTTGGTTGTTTTTTTTGGCCGGGCAATGAGGGTTAAGTGACTTGCCCAGGGTCACGCAGCTAGTAAGTGTCAAGTGTCTGAGGCCAGATTTGAACTAAGGTCCCCCTAAATCCAGAGCTAGTGATTTATCCACCGCACTACCTAGCTGCCCCCTCCACTGGACCATCTGTGCTAAGACATAAGCATGAGAGATAGGGTATCACAGACAGAGAAAAGCTAGCAGGCCAGTTTACTAGAATGGAGAATGAATGAAGGGGAATATAATATGGGATACACTGGAAATGTTGAATTATAGGATAATGAAGCTATAACTAGAAGGGTCTTTAGAGAGCACCTGGTCTCCTTCATTTTATAATTGATAAAATGAAATCAGAGAAATGCCTTGCCCAAAGTCATGCAAGCAGGCAAGGCAGGATTCATATTCTGAAAGGTTTTAAAAGCCATGCTAAGTGGAGCAGCTAGGTGGTGCAGCAGATAAAGCACTGGCCTTGGATCAGGAGGACCTGAGTTCAAATCCAGCCTCAGACATTTGACACTTACTAGCTGTGTGACCCTGGGTAAGTCACAACCCTCATTGCAAACCATGCTAAGGAGTTCACATTTTATCTTAGAGGTGACAGTGAGCCTTTGAAGATTTTGAGTAAGAGGAGTTGACATGGCTATATGTATGTGTTACTAAATATCAATTTGGTAGCTGTATGCAATATGGATTGGGGAGAGGAGAAACTAGTAAAAGAGGTAACAATTACAAGACTATTTGGATTCTTTTCTAGGCGTGACAAAATCCTGAGCTAGGGTAGAGGCTGTGTGAATGAAGAGACCCCACATTTCCACTGACTTAACACTTTATGAAACGCTTTTTGTCCACAACTAGTGGAAATACATTCAGGCTTTTTTGTCCCATTTGTTCTGTAATGAGATAAAGAACATTCAGGCCAATTAGCCTGAGAGAATCATGGCAGAAGGGAAAAGAGAGCAGTGACCCGGGGGCAGTCCCTAACCCTTTACTGACACATGACATGTTTCCCACCAGTGAATAAAATGTTTCTATGACAAGGTACCGTGGGAAGAAAATTTTTACTAGATGACATGTGTTAAGTGTCCTCCAAACTATGTATCGAGCAAATGGAATTCCCACCCTGTCTTAGTGTCACTCCAGACTGTACTCAGTGTGTGCGTGAGGGCCCCAGGCCATGGCAAGCTTATTGCACAGTATAAAACAATGCTGCAATTGTAAGGAGACTCCATTAGACTCATAATCAGAGGCAAGATCAGTATGCATCTTCAACAGGCCTTGAGAGTTGTTTCTGAGCTTCTCTAGAATAGAGATGGAAAGTGATATCGTCAGAACGACCTATCTTGTGCCTGGCATTGACAACCAACATTTATGTTACCTATCCCTACTGGGGCACCCTCATATCTACTGTATTCCTATGCCCAAGGGAGAATTGGGAGATTATTCTAGAGACCTGCTTGTTATAAAGTCCATATAAGAACTTTCGTTGAACAATACTTCAGATGAACAAAGCAGGGAGACCAGTGTTGCACAAATGTACTTCAGTAATAGGTGTCCTGCAGGCCTAAACTAAGGAGTTTTGCCAGGATTAAGGAGTATTGTTGATGTACCCCAAAATCTGTTTAAAATACCCTACAAGAGGGGCAGCTAGGTGGCTCAGTGGATAAAGCACTGGCCTTGGATTCAGGAGGACCTGAGTTCAAATCCAGCCTCAGACACTTGACACTTAACTAGCTGTGTGACCCTGGGCAAGTCACTTCACCCTCATTTCCCTGAAAAAAAATACCCTAAAAAACCTTCCCCTCATGCAGATGGAGGTGGGGGGTGGGAGAAAAACAATCAAAGATATAACTAGACAAAGGCCTAAGTCAAGAGGAATAGGGATAGGGACTAGTCCTATGATTCATTGATATAAATAACTCTTAAGTGATGAATGTCCTTCTCTACCAATGCAAGTTGAGACCTTCTCTGCAAGTTGTTGTTCATCCTTCATTTTCAAAGAGGACCAGTGACATCACAGGGTGATGTCTTGACTTGTGTGGGAATTGGATTATAAGTGAGACAGAGTTGTACAAGCCTCACTCTTTCTTTCAGAGTCATTGAAGTCCAAGTGGCAAGACAAAAGTCAAGATGACTGGTGATGACCTAGGACACAGTCAGAGCCTCAGAGTTGCCTAAAGCCTAGAGCACTTGCAGGGAGACCCAGAGCCAGTATGCATCAGAGGCAGGATCTAAAAGCAAATGCATTTTTCAAACACAGTGACTTTATAAAAAACCTCTTTCACGTTTCTCTTTTTCTTTTCAACCTGATATATCTTCAGGGTTCAATAGATCTAAAAGGACTTGGGGTTCAATGATCTGGGTTTTATATGACCTATTATATCCCTATGTATTCACTTGACTGTGCCATTCCTTAGTTTTCCTATCTCATTAAGCAAGAAGCATTATTAATATAAAGCTCCAGTGCTTGATGCTATAACAAATGAAACTAAACTGGTCTAGGCCTTGCCCTGTAGACATTTATACAGTAAAATGAGCATTATGAATGGACAGGCACGACTTAATATATATGCATACTACATGACAGAATTGTTAATACCAAACTCAAAGCAATAACATCTTTGGTATGTCTGTGTGTCTCTGTGTGTGATAGACAGACAGAGACAGACAGAGACAGTGACAGAAAGAGACAGAGAGACATAATTTTCTAAAAGGATGTCATACAGGGTGATACCGTATGTTTTAGGCTGCCAGGTATTTGCAGAAATAGCACAAGTCACTTTTGTATAATTCTTTATTGTATTCTCACCTCTTGCTGTGTCCATTGTTTGACTACTAGATCATTGAAAGAGTGGCTTGTATAGTGGCAAACATATACCCCTCTGTTTGGAAGTTAAAATGCCTTCAGAATTTGGCCACAGATTTCCCTTCAAACCTTTCATTCATCCATGACTCTCCTTTACAAAACTCCAAGGCTCAGCTCAACTAACCTTCTTAACTGTTCTTCATATATGGTATTTCATCTCCCTTTTTTGTCTATGTAGTGACTGTCTGCCTTGTCTTAAATGAACTCTCTTCTCACATCTGACTCTTTGAATCCCTAGTTGGCTCAAGAGAAGAATGGAGAGGAGAGGAGAGGAGAGAAGAGGAGATTCTCAGATCCACCCATACATGAGTTAGGACATAAACTATCCATTAAAGAAACATGAGGACTGGCCAGACATATAGGAGGAAAAAACCCAGAAAGTTCAGTGTCACAAAAACCTAGGAATGAGAAAGTATAGTCCATATTAAAGAGGAGTGTGATCATGTAAAAATGCTACTAGGTGGTGAAGAAGGAAAAGGGCTTGTCAAAAACATTTGATTTGGCAATTAAGAGATCACTGGTAACTTTGAAAAGCATAATTTCAGTTGAGTGTGATATAATCAGAAGTCAGATTCCAAAGGGTTGAGAAGTGAATGAAAGGAGAAGTGGAGGCAGATAATGTAGGCAAACTTTTCTCAAAATTTAGCTATGAAGAAGGAAATAATGTGAATGGTCAGGTGACCCTAAGGAGACAGTATTTCAGGTGAGATTGGAAAATTAGAGAAAAAGGATTGATTGCAGGGGTAAGCTATGAGAGCAGATAGGAAGATATGGGATCAGGAGCAAAAGCAGAATTGATAAGAAGCCATAATTTCATTGAGAGACTGGAGAAAACAAGAAGATAATAGAGAAAGATGTCAAGTGGCTTCCAAACCTACAACAGGGGAAAACATGGGACTCATGGTAAATGGTCTCTCTTTTTTCAATAAGGTATAAAGTGAGGTCCTCTGCTGAGTAGGAGTGGGGAGTGACAGGTGTGGGAGGCTAGTAGGAAGGAGAGAAGATTTGGAGCAGTCACTGAGGAGACTATGTCATAGAGTCAATCACGGCAACTTAAAAGGACTGCCTTGCTGCACTGAGCGCTCAGTTGAAATTGGGCAAGATAAGATCTGTAGTAGACCCAACGGCAACAAACAGAGTGAAGTGTTTCCAGAACCTTTCAGGAGCACATTAGAGCAGATAAGGCAGATGGTGGAGGAATCTAAGAATGGGGTTTGAAATGTGTGATCAATTCTGCAAAAGAAAGCTTCATTCCCAGAAGCTTGAACATTTAACAAATTGCACTGATTTTGGAACACCTCAAACTAAAGTGCTTCTGTGGATCCACCATCTTGTCACTGTGCACATTCATAATGGATAGATAGGGTGCTGGACTTGGAGTCAAGAGGACTTAATAGTTTGTGTGACCCAGGACACTTCACTTTAACCCCTTTCATCCTGTTTTCTGATCTGTCAAGTGAAAATGTGGTGACTTTTGGATCCTAGGATCTCAATGTATTAACACTTTCCCAGCTTGTGTGATTTTAATCAATATATTTCCAAATGTGTTTCTATCCTAAGTACTAGAAGCCATCTTCTTATTATTTTAAAATATCATAGGAACTGATGTACCACTGTGACTGCCTGCGATATTTTATATTCTTTTTTTTATGAGGCAATTGAGTTTAAGTGACTTGCCCAGGGTCACACAGCTAGTAAGTTTGTTTTTGTTTGTTTTTTTGTTTTTTTTGTTTTTTAGTGAGGCAGTTGGGGTTAAGTGATTTGCCCAGGGTCACACAGCTAGTGTTAAGTGTCTGAGGCCCGATTTGAACTCAGGTACTCCTGACTCCAGGGGCGGTGCTCTATCCACTGTGCCACCTAGCTGCCCCCAGCTAGTAAGTTTTAAGAGACTGAGGCCTGATTTGAACTCAGGTCCTCCTGAATCCAGGGCTGGTGCTCTATCCACTGCACTACCTAGCTGCCCCTATCTTTTATTCTGATAATAATGATTAATATTCATACTCTCCATGTTTGAGTGTATCCTAGGGCTCTGACTTGGGTCCTTTTCTCTCCCACCAACCTCCATCCCTCCCTTCTCCCTCCTTCTTTTTTTAGGCACTTAATAAGTATTAATTGAATGAATGAATGGGATCCCAATGGCCCCTAACAGTGCCAGATACCCAGTGTTGGAGGAAGGAATATAGCATGATTTAGTAGGAAGAATATTGAATTTGTAGCTAGAAGACCTGGGTTCAAATGCTGTCTTTCTTAATACTGTGACCTGAGGCACGTCGCTCTCAAGCTCTCTGGATGTTAGTTTCCTTATCTATAAAATGAGCACTTTGAAATCAATGACCTCTGAAGGCCTTTCCACTTCTGAATCTGTGATCCTTACTATGATCCTCAAAGGTCTGAGGATTAATGCTGACTTGGAGTTTCAGTAAGAAAGTAAATTAGGTGGAACAATGCATAGAGCACTAGCCTTGGAATCAGGAAGATCCTAATTCAAACCCCTTCTTCCAGATACCCACTAAGTGTGAGACCCTGAGAAAGATACCCAACCTCTCAGCCTCAGTTTTATCATCTGTAAATTGGAGATAGCAATAACATTCACCTCACCGGGTTATTATAAAGACTAACTGAGAGAGCATTGCGAAGCACTGCCGAAGCCCCAAAGAGCTACATATCATCAATCATCATCAAATGATACATTACATGTTGGGCAGAAAGTTGAGGGATATCCTTCCGTTCCTTTCTTCTTCATTTCCATCTCCTCTTCATACTCCCCTTCTCTCTCGCTCCCTCATTCATACACATGCACACAGTTTTTGTTTGTTTTTTTTGTTTTGTGTGTGTTTTTGTTTTTGTTTTTTGCAGGGCAATGAGGGTTAAGTGACTTGCCTAGGGTCACACAGCTAGTAAGTGTCAAGTGTCTGAGGCCTGATTTGAACTCAGGTCCCCCCTGAATCCAGGGCTGGTGCTTTATCCATTGTGCCACCTAGCTGCTCCCCATGCACATGTTTCCAAACATATTCATATGTGTAATATATGTGAACACACACACACACACATACATACTACCTTTTATGTTATAGACCCCTTTGATAGTCTAGGGAAGTCTATGTGTCCCTTATTAAAATATCCTTAAATGCATAAAATACCTAGTATTACAAAAGAAACGAATTATATTGAAATATTGAAGGCAAAAAATACAAGAATACAGACCCCAGGTAAAGAATCCCTATGTTAGAAGGTATCTTGTATACCACCTTAAATTTATCTTGCATAAAAATCATCATCAGTAATATGCCACAGCCTGGTATACCTAGCCTTCCTCCGCTCTTTGGGTCACTTACAATTTTGAGCCTTCTTGAATTGTGGTTACTCACATGCCACCAGATGATAATTCATGCAATACAGAGATTTTGTATTGTTATAGGTGACAAAATTAACTTATTAATATCACATTGTACCCCCGAATTAATAGTCTTCTGAATTTTGTATGCAGTATAAAAATGTGTGTTGGGGAAGAACACCTAGCACACTATTTTGAGCTAAAACAAAAACCAGAATATCAAAATAATGTGCAAACCCAACAAAACCAAATTGTTGTTTCACATACTTTGAATTCCTAACAACCAATCCCTATTGTCTTTGCTTGGGAAGCCCAGAAGACACACAGAATCCCTCAGGGATCATGTCTCTGCCTTCAGTCAAAGAACAATAGTGGGCTTGATTCCAGCTTCTATGTCCAGCCAGTACATCTGCTTTCAACCACCTCCTCTTCCCTCATGCCCCTTCTGGGTTCAACAGTATCCTCATGGACCTCCTTGTCAATTCTCACTGTGCTTCCTTTTTTCCTGCTGCCATAAATGCTGCTAGCAGTTGGCACACACATTTCTCATGCTCCCAAGATAGGAATCAAGCTGTGAACTGCCAGCAAGAAGGAGGGAGGGGGAGAGAAAGAAAAAGAAATATAAGAACCTCTCCTGGGGCAGTGTGAATTTGGCCCTGAGTTACTTAGTTAAGGGACCTGAATTTTCAAAGTAGGATGAGCTCAATTCTTTCAGTATGACTCTTTAGAACTGGGTATGGGGGAGCTGGGGACACCAAAGAGTAGGTGTGCTCTACCCCTGCAATGCTCAGAGGTAAACTGGTGGCTTCATTTCTATACAGGAAAGGCTCAGTGCCAGATGTGGCTGAATGAGTTCATAGTGTGCAGTTCTGGTACTAATACGAAACCGTGCACACACGCACATATGCACAGAGACATCAGTGAAATACAGTCACTTCTGCGATGGAAAAATAGCAGTGTTATATAACCACTCTGCTGAAGATGCAAAGCATTCTCCTGATGGAAAGGAGACAACACCATTTACTGGGTCACCCAAAATACTTAGGCTTGTTCCAAGATTTTTTCTTGGGAAACAGTTCCCTCAGACTCACTTGAATCTTGATAAGATCACAGACTTCAATATCTCAGCTCAACCCCCACCCACTGCCTAATGCCACAAGTGGCTGCGGAATGCCTCTCATATCCTGTTTTTTTGCTGTTTACTTATCATTCTCTCAATCAAAACTGCTGTATGAATGCATCCCGACTTCTTAAACACAGGTGCTGCTTGGCTAAAAGAAAGAAAAACTGAGCTGGTGAGCTTGGCCGAACTCTGTGCCTCACCTTCTACACCCGTAAAATGGTTTTCAGTTCTAAATGCCTCTGACTTCCTGAGATGTTTGTTATAAAGATGAACGAGATGACAAATGTTATGTGCTTTGAGGTCTTTCATCAAAAAATGTAATGATAGACAAGATCATTGCTATTGAAATCATTGAACTACATAAATAAGATAGGAGGAGCAGGAGGCACTTGGAGGGTATATGTAACTACATAATATTTTTAGCAGATCTTGTAAAGTAGACATTTGCTGTTGCTAAGGGCAGGGGCTAACTACAGACTATGTTGTAAAGTGTTCTTTATGTAGATTGGTTCTGAAATAAACCAGCCACATGAGGGCCAGTCTCCTGGGCACAGAGTTATCTTTACCAGGGAGTAGACACCGGTTCTGAGTGAATGAGCTTCCAAGGATAATCCCAATGACATTTCTATATTAATTGGCCAGTCCTGCTTCCATTGTTCTAATGTGCATGATGTAACCATGCCCAGGCAGTGAAGAAATCAGCCTTTTTTTTTGTTGTTCTACCTAGCATTATGAACTCATGGACAGCTGAAGGATTTACAGTGTTAGAGAGTAGATCATCTGTAACAGGTAAGACTATACAAAGCAAAGCTATTGCACATGATAAATAACACTGATGATGAATGCAAGGGCCCTCACCACATCTCTCATCAGATGTTCATCCTGAGATTCTGCTCTTCAGCTGGCCCTTGTAAGTACCAAGTGATTTATATTAAGAAACCAAGTTGAGTGTGTCATTTAGTGACCAGACTAAGCAAAAGGTTTTCAGTAAGAGGATTAGTGTTTGAACCATTCCTTGAATACTGATCAGCAGTAGCAATAAGCTCTTTTTGATGATGATTTGGGTTGGGGGCAGAGAGAGGGACAGAGAGACAGAGAGGGGGAGAGATAGAGAGAGGGAGAGAGACAAACAGAGACAGAGACAGAGATAAAGAGGGAATACTATGTCCAAAAAAATAAAGATTACTCTGGGGTTGATTTCTTGGTGTCTGATTGTGATTGGAGCTTCAAAATCCATTGTTAAAATTAGCTCTTGTGAATAAGCCTTACCTGATTAGACTCAGCAACTCAGATGACTCCTAAATCATACGATTTAGCATGACAGACAGAGAAGAGATGTTAGCAGGCAGGAATTTTATATTAAAGGCATTTTTCCAACCAGTGAAGGAGGAGCAAGTCTTAAAAAGGTGGATAAAGAGAAGGGGGCAGCATATATGATGGGGGAATGCCAAGAGATAGAGACATGAGAACCTTAGCAGGAGCCAGAGAGCAGAAGGAAAATCTATGTATAGGAGTCATTTCCCTCTTCAGGAACACAGCGTAGGGCAACACCCACCCCTAAAGCATGTTGACACATTCTCTATGCATGTGTTGAAACACAGAAAAGCAGAAGCCCAAAAAAACAGGCCTGACAGTGACTGGCCAAGCAACAGGGAGCACCTGTTCCTAATCACTCCCTAGTATATTCATTAGGAACAGGGTTATTTAAGGCATCAGAAGACCAGCACTGTAGCTGGCAGTCCCCAAACCAACATTCTTAGTGCTGGAGAAGCCAAAAGGATGGGATGGTACCAAACAAGTGGATTGTGTCTCGGGATATGGACTCCTGTCCTGGCAGTGGTTTTGAAGGTCCTGCTTCCTCGTGTATGTGTGTGACTCCTTGGAATTTCCTTCTGAAGGGTTTTGTGCCCAGAAGCTCTGTCTTGCATATTTGGTGTTGTGAAGAACAGGAGACAGAGGCATGGGAAACGCTTCTGTCCTATAGTCAAGAAGACCTAAGTTCAAATTTGGCCTCAGACACTTTACCAGTTGTGTGATCCTAGGCAAGTCACTTAACTTCTGTTTATCATCAGTAAAATAGTAGTAACTATAACCTCTAACTTCCAGAGTTGTTGTGAGGATCAAATAAGATAATAATTGTAGAGTGCTTAACACAGTACTTGGCATATAGTAAGGGTTATACAAATGTTAGCTGCTATTTATTATTATTATCCACTATTTAACCTGAAAAGGCTACAAAGCCAAGACTAAAATGGTAGGAGAGTTGTGTAACCTTTTATTTGCAGATGATTATACACTCAAAACAGCCTCAGAGACTGAGATGCAGCAAAGTATGGATCAATTTTCAGGTGCTTGAGATAATTTTGGCCTAACAATTAATACTACAAAAACAGAGGTTATCTTCCAGCCAATACTATCCATATGTGGAAACATCAGTTACAGCACATGGAGAAGTTTTAAATGCTGTAGATAAGTTCATTTAGCTTGGCATTATACTTTCCAGGGATATACAGGTAGATAATGAGGTCAATGTATGCATTACTAGAACTAGCTCAGTGTTTGGAAGGCTCTGACAGAAAGAGTTTGAGAGTAGAGGAATTAGACTACCAAACCGAAGGTTGACAAAGCCATTGTGCTGATCTCACTGTTGTATGCCTGTGAAACCTTGACAGTCTACCAGCACCATGCCAGGAAACTGAATCACTTTCATTTGAACTGTCTTAGGAAGATTCTGAAGATCATCTGACAAGGTAAGGTACAGGACACTGAGGTCCTTTCTTGAACTGAACTGCCAAGTATTCAAACTCTACTGTAGAGAGTCTGATGAACTGGCCATGTTGTTTGAATGGCAAACATACATTTGCCTAAAAGACTATTTTATGGAGAATTCACACAAAGCAAGCATTTACATGGAGGTCAGAAGAAGCAATACAAAGACACTGTCAAGGTCTCTTTGAACAACTTTGGAATCAGTTGTGAGACATGGGAAACACAGCAATTCCCTATCTGGCATGCCAGCATTAAAGAAGGCTCTGTACTCTATGAGGAAAGCAGAATCAGAGTATCTCAAAAGAAACATGAAATGTGCAAATTTAGAGATATCACCACTCCAAATGTTCAAATGGACTTTGTGCCTGACCTGTTGTAGAGCCTTGGAGCTAGTATTGTCTGATCAGATACAATGTACTTTGACCCCAAGATAATTATGTCAATTGGGTCTTCTCCAAGAACAAAGCACATCAACCAATCATCCATTATCATCATTATCATCAACATCATTATTGTTTCCAGGGGTAAAGGGATAACCCCAGACAGGCTCTGAGCCTCAGATCACAAGAATATCTAAACAATGATGTGATATTGAACCTGAATTTTGACTAACTAGTTTGTGCTCTTAGGTGTTTGTCTGAGACTTTCCTAGCTATCACCTTACAATAGAGCAACAACACACAGGACACTTAATTTTTTGTTTGTTTTGTTTTTTTTGTTTGGTTTTTGTTTTTTGCAGGGCAATGAGGGTTAAGTGATTTGGCCCAGGGTCACATAGCTAGTGTCAAAGTGTCTGAGACTGGATTTGATATCAGGTCCTGCTGAATCCAGGGCTGTGCTTTATCCACTATGCCACCGTAGCTGTCTTCCAGGACACTTAATTTAATGAAGTGTGTTCATTTTCTGGTTTGTTTGTTTTTTTTATGTTGACTGAATCTTCACTAGTGTCTCCATGTACGTGTCTATCACCACAGCTACATATAAAATCCCTGAAGTCAAGGTTCAAAGTTTCTATCTTTTTAAATTACTTATAGCATTTAGTAGACATGTTTATATATCTATCAAATATTCCTTATAACTCAATAATTGCTGACTTCATTATCTTAAATCGATTTGCCACTTTATACATTCCAAAACACTTCCAGTTCACATAAGCTTCTTCACACACACAAAAAGGTACAGATTTACCATGTTAGTCCTTTGCAGCTAAAAAACCCTCAGTGGCTCTCCTTGCCTCTAAGACAAACTAGAAATTTGTTAATCTGGTATTCTAGCTGCTTCATTATCTGTATCAAACTATCTTTTGAGTCTTGTTTACTTTATTATTACATACTCTGTGTTCCAGCCAAATTGGATGGTCAGTGTTTTGGTTACCCTTTCCTCTGCTTACCTCTGTATTTTAGTTGTTAATCCCCAAATTCTGAAAATCTCTTTGCATCTCTGAATATTTAAATTCTTTTCTTCTTCTAGGTCCAGCTTGGTGGTGCTACCTGACCCATGAAGATTTCCCTGATTCATTTCCTCTCCCTCATCTAGAACTGATTTCTCCATTCTTGAATAATTTCTCGCCAGTGCCAAAACTCTCTTATGGACTAGAATTGTATAACTTCATGCAGAGTTATGAAGAGTCAAGCATGACGTGAAAAACAACTGAGCGACAACAAATTTTGCGGAGGGGTCCATAGGTTTCAATCATACAGCAAAGGGAGTCCATGATACTAAAGAGATTAAGAACTACTGCATTAGGCAATGGTACAGATGAGTTCCAGGAACTCATGATAGAAAAGGATCTCCAAATCCAGGGGGAAAAAAAGAACTGTGGAGTATAGATGCTGAATGAACCATACTAGTTCTTTTGTTTTTGGTGCTGTCATTTTTCTATTTTGAGGTTTTTTCATCATTGCTTTGATTTTTCTCTTATGACATGACTAATGCAGGAATATGTTTAATGTTATTATGTGTGTGTGTGGTGTGTTGTGTGTGTGTGTGTGTGTGTGTGTGTGTGTGTGTATATATATATATATATATATATATATATATATATTATATATATATATAAAAACTATATCAGATTACCTGCTGTCTATGGGTGGAAGGAGGGAGAGTGGAGGGAGGGAGAAAAATCTGAAATTGGAAAGCTTTTATACACAAAAGTTGAGAACTATCTTTACATGTAATGGGAAAAAAATTAAATACTTTATTTAAAAAAAAACTACTGCATTAGAAAGTTTATGTTTATGGAAAGTTTTTACATGATTGCAAATGTATAAATTATATCAAATTGCTTACCATCTTAGGGAGTGGGGACAGAAGGGAAGGAGGGATAGAATTTAGAATTAAAAACTGTTTTTAAATGTTAAAAAATTGTTTTATACATAATTGGAGGAAAAATAAAATATTATAAAAAGACTTTCTGGAAATTCAATGGAATGATATTATATAGAACAATTAACTCCTAATAAAATTCCATTTTAAATGCTTAATTTTTTTAAAGATCATGTTTGTAGGCTACATGAAGGATGAATTGGAGAAGGAATTGATTTGAGGAAGGGAAATCAATTAAGAACTTATTCAAATATTATAAAAAGGGGGGGCAGCTAGGTGGCACAGTGGATAAAAGCACCAGCTCTGGATTCAGGAGGATCTGAGTTCAAATCTAGCCTCAGACACTTGACACTTACTAGCTGTTGTGACCCTGGGCAAGTCACTGAACCCTCAGTTGCCTTGCATATATATATATATATATATGTATGTATGTATATATAAAAGAGAGAGAGAGAGAAGGGAAGTAAAAGCTATAAGTGTAAACTGCTCTTTCTCAAAATTGAACAGTGATGGGGACAGATAGATATAAGGGGAACTTGAGGGGAATTTTTAAGGATGAGGGAAACAAAGGGGGAAAGGAGTGAATAGAAGGGGAGGGAGGAAGTTGTGTGAAAACTTTTAGGAATTTGGAGTTATGAAGAAATATGATTCACATATTAAAAGATTGCCTGAGTCTTCTTATTAAAATAGGAAGTGAGATTATCTACTGAAAGAATAGAGAGGGGACAGATTAAAGATGAGGGTTTAAGGAAAAAAAGATGATAGTTTGTAAGACCAATGGGAAGGGAGTGTGATAGGATGTCAAACAGAGATGAACAGGATTGTCACATAGTAATCAGATAATGAATTTGACCTTCTTTTCAACCTTAAGCCTCTCACTCCCACCCGTTCACCCTCTCTTCAGTTGAAGACCTTACCTCTTACTCAAGGTTATTTTATGGTGGGCTCCTGCTTTTCCTCTTCTTCAAAGTCCAAGGACATCACCCTCCCTCTTTCCCCCTCTTTTCTCCCAGTCTCTGACAATGAGGGGGTCATTTTGCTTGCCAAGGCCAGCCTCTTTTATATGTACTTGATTCCAGGACCCTCCCATCTTCTCCAGAATGCATTAGCTCCTCTTCCTTATTCTCTACTCAGGGTTCTCTTCCTAACTGGCTGACCACTCTTCCACTTTCCTTTGCTGGCTTATCATCCATGTTAGTACCCTGAATTTATTACTGTATCCCAAGGTTCCATTCTAGGTTCCATCCTTTTTCTCTTCATTACCACTCTCTCAGCAGCTAGAAAGTACAATGGATAGAATCCTGGGCCTGAAGTCAGAAAGACTTCTGACTAGCTGTGTGACCCTAAGCAAGTCACTTAACCACTTTCTATATCAGTTTCCTCAACTAAAATGGGGATAGTAATAGGATCTACCTCCCAGTTATTGTAAGGATTGAATGAGGTATTATTTATAAAGCATTTAGCACAAGTCCTGACACAGTCTAGGTGCTTAATAAATGATTCTTTCCTTTCTTCTTGGTAACCTCAACTCCCCATGTGTTTAATTATTATATCTATTGCAGATGACTTCACAAATCTGTGTCCATGTCCCAAAGTCTTAGTGCAATTTTTGTGCTTCAACGACTTAAAACTATTAAATTTTAAACTTTAATACCTTGAAAGTTATTTATGCCATTAAGCTTAAAATTGCATTAGGATTTTTGGGATACCCTATATAGCTATTCTAGCCTCTCACCTGAGCTTGTCCTACATCACCAACAGTATATTAAGACATTTCAAATTGGATGTCTCAGAGACAACTCAAACTCAATATGTTCAAAATGGAATTTATTATTTTTCCCTTAAATCCTCCCCTCTTCCAAACTTCACCATCTCTGTTAAAAATGCTACCATCTTTCCAGGTTCCTGGGTTCTTAATCCTGGAGTTACCTTCAACTCCTTACTCTCCTCTCATGTTACAGACTCAGTTTGTCACATCTTATTGTTTTATATACCTCCACAACCCTTCTCTCCATCCTCTCAGTCACATCAGTATGAATATTGAAATCAAAAGAACACTGTCAAGTGGTTGGAATGGTGAAGAAGTATAAAAACCAGGTGTTAATATCAGTAAGGAAAGTTGAGGGTGACCAGGAATTTATGGCCATTCAAACAATGGAACAGTGATATAATTGGAAAATTATAAAATGTTTGAGAAAATTGCTTATTCAGCAAAAACTAAGCCTACTGCTTTATGAGAAACAAGTTTTAATAGCTACTTACCAAAAAAGTCAACTCTGAACTGGGTTTCTGAGGTGCAAACAAACATACTGCAGAATCTTAAGAAAGTAAATAAGACTTTATAGCTAGGTGTGAATGAATAACATGCTTGATTCATGATGTTTTAAACAATGTTAAGAACTGAAAGGGGAAATCAATAGAAGTAGGATGGATAGAAATAGAAGGAGGAGGAAGGAAGAAGGAAATTATTATACCTTGAATTTGGGTTTCACAGATAAAAGAACAAGTTAATGAAAAGGTGAAGGAATAAGGCCATGGAGGAAAAAGGATAGGGAAGGAGAGAGGGAGAAGAGACAGAAAGAGAGAGAGGACAGCAAGAGAGAGAGAGAGAGAGCACTAAACCACACGGGGAAAGTTTTTCAAAGATTATATCAGCAACTGTGGACTCCCAGGTGGGGGTAGGGGAAGGTGGAAATGTACATTCAATGTGTGTATACATGTGCAAAGTCCTAGGATTAGAACTGATACACAAAACAGGTTGTATTACAGCTTGTGCTAATAAAACTGAGCAATGTAACAGGATGTAATGGAGAAAAAAAATCAAACCTAATGATTATAACCCTTGAATTTTAGTAAAGTTGGAATTGTACTAGATGTGCAAAGATGATTCAACCTTACAAAACCAATTAGCATAATAAATAATAGTAATAAAGCGCTAAAAGGACATGATTTTTATCAATAAGGTAAAAATGCAATTGAAACATTTTTATGTTAAAAAAACACTACAAAGGAACAAAAGTAGCTCTATCTAATGTAAAAAAAGAACCTATCTATAGAAAATCAAGAGCTAGTGTTATTTGTAAAAGACTAACACTGAAAGGTTTACCAATAAGATCAGGGTTAAGAAGAGATGCCCACTGTTGTATTAAAATTTGACATGATGATATTTTTCACATCTTTGGAAAAGGAAAAAGTTTTTAAATTAAATATAACAGAAAAAATATATAAAAGTAAAGTAGATAGTTATTTATGTATGTGTGTGTATGTATGTATTATGTAAATAGTGTTTTAAAAAATTATTTCCTAGTACTATACTTTATAAATTAATTGATTGCGATTTATATATTAAACACGTACTAGCTATTCCTTTCTTTCTTTCTTTCTTTTTTTTTTTAGTGAGACAATTGGCGTTAAGTGACTTGCCCAGGGTCACACAGCTAGTAAGAGTTAAGTGTTTGAGGCCAAATTTGAACTCAGGTACTCCTGACTCCAGGGCCAGTGCTCTATCCACTGTGCCACCTAGCTGCTCTGTACTAGCTATTCCAATAAAACAAGAAAAATAAATGTAATCGGCATCAGCATAGAGGAAGAAAAATACCAATTATTTCTTTTAAAAAATACCTAAAGAATCAACACAAAATAATGATAGCATCAGCAAAGTAACAGGATACAAAAAAATCTACTAATTCTTTATATTGGACTGAATCTGTGACTTCATAGCATCAGAAATTCCTGCTGTGTGCACTCCTTGTAATAATGCAGATTGGTATCTACTGTATAAGTGATAATCTTAGAAAAACTTGTACTGAAAGGTTAAACTGACTTGCTCAGAATCTATGTACCTAGCCAAAAGTATGTCAAAGGCAGACTGTGAGCCAACATCTGCTTTACTTTGAAGCTAAAACATAATCTAGAATTTCATACTGTCTCTCTCTCTCTTTCTCCATGTATAAATATGTGTGTTTATGTGTGTGTGTATATATATATACATATATGAATAAAAACAACAAAATTGAACAATAAAGTCCATTTAAAATAATAGCAAAATGCATTTAAAGATCAAGTATCTAACTTGCCATGAGACAGGTAAGATGAATGTCAACAATACTATAACAAAATTTTACCAATATAAAAACCTAAATAATTGGTGAATTGTTGTTCATAACTTGGCCATAATAATGTAGAATTGGATGATAGTACTTACCCCTTCCCCAATTAGTAAAAAAAAAATAATAAAATATCACTAGGAGACCTTCCAGCATTACTAAATATATTTATACTAAGGGCAAAAAAAATCAGGAAGATCAAAGGAAAGAAGAGGAAATAGGAAAAATGGGAAACAATTTAAGATATAAATCTTGTTATATTATAAGCAATTATAAGAATATATCGAGTATTGGATACAAAAAAGAAAAATAGATCAGTGAAATAAATTAGATCAACAAGACATAGAAAAACTTATGTGGTAAGATAGGATTCAATTAGCCCCAAACTACAAATGACTGTAGGAAGAGGTTATTACTCAAAAAGACAACTAGTGAAACTGAATGGTAGATTGGAAGAAAATTATAAACCCCTTAAATCTTATCGATAAAAATCCAAATTGATAGGATATGAACTGGAAGTGTGATTTCACAGGTATAGGGAATTGCAAGGTAAGGACATTTCCTCTACCATTTCATGTCAACACCTTTTCTGCACATGGAGATACTAAGAGAATAAGGGATTTATCTAAGTTCACACAACCAGTGTATGATGGGAGGCCATATTTGAAAACAGTTGAAGTGGGGGCAGAGAGAAAGAATGAGAAAAAGAGAGCAGGGAAAGGAGAGGGAGGGGAGAGAGAGTTGGAGGGAAAACACAACCAGAAGATGATATTTTTCACATCTTTGGAAAAGGAAAAAGTTTTTAAATTAAATATAACAGAAAAAATATATAAAAGCAAAGTACATAGTTATTTATGTATGTGTGTGTATGTATGTATTATGTAAATAGTGTTTTTAAAAATTATTTCCTAGTACTATACTTTATAAATTAATTGATTGCTATTTATATATTAATTACTATTGCACCCATTTTGGCAGTAAGCATTTATTAGTAATTAATATCATATGTACTAGTAAAGAACTGACCACGTGGCAGGTAGCACAAGCAGAAAAAAAAGCCCCAGATCCATGTTATCTCTCTGAAAGACAGAATGTGGTCTCAAGGAGGGTACATAAGCCCTAAAAACCCTACACTGGACTAAGAGGAAGAACATGTACCAAGAGACCCTAACCATGGCCAAGGGTTTTATTCTCTTTTGATAGAGGTGGGTCATTATACATTGATCAAAGCTAATTGGTTAGCAACATGACTTGAGGGTGGTCCAAATTAAAATGAGCTTTACCTATGACATAAGTGGAAAGTGTACAAAAGACCCTAAGGCAAAGTTGAAGTCCAGTATCTAGGTGTGGTTTGATCCCTTCTGTTCACTGAGCTAGACAAAAGAATCAATCTCCATTTCTTTTGTTCCCCTGGACTTGTCCTAGACAAAAGCTGAATTTTTTGGAGTGGGGTGGAGGGGAGAAAGGACAAATTGATCTCTGGGTCCCTCTAAGAAATTCATTATTATTATTATTTTTTTTTTTTTTAGTCAGGCAATTGCGGTTAAGTGACTTGCGCAAGGTCACACAGCTAGTAAGTGTTAAGTGTCTGAGGCCGGATTTGAACTCAGGTACTCCTGACTCCAGGGCCAGTGCTTTATCCACTGTGCCACCTAGCTGCCTCAAGAAATTCATTATTAATAACTATTTTCTCACTCTGTGTGTGTGTGTGTGTGTGTGTGTGTGTTTGTGTGTTTGTAGCCCCACTTGCAAAACCCATTGCTTTGATACTTCCCTTATTGGTGGAGATCAGTGCCCTGAGTCTGTGTGGAGGTCAGGGTAGATTTGGTGACATCAGTAGAGAGGACAACTCTTCAGGGTTTTTTTTAGACTCTTTCGGGCTCCAGCTTCTTTGGCTTTTGCAATCATTTGGGGGGCTTCTGGTTTCCAGCTTACAGAAAAATATTGAAGATATCAATTCTGTTTCAGGTTGTGGAAGGAAAAGACTCTGGGAAGAAGCCAACATGAAAGGAGCTGGCAGTCTCTATCATGTTTCTATCCCCAGTTTGATAGAGACTTAGGGAACTTCCTCTTGAGATCTAATGCTGGTGTTTGTTCTCTCTCTCTCTCTCTCTCTCTCTCTCTCTCTCTCTCTCTCTCTCTCTCTCTCTCTCTCTCTCTCTCTCTCCTTCCCTCCCTCCCTCCCTCCATCCCTCACTCTCTTTCCCCCTCTCTTTCTCTCACTAGCTCCCAGATAGTTAGTTACCTTGCTCCCAATGAGAGAACTCCTTCACATAGCTAGTCTGAGGATAGATTTAAACTCATAAAGATAGTCTTCCTGATTCCAAGCCTATTCTCTATCCAATAGCTGCTCTATTGTACTATGTATACTTTCTCTGATTTATATTTTGTTATTTGGACAAATGAGTCTCTTTGTCAGTTTTATCATATTTTTCATTACTTGAAAGCCAATAATATATATTCTATTCACACCATATTTCCTATTTAACCATTCCCTAATCATCGAATGTAGCATTTGCTTCCAACTTTTTTTTAATTCTAAATAATGTTGCTGTGAATATTTTTTGTATAAGTATGTCTTTTCTTCCTGTCAATAACCTCCTATTAGCAGGATAATTATATCAAAGGATTCACTAATTATGTTCATTGTGGAATTAGTATTTGATGGGAAAAGGGTTAAGCGTAGGCTGCTTGGGGTCCAGCTTCTCCCATTAATAAAGCAGTAATCAGAAGTTAGATTGAATCTCAAAATCATATCCCCTAGACTAACAAAATTTAAGGGAGCAGATAGGTATAATTTTAGTCTGGTACCCCCTCTCTCTAAGGAAAGCAAGTGGTCATCCTCTCTTCCCAACTTCTCATTCTTCCTCTTAACAGGAATTAAAACTTTCCTTGGAAAAGGAAGGGGTGGGGACAAAAGAGTTAAGATATATCTGTTCTGCCTCCCTTCAAATCACATAGATACATCTATCTTCCATGTGGGGGACAACCTTCACAACTTGAAAGATTTTTTTTTCTTGAAAAGTAAAAGCAATGCCTCTAGAATAAGATTTAAAAAAAATGCAAATTGGGAAAAATCTTTAATTTAACATCTCAGCTGAAAGTTTGATTTCCAAACTCAATAGAAAAATAGATACTAATTAATAAGATTTAAAATCCATTCTCTAATTGATAAGTAGTCAAATAATGTAGTTTTGAAAAGAAAAAAAAGTGAGTTATCAACAACCATCTGAAAAAGTATTCAAAACTGCTAATAATCAGCAGAATGCAATTTTTAAAACTCTGATATATTGACTTAACTCTAATAAAATGAGCAAATATGATAAAAGATGGAAACATGCAGTGCTGTAGGGACTGTGGGGAAACAGGCATCCTAATTCACTGTTTTATGGAGCTATGAATGACTCTGACTACTTTGGAAAACAACATGTAATTATATCAGAAAAGCCATAATATTGTCCATATCCTTTGATGTAGTGATCCTGCTAATAGAAGGTTATTGACAGGAAGAAAAGATATATCTATATGAAAATATTCACAGCAGCATTATTTGGAATTTTTTTAAAAGTTGGAAGCAAATTCTACATCCAATGACTAGGGGATGGTTATCTAGGACATATGATGTGAATGGAATAATATATTATTGGGCTTCAAGTAATGGCAAATATGACTATCCCATGGCCCTCCTCCCACCCTCAGAGCATCCACAGGCATGCCATGACTATTTCCAATCCACTTTTTAAGTCTGTTATGGAGAAGCAGTTTGGGAAAAGAGAAGATCTACTTCCAGCTACGAGCAGGAGTTTGTAATATTTGAGATTATGGGAAAGTTGATAACCCAGGGACCCTTTTGAAAGAGGAGATAGCTCCTTGTTAAGATCATTTGGTTGTGACTCACCAGGTGATAAGATGTGATTCCAGTGAGGGGTGAGGAAGTACAGAATCCTCTATTCCTATTATAATTGTGATCTCACCCACATCCATGCTAGAGCCAGAGATGTTACTGGGAGAAGGAGGGGGGTGGCATTAGTCAGAAAATCAGTGTACTTAATTGGGTAAACAAATGAAAGATCCCTCACTATTCTTGACTCTCTATGTTTATTCTTTCCTGATTTTAGTAAACCACAGTGAATAGATCTAGCACTGGTGGTGACTTTATGAGTGAAGAAAATTCAGAAGGCCACTGGCGTATTAGTGGCAGAGATGTCTTCTGGAACATTTGTGGAAGATGAGAGGGAAAGCTTCTACATCCAAGATTTCATGACCACTGAAAGCAAAACGTCAAATCTGGCCCATTTCACCAGCAGCTAAGTGCCAAGAGTGATGGTTCAGTATATGTGGCTGGTAGTAAACCTTACCAAGTTTTTATGAAGTAAACTGGAAGCCAAAAAGGAATATATGTTCATTTTTTATGAAAGTCCAAGAAGGGTGAACCCAAACATTCTCTATCACCTTGCTACTTTTAGAAATTGGAGGGGGCAGCTAGGTGGCATAGTGGATAAAGCACTGGCCCTAGATTCAAGGGGACCTGAGTTCAAATCCAGCCTCAGACATTTGACACTAGCTGTATGATCCTGGGCAAATCACTTAACCCTCATTGCCCCACAAAAAAAAAAAATTAAAAAAAAAAAATATATATATATATAACTTCAAACTTCAAAAAAAAATTTTTAAAAGAAATTGGATAAATATGGGAAGAGGTATATGAAGCGAAGAATGAAGAAAATAAAATATATGTAGACTAACCACAACTAAATGAGGACATCATAATGCCAATAGATAGTTGTCCTGGATAACACAATGGATAGTGTTACTACTATGTTGTTAAAGCACATAGCCTCCCTTTCTTTTAAATATGGTACATTTGTTGTTGTTCAGTTCTTTCAGTCACATGCATCCTTTTGTGACCCCATTTGAGCTTTTCTTGGCAATGATAGTGGAGTGGTTTGCCATTTCCTTCTCTAGCTCATTTTACAGATGAGAATACTGAGGCAAACAGGGTTAAATGACTTACCTAGGGTCATACAGCTAGAAAATTTCTGAGGCCAGATTTGGAGTGTTCAAAAGACTAGCATTTCTGGTGTTAGGGATTGCTGACACCTTTTCAGGGATGCTCATTCACCTTTGGTGTCTACCTAATTCACCCAACTGTCACCTGTGGCTCCAAAAAGCTGTAGCATGTACAGAGGCCAGACCTAAATCATATCAGCAGATAGGCTAAATTGAGTTGGGTTTAACTGACAGGGTTCAAACACATCCATGAGTTAGGGAGATGCCTATCCCAACCAAGTGAAGACTTTCTTCGGTAGAAGGGGCAATTGAGAATATTTTGTTCTAATGACCATGAAAGCTGCTGAAGTAGGTGCTATGGATCACTTAGACCATGGGTCAGGCATCAAAGATGCCAACATAATCCATTATATACTGGGCCATCACCAGTCATCTTGAATTTTGTCCTGACACTGGATTTCAATGACTCAGGAAGAGAGAGTGAAACTGATGACTTTGTGCAACTCTGCCTCACTTAAATCCAATGAGTCAAGACATCACCTGGTGATGCCATCAGTCCTCTTTGAAAACAAAGGACAAACAAGTATGTGAGGCCAGATTTGAAAGCAGGATGATGAGATTTCCTGACTCCAGGCCCAGCACTCTATCCACTGAGCCATATTATCAAGTTCAAAAATTCTCCTCCATGTCATTTTGCTCAATAGTTGCATAGGAATAGGTTTTGATTTTGGATTATGTATCTGTTAAAAACAGTCTATTGTGTTAAAAGTGAAATTTGTCAATTAAAAAAGACATTTTCAGACTGGATTTAGAGTATTTCCCAGTAGATCTGGGTTCAAATACCAGCTCTGTCATTTACTACCTTTGTGACCTTGGATAAATCAGTTAAGCCCTTTAGGTCTTTGTTTCCTCATTTCTAAAATTAAGAGGTTTGACTAAAGGACCAGCAAGTTCCTTTTCAGTTCTGAATCTATAATCTTAAAGCCTAAAGAAGAGGTGGTTATGAACTATAAGGATTAGGTGAAAGGAAATTTGGGTTTTTCTAGCTATAGACCAGAGCTAATATAAAATAGGCAAACATTTTTTGAAGAAAATGTTCAAAAGAGAATATTTGTAGAATGAAACCTTCAGAAATTCTATCCTTCCAAGTAGTTCCCTACAGTACTGATTATAGCTAGTATAACGATTGGAATGATGCCATCTGCTGGAGACTTACTGTAGAAGAGTTCTGCCCATGAAGTGAAGGTCTTTGAGGGCAAGACCAGGAGTCTTTTCTTTGGCATCAGGAAGTGACGCCAGCTAGTGGGAGGAGGAAGGAAGAGACTGGCGCTCAGTCTCGGGCTCTTTCCTGCGGACTCTGGTGGAGAGCGGAGCTAGAAATGTGCTCTCCCTTTAATAGATAGGAATCTAGGCCTTTCTCTCTCTCTTTACCAAATTCTTATTCTCCTTAATAAATGCTTAAAAGTCTAACTCTTGCTAAAGCTTGTAATTGATTGGCGACCACTCATTAGATATTTTAGACAGTTTAGCTAGAATTTTAGCCCTTAACAGATGGCTGACCACGAAGAGGAAAGCTAAACCTCAGTCTTCTTCTGATCTTCTGGTTGGGTAAGAAATTTCCCCTCCCTCTCCCTTTAACTGCTAAGTACTGGTGTACTGACTGTGTTTTCCTTTAAATTTTTTCGAATGGACCTTTTAAACTCCCTAATTATCCTATTTTTGATTTTAGTCTGTTTAACCAGACAAATGGGAGATAAGATCATGTTAATGCTTTGTTTTTGTGGATTTTCTATTTTTCTTTTTATTTTTGTTAAAAGAGCCAGCAACTTACTCACACAAGGAAATATCTCTCCCTCTCCCAACCATGCTTTTTCAGAGAAACCTGAAGAGATTCCTGCAGCTTTTCCCAGTTCTAACAGTAATTGTTGCTTTAATTTTGCATGCCTGGAGGCAATGACCCACCCTCTAGAAGCTTTTAATCCCCTAGTACCTGGAGGCAAAGTGGGGGAAGAGGAATCCAGGCCTGAGTTCAAAATCAAGTCTGATTCAAATTGCTCTGGTCCCTCCCCTCCTCTCCAGACCCCACCCTCTACTCCTCCTATGGCCAAGCCCATAGCTTCCCCTGCCTGGGAAGTCCAGAGATCTGATGCGCATGCTCAACTTTTTCTAACTGCATTTGCAGCTTCAGGCTCAGCCCTTCCCCAGCCTGGCTGTGCTTCTGAGACAACCTTAGAAAACCCTTTAAATTCCAGATATGCTCGTTTTGTTTGTAATTTTGCTAACCTGCTTTTGTCTTTAATTAGTAATCTTATAAAGCATTTGTATGGTGAAAAGCCCGACAGACAATATAGAGGGGTTCAAGAAGAAAAACTTAAGCTGAATAAGAATGACAATCAACATAGTTCAAGACTCTGCTTCTTTTGCCATGGAAGGGTATATATTTTACAGAAATGTAGAAGTAAGCAGCAAGGTATTGATATGAGTATTGGGGATTTTAGATATCGGAATCAAAAGTGTTCTGAATTCACTCAGAGTAATAGTATCAGTTCAGAGGTTACATAGGATTTCTATGCTATTTTATATACATTTTGAAATGAATGGTATTGGTTTATTTTCATAGAGATTTTCATGCATTTGAGATTGTGTTTTATACTTAGTTTCTAAAACAAGGAGAATATTTGTAAAAGTTTTTTATAGTCATGTGATCAAGTTTATATTTTATAATACTCTTATTGATATTAAGTTCATATTCATTTAGATTTCCCTAGTTTGAATTTCATTGTCTATTATTCCACGTGTATTTTCTTCTATTCATTCATCTATCTAATTTTGAAACATGGTTTTGATTTCATAATACAATGTTAATTCTAGGAGTATTGTGCTCCCATATTCTGAGTTGTTTGTTTTTGTTATTTTTTCTCAACTGATTATTTGATCAAACTCTTTAAAGCATTTCCTTGGCAAATTGGTTGCCATGGCAAGTGTAAATTGATTCTAGAAGTATTATTTTTGATAAGCATATTCCAAAAAAAAGAGGGGAACATTTGTAAAAGTTTTTTTTTTTCAAAAAAAAGTTTTCTTTGAGATTCTGTTGTGCTTTAACTTGTATTTAAATATGTTCTGATTTTTCACAAAAGTGATTGTATACTAAGTAAAAAAAAAAGGGGTATTATTTGAAATTGTTGCATAATTATATATTGTGTTCTGAGTCAAGATGTATTCACATTTTTTGCAATCATTTATTATCCTCAATTTTTAAATCCATATGAGACTTGGATTATGGGAATTTATCATTTAAGACACTAATTGCCTTTATTCTGAGTTATCAGATGCCAGTTGGCCAAGATGCCATCCAATCACAAGAGGAATACATGCAAGAGCAGACACTGAACTGTCACATGAGGGGAGACATGCATGAAGTCAAGGTATGGCCGAGAGAATGGCTTTTGACAAATGTTGAGGTTGGATTCTCTTGGTTTAATATTTTATTCTCTTTTTCCCCACAATATTATACAGATGGCTGGAAGTATTCATCCCACCCATCTCATTCTACAGCTGACTTCTATGCTCCCTCCTATATGCTTGATGCCATGGACATCTCAATGCCATGCATCTGATTAAGTCTGACTCAGTTTCCTCCAATATGTTCGGTGGCATGGACATATATTCCATCCACCTATTTTAAGCCTGGCATACTGTATGGGCAGTACATATTGCTCAAGTGTGGGAATGCTCATATCCCATCATTTCTCTGTTCTTTTATGGTAACCCCCATAATTAGCTCAGGTGTCATGATAAATACAGTGTTGAATTTGGCCTTGACACCTGTTACCAATTATATTAGATTTTCTAATTTCTCATAATGGCATGAGGATAATTAGGCAGATGATGCAAAAAGTGATGAAACAAAGATAAAAATTATTTTTATTAATTAATATTGCATCAATTGTCTTCTCAATTACCCTCCATGAGGGGGGACTATAGTAAGATTATAATTTTAAAGAATGTTTCAATTTTTGTTTTATTATATGTTTCATGTGTAACAACTAAGATTCTGAATTCCCTTAGACATGTTTTTGAGAACTTTCATTGTTTGATTTGATTATTGACAAAGCTATTTTAAAGTTGTGTTAAGCTCAATTTTGTAGGAAATTTTCCTGGCTGATTACCAGCATCCACACATCAACCCCTGTAAAGACTTCCATTCCACGACTACACCTAGAGGACATCTGAAAAAAGACTTTCAGAGACTTTAAATGAACAGTTTTGATTTGTTGTTTTTGTTGTTTTTTTTCTCTTTCTGTTATAATATACACCATCTGTAACATGTATTCTCTGCAGAGGCCCTCCCTTTGCAAGACTAATGTCAAAGCGTCGGTTCATGAGGACAAAAAAAAAATCGCCCCTCTGGACAAAACTTTCCTCTCTTCCTTTTCTATATTGTTGTTCACATATTATTAGTTAGCAATAGTTATTATATTGTTTTTACTGTTCCGTCAAGGAAACATTTTGTTTCTTGAGGAACAACAGGGGGGACTGTAACGATTGGAATGACGCCACCTGCTGGAGACTTACTGTAGAAGAGTTCTGCCCATGAAGTGAAGGTCTTTGAGGGCAAGACCAGGAGTCTTTTCTTTGGCATCAGGAAGTGACGCCAGCTAGTGGGAGGAGGAAGGAAGAGACTGGCACTCAGTCTCGGGCTCTTTCCTGCGGACTCTGGTGGAGAGCGGAGCTAGAAATGTGCTCTCCCTTTAATAGATAGGAATCTAGGCCTTTCTCTCTCTCTTTACCAAATTCTTATTCTCCTTAATAAATGCTTAAAAGTCTAACTCTTGCTAAAGCTTGTAATTGATTGGCGACCACTCATTAGATATTTTAGACAGTTTAGCTAGAATTTTAGCCCTTAACACTAGAAAACAAAACAAAAAAAAACAAAAACAAAAACCAGTGTGACAGAAAGGCAATGAGTTGAAAGACTGACTTCCCCAATCCTATCTGAACAAGGATTGTAATTATTTTAGGAAATAAAGCAGAGCATTATATTTTAACCCTCTCTATACTCTCTCAATGGACAGAAATCCCTAAGGCTGCCTGGCTTCTTCTGATATGAACATATCAGGAAGCAGCCCTGGAAAATTGTAGGAAGTTCACATAGTCGGCCTGAGAAGGATTCACAAGGCCAGGGGAAAATCAGATGGGTAAAGAATGGTCATTGAACTTCTAGACCAGTAGGAAATGTATAGGCAGAAGGACAAATCACCAATGTGTTGCTTGGGAAAAGAAGATAGCACACTATAAATTCTTCTTGACCCAACCTTGCGGTAAAGTGGATCAAGTCCTGGAGTTGGCTTCAGGATGAAAAGAATAACAACAAGAACAACTAACATTTATCTAAACTTTAAGGTTTGCAAAGCACTTTATAAATATTATCTTATTTAGTCCTCACAATGATGCTGGGAAGTAGGTGCTATTACTTCCATTTTACAGATCAGGAAACCTGAGGCAGAAGGCAGTTAAGTGACTTGTCCAGAGCTGTGAGCTAATGATAAGGGTATTACTACCAATAATAATAATAATTAGAATAGCATTTATATAGCACCTACTGACTATATACTAGCCACTGTGCTAAGTACTTTAAAGAAATCTTATTTGATCTTCACAACAACCCTGACAGGTAGGTGCTGCTGTTATTCCCATTTTACAGATGATGAGGCTGAGGCAAACAGAAGTTGAGTGACTTGCTCAGGGTCACATAGCTAACAAAAGTCTGAGGGTGAATTTGAACTTGGGTGAGAACCTTGGGCTCTGACAAATTAGGTTGATTCCAGATCACCCAACTAATATATTTTAAGCAAAGATTCAGAAAGGTCTTATAAGAACATATGTGTGTGTGTGTGTGTGTGTGTATACACATATGGGTGTATATACATATATACATATATGTGTATATGTAAATATATGTATAGAAAAGGTGTTTTTAATGTTTTTTTGTGTGTGTCATGAACCTCTGGCATTTTGGAGAAACCTATGGCTCCTTTCTCAGAACTGTTTTTTTTAAATACGTGAAATAAAATACACAGTATTATAATTATGTTGAATTACAAGTATCAAAAAAATTCACAGATCATAGAAAAATAAAGAACTCTGGTTTCAAAATAGAATAGAAAAGAGATTGAATGTGTGTGCATGTGTGTATTTCTGCATGTGTGTTTGTATGTTTATGTATGGGTGTGGGTGTGAAAAGAGAAGAAAGGGTTGTTTTGTTTGGTTGGCTGTGTGTGTGTGTGTGTGTGTGTGTGTGTGTGTGTGTGTGTGTGTGTGATGGGCAAACCCCAAGAAGTGAGTATTATATTGCTGGACAGGTCCCAAAGCAGGGACAAAAAAATCTGGGTTGAATGAATGACACTAGACCTCTGAATCCGGGTTCTCAATGTGAGGCAGATTCTTGCCAAGTAAGCACCTCCTATCTGGAAATGTGATCCCTTGCCTCAGCTGAGATGATGAACCCTCCCTCCTATGAAGGAGGGCAAACCAGTGAACCCCAACCAATAACAGGAGTGGCCCAAAGTAATCTTAATGTTATCAGGTAATTCATTCCGCCCCTGGAATGACCTCCCCTCCCTTGCCTCTCACTTAAAAGTGCCCCTCTTGTTATCAGTCCCTGTGATATGCTCATGTCGCCAAAGTGGACACCCCTGCAGGCACTTAAGGGACTGGAGAAGTGTACAGTTACAGTTACAGAGTCAGTTTCTATTCCAGGCATTTGTAACTGTGTCATTCAACCAATGTTTGAAGGAAGAAAAAAAAGGGGGGGGGGGTGGGAGAGAGAAGAAAAGAAACCACCCAGCACACATCCATTTTTATGAAAACTAGAGAAAGGTCCTTCTTCCCAAACCTGAATTTCATGCTTTTTATGCAATATTAATGTCCACCATCCTGCTTAGCAATTCTCTTTATTGCTTTAGATTTATTTTTTTGCCCCGATTGGACAATTTTTCTCGAGACTAGTTATAATAGCAAGTAGAGTGCCAGGACCCCTAATTTATGTGTTAATGTGGCATATTGGAAGCATGATGTTAAAATGATGAATATCACCTGGGAAGAAGATTGGACTAGAGCGAAGACCTGGCATGTTGCCTTGTGGAAATAGCTTTCGACTTTATCAAACCATGGGATAACATGTCAGATTAGATTACCTACAATTAATTATTAATGCAGGCTGGGGCTTATTTTGAAAAAGAGCAAAACATGCACTTCCAACATATTCCTTCCTGTGGAAAAATGTGTTGTGTCCCTCATACCGAACTGTAAAGACCCTTAAGAAATACCTTAAGACTTCCATTTATCCAGATTTAGCATGCATCTGAGACAGGAAAGCTTTCTCAAGCCTCCTTGCCGCGGACAAAACAGAGATGTGTTTTTGCTTAATTAAAATTCTCTTTTGGCAACAGATGTCCTTGCAAAAATAGCTCTGAGAGCGGTGAAGCATTTTTTATGGGCTAGAGTTCAGAAATGATGAGCTGTAGTCCGCCTTCCTCACTCCGAGAGCAACACAAGAGACCAGGTGGTTTGTCACAGTTTGAAAAGTGAACAAATGTATTTATTCACTCTGAGCAATTTGCAACCTACTGGGAGAACAGGCACACTAGCACAGCTCCTGGCTTCCGGGAGGTTGCCCTGTCAGAGAGGGGGAAGTTTAATTGGTTTCTCACAATCTCTCCTTCTAAAACAATTATCACCCAAGGATAGGTCTGAGAGGGGAGTGTCACCATGTCCTTGCACAGCATATGGTGGGTTGGAGCAGGGCCCCTCTGTCCAGGCACTGAACTCTTGGGATCTGTGATACAGGCTTGTCACTCACCAAGTTGTGCTTGCTTGCTTTCTTTATTCCACATCTGATCTGACTGAAGGATTAGCAAGTAGTGGGAGGAAGCTCATCAGCTTTAACACCTATCTAACTCAAGTGGAAATGTTTAAAAAATGTATTTCTTAATAATCCTTTGAACCACTGGGATGCAGCTAGTTCTGTGCTCATATGTCTGAGTAGCAGGTGAGAAGTCAAATAAATTAGCACAAATACACTGGCCTAGTGCCTGGGGGGAATTAAGGTAGACCCAAAGGAATTTATTTCACTCTTCAGGATTAAGAAATTTAATAAAAGTGAAAAATATTATTAATTTACTCATTCATAGTCATTTGAGAGCTATGACTGAATAACTTCGTTAAAATTCTATGGATAAATTTTACAGATTTTAAAAGTCTACTTGTAATCTGTATTTTACAGATTAAATGGCCTTGTGTGTTTTTAGCACTGACAAGAAAGTACAAAGGCCAAAAATCTCATATACTGTAACATCACATTTTTCTAACACCATCAGTGAATCTCCCTACCCAATTTTCCCAGATGACTGAGGCTTACTTTTGCAAAAACCAACATTTTACAAATGCATTTTCTTTTCTTTTTTTTCTTTTTCTTTTTTTTTTTGTGGGGCAATGAGAGTTAAGTGACTTGACCAGGGCCACACAGCTAGTAAGTGTCAAGTTTCTGAGGCTGGATTTGAACTCAGGTCCTCCCGAATCCATGGCCAGTGCTTTATCCACTGTCTCCACAAATACATTTTCATATAAACCTCTCATAAGATAAATTATACTTCCCTGCCTTATCAAACAGCATATCCTACTCCATCTTTAGGACATATGTTAGAGAAATGTGCAAAAATAGTAGAATATGAATACCTTAAGGGTGTTGAGAACAGTTTTTAGTGTTGTATCCCTAGTACCTAGCACAGTGTTTTGTACATAGTGGGAAATAATAAATGTTGTAAATTGAACTGAATACTTATCTCTAAAAAAAAAATGCTTCAGAGATATTTCTTTAATACCCCTTTTTCAGACCCCTTGAAATTATTTTAGCCTCAATTAAGAACAACTTTGTCTGTAATGAGTGCCTTTAGTCTTCAATGGACTTCCCTTTTCTCAATAATAGTATCCTCTGGTGGAATGGTTAGCCATTTCCTTCTCCAGCTGATTTTACAGATGAGGAATTGAGGCAGACAGGGTTAAATGAATTGCCCAGTGTCACACAGCTAGTAATTGTCTGAGGATGTATTTGAACTCATGAAGTCTAATCTTCCCCATTCCAAATCTGGTGTTTTATCTGCTATGTTACCCAGCTACCCGATAAAGGAAATATCCTAATATCAAAAAAGTCAGGAAGACCTGAATTTAAATCCTTCCTCTGTTGGTTAGTATGTGGCCTTGGGCAAGTCACTTAACTTCTACCTGACTCATTTTTCTCATATTGATAATGGGGATAATAGTAGCATCCATCTCCCAGGCTTCTTGTGAGAACTGATACTATTATATGTAAACATACATGTATGCACATACATACATACACATGAGTGTATACAGATACGTACATGTATGTACATATATGTATATGTATTGCTTTGCAAACTGGTGATGATGTTGATTATGATAATGATATTTTTTTTAAATAGTTTCATAAAGAACTGTGAATGACTTAACTATTCTCAGCAATAGAATGATCCAAGACCATCCCAAAGGATTAATGATGAAGCATACTATCCACCTCCAAGTAAGGAACTGATATTGATTGGAAAAATAATAAAAATAATAGTATCCTCAAGATCATTTATTGGTAGCAACACCCCTAACAGGGTGAGAAAAAGGTGAGAAGCTAGACTAGAGCATCAGAGGAGGGAGGGGGAATATTTTGAACTTATGATAGTTTACAAAGATGCTCATCAAACTATGTAAAATCATAGATCACAAGTCCTCAAGTTCACAAAGTTTCTCCCTTCAGTAGAAAGAGAACTGGTATGAAAGTCAAATGAATTATATTCTAATCCCAGATAAAATATCCATTGGCTCCATGTCTCTGTGAAAATCACTTATATTTGTGCCTCAGGTCCCACATCACTAAAATGAGGATAGAGCTCACAATATCTTCCTCATTTTGTGAGGAGGGAGGCATTTCATAAATTTTAAAATCATATAAAAAGAGGGCTGGATAGGTTACTTTGATACCTATATTTGGAAGAGCATTCTTATCCAAACAGATGACAGAAGAGATGCAAAGAGATAAAAATGGATAATTTTGACCATGTTAAATTAAAAAAAATGCTTTTCTTGAACAAAATCAACACAACCAAGATATAAGAAGAGGAGCCATGGAGGGAGAAAAATAAATATCTCTGATAAGAGTCTGATTTCTGAAATATATAAGGAAATAGCACATAGATGTTAAGATTGATGATTAAATGATCAAAGGACTTGAAAAAATAAGTCTCAGAGGAATTGTAAACTATATAAAACCATATAAAAGCATCCTTTAAATCACTGATAATGAAATATAAACAAGAAAAACTATAAGGTTTCACCTTGCACCAAACAAATTGGCAAAATTGAAACATCAAGCAGGGAATACTTGACAGATTGGAAAGTTGACAAAACCTGAGAATATGTTGGGAATAATGTTGGCTGTGGAAAGATAGGCATATTAACACAAGAGAGCTATGACTTGGTCTTACAGTTTTGGAAAGCAATTTGGATTTATGTAAAGAAGTGACCAAAGTCCAAAACTTTCAATCCAGAAATCCCTCTGCTGGGAACATACTGAACCCCAAGGGAGTGAAAGATAGAAATGTCCCAAGTAGAGCAAATAACTTGAAATAAAGTACATGCCCATTGTTGAGAAAATAGTTGAACAAATCATGGCTCATGAATGTAATGGAATATTCTTGCATCATAAGAAATATAACTATAAATGATACTGAGAATATGAGAAGAATCATATGAACTGATCCAAAATGAAATCAGCAGAGGCAGGATAACAATGTGCACAATGATTACAATCAACAAGGTAAGTGAAAGGAATGACCAAAAAAGAATGCTAAGTTTAATGTCCAAGCTTACCTAAAAAAAGAGAGGAGAATATGTCTTTCTTCATTCTTTGCTAAGTTATGTGTGGAATTGGATATATGTGAGACTAGGTTAACATGTTAGTTTATTTTCCTGAACTATTTTTCTCTTTCTTTTTAATCTTTTTATAAAGGATGCTTCTCTTACAAAGGGAAAAGAATATATTGGTAAAGAAAAGTTATATAATTTTATGAAGGAGATGAAGTTATTTAAATGCTATCCAAGCGGGGCAGAGCCAAGATGGCAGAGAAAAGGCAGCGACTTGCCTGAGCTCTCCCCAAGAACCCTTCAAATACCTTCAAATAATGCCGTAGTACAATTCCTGAAGCAGCAGAACCCACAGAACAGGGTAAAGTCTTTTTTCTATCCAAGAGCAACTTAGAAGGTCAGCAGGAAAGGTCTGTTGTACCAGGGTGAGGGTGGAGTGCAGCCCAGCATAGGCCTCACCAGCAAAGATCCAATCTCAGTGCAGATCCAACCCCAATTCAGACCCAGGCCTCAGAAACCTCTGAATCAGCAGTAGCATCAACTGAATGTTGAACTAAGTCCACAGATGGTAAGGGGGTTTAATAACTAGGCAGAAGGAGATTACAGGGGCCTCTTTTCTAGCACTGAGGCAGGACTCATTTATTTTGCCCATACTTAGATCCAGGTCAGTCTTGGGTGACAGTGCCAGGTGGGGCAGAAGCACAAGAACACAAGAGCTTGCAGCCATAGTGGGGCAGCCTTCATAGTTCCAGAGCAGAAAAGCAGGCCTATAATTCCTTGCAGACCATAGCACAAGCCAGGAGAGTAGTAAACATACCTCTCCTTAAATCATAACACCTTGGAAGAACTAAGGACTCAAATTCCTAGAAGTATCCCAGAGAACAGCAGCTCAAACCCCCTGAAGCTTGAGACAGTGTGCCCTCCACCTTGGAAACAGTCCCCCACATTAACAAAGAGTTAAAGGTCAAGAAATGGGCTGGAAAGATGAGTAAACAGAAAAAAATTCTGAACCTAGAAAGTTTATATAGTGACAAGGAAGTTCAAAATATACCCACAGAAGAAGATAAAAAAGTCAAAGCTCCTACATTCAAAGCTACCAAGAAAAATATGAACTGGTCTCAGGAAACAGAAGGGCTCAAGAAGGAATTTGAAAATAAAGAGAGGTAGAGGAAAATTGGAAAGAGAAATGAAAGTGATACAAAAAAAACCTGGAAAAAAGTCAACAGCTTGGTAAAGGAAACAAAATAATACTTTAAAAAAGATTGGGGTGGATAAGGCACTGGCCCTGGATTCAGGAGGACCTGAATTCAAACCTGGACTCAGACACTTGACACTTACTAGCTGTGTGACCCTGGGTATATCACTTAACCCTCATTGCCCTGAGGGGAAAAAAAAGAATCCAGAAAGGAAAGGTGATAGCAGCAATAAATAAATAAACAAAGAAACAAATAAATGGATGGATGGATGAAATAAATAAATAAACAAACAAATAAAAAATAATTACATACATACATAAAGAAAAATGATTTAAAAAATAAAGAAAAAAGACTAGGCCAAATGGTAAAAGAGGTACAAAAGCCAATGAGGAAAAGAATGCCTTGAAAAGCCAAATTGACCAAATGGAAAAGGAGGTACAAAAGCTTTCTGAAGAACATGATTCCTTAAAAATTAGAACTGAGGAAATGGAAGCTAATGACTTTATGAGAATCAAGAAACAATAAAGCAGAAGCAAAAGAATGAAAAAATAGAAGGCAATGTGAAATATCTCATTGGAAAAACAACTGAGTTGGAAAATACATCCAGAAGAGATAATTTGAAAATTATTGTACTACATGAAATTCATGATCAAAAAAAGAGCCTAGATCTCATCTTCCAGGAAATCATCAGGAAAAATTGCCCTGATATTCTAGAACCAGAAGGTAAAAAAGAAATTGAAAGAATCCACCATCACCTCCTGAAAGTGATCCCAAAACGCAAACTTCCAGGAATATTATAGCCAAATTCCAGAGCTCTCAGGTCAAGGAGAAAATATTGCAAGCAGCCAGAAAGAAGCAATTCAAGTATTGTGGAGCCACAGTCAGAATAACCCAAGATCCTGTATCTTCTACATTAAAGGATTGGAGGACTTGGAATATGATATTCCAGAGGACAAAGGAACTGAGATTACAACCAAGAATCACCTACCTAGCAAAGCTGTGTATAATCCTTCAGGAGTAAAAAATGCGAATTTAATGAAAGAGAGAACTTTCAGGCACTCTTGAAGAAAAGACCTGAGCTGAATAGAAAATTTGACTTTCAAATACAAGACCCTAGAGAAGCATAAAAAGATAAACAGAAAAAAAAATCATAAGGGATATTAAAAGGTTAAAATGTTTACATTCCTACATGGGAAGATGATACTTATAACTCATAAAAACTTTCTCATTATTAGGGCAGCTAGATGGAGTATATTTAGACAGAAGACACAGGTATGAATTGAATATGAAGGAATGATATCTTTAAAAAAGTAAAATTAAGGGGTGAGAGAAATACACTGGGAGAAAGGGAAAAGGAGAGGTGGAATGGGATAAAGTATCTCACATAAAAGAAACAAGATAAAGTTAATACAGTGGAGGGAAAGACGGGGGAGGTTCGGCAGGGTGAGTGAACCTTACTCTCATCAGAATTGGCTCAAAGAGATTTCTTTTTTGTCTGTTTTCTTTCACAATGTGACTAATTTGGAAATGTTTTGTATAGCTATACATGTATAACATATTGAATTACTTGAATTCTTAAGGAGAATTGGGGAGGGAGGGAGAAAAATCAACATTACAAATTGGTTTTACATGTAATTAGGGAAAGAAAAAATTCTAAATACATGGGCGGGAGGGGAAAATGAAACATCACCAAAAAAATATTTATAGAAGCTCTTTTTGTGGTGGCTAAGAATTGGAAATTATAGGAATGCCCATCAATTGTGGAATGGCTAAGTAAGCTGTGGTATATGATTGTGATGGGATTTTATTGTGCTATAAGAAATGACAAGCAGGATGATTTCAGAAAGGCCTGAAAAAACTTGTATGAACTGATGCATAGTGAAGTGAGCAGAACCAAGAGAACATTGTGCACAGAGACAGCAATATGGTTTGATGAAGAACTGTGAATGACAACTATTCTCAGCAATACAATGATCCAAGACAATCCCAAAGGACTACTGATGAGAAATACTATCCACCTCCAAATAATCAATGATGATTGATGGAACACAGACTGAAGCCTGCTATTTTTTACTTTCATTGTTTTCTTTTATTCAAGTTTTCTTATACAAAATGACTAATATGGTAATGTTTTACATAACTGCACATGTATAACCTATATCTGATTGCTTACAGCCTCAGGGAGGGGAGAAGGGAGGGAGAGAAGGAGGGATAAAAATTGGCACTGAAAATATAAATAAAAATGTTATTACTTTAAAAAAATAAAGTGCTATACAAATGTTAGCAATTATTATCAGGATCATAATTATGAATACACATTTTTGGACTATTCTCTAATATAGCAATTTTCTCAGAGGCTAATGAGGTAGGAAGAGTGTTTTTTCTTAAATTGTTAGTCCTAGACAGTTGTGGGGGTTTCGTGACAATTAATCTATTTTCCTCCACTTCTGTCAGTTTTGCTTTGAATGTTCTATCTTATGTATACATTATTGGTCCTGGTGAGGAACAGAAGTTGACTCTATCTCTTTTTTTGTGATGAGGCAATTGGGGTTAAGTGACTTGCCTAGGGTCACATAGCTAGTAAGTATCAAGTGTCTGAGGCTAGATTTGAACTCAGGTCCTCCTGAATCCAGGCCCAGTGCTCTATCCACTGAGCCACCTAGGTGCCCCACTCTGTCTATCTTCATGGGTAAAGCACCTGTGTTTTTTGAAAGCTATTTATGATTTACTTTCTTTTTCAATGAAATATTTTCTAGCTGTGTTGGCTATGATCAGAATAGTGGAGGTTCCCAATAATCTGAGTAGGTATATATGAAATATTTTTGGAATGGTGAATTGGTGCTAAAGAGAACTTAGCTGTATTGATGAAGGGAAGGATAGAAGGAAAAAATGAAGGAAGGGATTGAAGGAGGAAGGGAGGGAGGAAAGAAGGAAGGAATCAAAGGAGTTTCAGTGAAAGTTTTTAGCAAATTTCTTTTGGAGTATCTGTGAAACTAAAGCACTAGGGAGTATGTGGCCCAAACAAGCCTGTATCAGCAGGCAAAGAGAATTAAATACCCAATTCATTTTTTAAAAATCTCTTCTACTTGATTTAATAAATAGTTCCAATTTGCTTTTTTTTTTAAATTGGCCAGTTCTACTTAGAATGCAAGAGAAAGAGAACCAACCAAAGAATACTTGCTTTCGAAAGGGGGGAAAAATGAAATTCCATCCCCTTCCTCAATCCATTTTGTTTTGCATTTAGATAGTCTCAAAAAGCTATATCCATTAGAGGCTTTATAGAAGCAGCCTTAGGGGGAAGAGAATGTTGATGCAGGATAGCCTTTCAACTTAAAGAAACAGGAGAGAAGGCACATAAGAAATTAATTGAATGGATAAAAAGGATTTTTTTAAAGTGTTGTGGGAAAGGTCAGAAAAGCACTTGTTCATTCATAAATTATTTACTAGAAAGTCTATTCTACATGTAGGAAAAAGTATGATCAGAGATTTAGATCTCTGAAAGGAACCTTAGAGGTCATATAGTCCAAACTCCAGTGTACAAATAAGAAAACTGAGGTCAGGGGCTACTAAGTGATTTGCCCAATACCATAAAAATAGTAAGCTGAATAGTTGGGTTTCAAGTCCTAGGTCCTCACTACAAAACCACTTACCTATCTGTTGCAGGTTACTTAAGTGTGATTTGAGGAGTGCTTAAGATTCAACTACCAGTCCATGAGGTACCAACCTGAAGAAATATTAGTACAATCACTTCACTGTCTCCAGAAGATGACTACGCAAAGAAACAGTGTGACAATGGAATGCTGATCAAACTTTGACTCTGGATACTTAGATTTTCTTCTTGGCTCTGCCAATAACAACTTAATTGATCTTAGGGAAGTGCCACTACTTTTCTGTCCCAGATTTATTTTCTCATCTGTAAAATGAGTTGTTTCAGTTAGATTACTTCTAAGATTGCAAAACTATGAAAAAGCCAATTTCCTTCCTTGAAAGAATTATATATTAATAATCATTAACAATTTACTAGTAATCATTTTGCCAGTCCCTTGAGAACTGGGTTTGGGTGAAGGAATGTGCTCAAGGGGGAAGAACAGGCAGTTGTGGGAACACGAGCTTTCCAGGGACAATGAGACACATACTATAGTCAAAGACTAGTCAGGGACCATCATACTCAGGGAAAAGCAAGGAAGATTTTAATAAAGACAAATCTCATCAATTACCCAATTTTGCCTTAGTTGGCAGTATGCATTAAGTGCTATGGGAAATAGTAGCAAAGATGGAAAGAGAAGAGAGGAAAGGAGATTCAGCAGTCCAATGCTTTGGAATGGAAATGTTGATTCAAAAGCTTATCTAAACCACTTCAATTAATTGGAGCATCCTCATCTTTCCCCAGATTTTCAAATTCCTCTTCAAAGTACTCACAGACTCTCAAAAACCCTCCAAGTCCTCTTTCTTCCTAGCAATTTTTACACACTCTGAGGACAATCTCTATAGCTGCCAATGTTGTCCTTCTCTGTGAAAACTCACTTCCCTTCTGGTATCCCTTCCTGTGATATAATTTAAAGTCAAAGAGCCAGCCTTTTACATTAATTCTATTGTCTTCTATGAAAGCAAAAGTAAATCTGTTCTCCAATGTAATCATCACATCTTGACCAGGGGGCTTAGAACAAAGGCATTAATTCAGCCTTGCAATTCTTCCCACCACCCCCTGGAATGCATTATTATGCAAAAAAGGACCAGAGGAAAATAGAAGGTAGATGAATTGCCAAGGGTCACACTTGAAGTTATCTGAAGAGGTAGAAACTGAGATGGAATATGGTGTTTCACTACAATCCTTCTATATGCATATGTGGCTAGAGTTAACAACACCCATTAGCATATATTTTTGTTTGTTTGTTTTTTGCAGGGCAATGGGGGGTTAAGTGACTTGCCCAGGGTCACACAGCTAATAAGTGTCAAGTGTCTGAGACTGGATTTGAACTTAGGTCCTCCTGAATCTGTGCCACCTAGCTACCCCAATTAGCATACATTAAGTGCCTAAATACCTAAAACATCTTGGTAAAAATCACATATGAGCTTTTAAAGTTATAAAGCACCTCTGGCTAACATACTATAGCCTATTCTTTCCATTTATATTTTCCTGATGTGTAACCCATAGAGATAAATGGTTATTTTTAATCGAGAGCAAAAGAATAGGAAGCAGAAAAATACATTTCTCATTCTGGCTCTAAAATTTATTAATTGTGTGTCTTAAGCAAGTCACTCAAAGGTTCTGAACTTTTGTTTCTCTATTTATTCAAATCATTGAACCAATAAATTCCATGACACACCCAGAGATTTGTTGGGAAAATCCAATGGAAGGTATGAAAAAGTTCTTTGAAAATGTAAAAGTATTATGCAAAAATGGTTACTGTTAGTCCAGATTGTTGGTAGAGAGGCACCGTACTAACTGGAGAGGGGACTCAAAGAAAGATAAGTTACAGTCTCTGAGGCAACATGGTATCATATGTATGAAGAGCAATAGTTTGGGCATCAAAGGTCAAGTTCAGATATGCCACTGACTAGATATTAAACTATCCACACTATCCAAAACTGAGTATTTATTAGATAGCAAATATAATAGCAGCCTTTCTATGACACCCTTGGGATACCAGAGTACAGAAATAACAACCCTTGAATTTCACGTGTATACAACCATGCATGATGCCACTCAGCTCCCTAATCCTCCATTGCCTCATCTGAAAAATCAGGAGGTTGCTTGGACTAGATGAGCTCTAAGGTCCCTTTTAGCTTTAAGCCTATGAACCAAAGAAGGCAATAAACCCAATCTTAAAAGCTAACTGTAAATATAGAGCATCATGGAATTGTAGATCAAGAGTAGAAAAAGACTTCAGAGATCATCTGGCTCAACCTATTTTTTTAAAAAGATAAGGAAACTAAGATCGAGAGAGCAAAGTGACTTCCTGAGGAAACATAGGTAATAAAGATTCAGAAACAAGGTTCCAATGATGTCGTTTGGCTCCAAATGTAGGTCTGATAAATGACAATGAGTATTTACAGATAAATATTGTTACAGGAACGCAGAAAGGGGGTGGGGATAAAATTTTGGAAAGGTGGTAGAATTTTCACCTGGACCATGAAGGATGGGCAAGTTTCTGATTGTCGAAGAGAACAGAAGAAGGTACTTGATGTTCAGGGAGTAATGTTGGCCCAAGTACAAAAGTGGAAACATGCAAGAGTATTTGGGGGATAGCAATTAGGACAGTGTGGCAGTAGATGAAAATGATTCATGCAGGGAGGTAAATTAGATAAAGAATGATGGGATACTAGATCTAGCACTGGAAAAGAACTGCAAGGCCAGCTAATGTAACACTTTCATTTTGCTAAAGCAAAAACTGGAGCAATGGAAATGAAGTAACTTGCCCCAAAATCATGAGGTATGAGTTTTGAATCCACAGTCAGTGTTCTTTCCATTTCATTGTATTTCAAGTGTTATTCAAAATGTTAATTTTCTAATTGTTTTTAATTAAGAACATATTTTGACTTAAGAAAATTTTGTTTTTTGAAATTTAGACATATAGGAAACTCCTTTGGTCATATTAATGCCAGCTGGAATAATCACTAGGTGAAATTATCAGTTCTCATTTATATGATGCTTTATCTCAATTGATCCTCACAATGATATTGTAAGAGACATACTGTTGTTACCCCCCATTTTATAGATGAGGAAATTGAGGCTTAAGGAAATTAACTTCTCCAGGGACACAAAACTAGTAAGTTTCTGAGGTAGGATTCAAACCCTGGTCTTTCTGATTCTGAGTCTATTTAGTATGGCATAATACTTTACTTGATTACGATATAAGCAGGCACCTGACGGTGAATCAGTCGCCAACAAGGATGCTGTTATTGCCTGCTACCAAGACTAAACCCACACAATGCATTTCTCTCATATTTAGCATCTTATTCCCCTTATTGTTGAGGCAGGTTTTAAGGAAGCACATGGCCAACAAGAGGATCCCATCTTCCTTCTCAGAGAACTACAGCATCACAGACCCCAGAACTAATTTTACACGATGAGGAAATGAAGGCCCAAAGGGGTCAAGTTACCTTCTCTATGCTACTACCCCACTCCATCAAATTCAATTAGTTCTGATTGCTGATAGTGTAGAATAATGGGTATTTTGAAGTTGGAGGAGTGAGGATATAGGAGAAGTGTGAATGGACAGAAATTAATTTGATTCTTTTAATTCAACAAAGAAATATTAAGGTAACTACATGCCAGATACTAGAGATGCAATGACTAAAACAAAAAATTTCCTTCCCTCAAAGAGCCTATATTTTATTGGAGTAAACAACATGTGCATACATATGTTTCAATGTAGTTCTAAATCTCCAAATATGGAAGGAAGGAAGGAAGGAAGGAAGGAAATAAGGAAGGAAGGAAGGAAGGAAGGAGGGAGGGAGGGAGGGAAGGAGGGGAAAAGAAAGGAAGGAGGAAAAGGAGGAGGGAAGGGAGAGAGGGTTGGAGATGGAGAGAGGGTCAGATGGAGGAAGCAATGAAAGAAGGAATGAAGGAAGAAACAAGCATTTATTAAGTATCTACTAGGTGACAGATTCTGCTAAACACTTTACAGATATCTCTTTTGATTCACCCAATAACCATGTGAATTAGGCACTATTATTACCCCCATTTTAGAGATGAGGAAAATGAGTTTGGGAAAAGTTAAATGACTTGCCTAGGATCACACAGTTATTAAGCATCAGAAGTAGGATTCACACTCAGGTCTTCCTGAATCAAGTAGTGTCCCAGATATCGAATGAGGGAGATAAATGTTGGACCTTTGATTTCCATGATTTAGGGAACTAAATGAGAAAATCTCCTCTACCAAAGTGAGTTAGCACCTCCGCGGTATCCCATAATCTTGGATCATTGCAGGTCACTGCCAGATAAAGTTGACTGGCTCAGGTCATCACATCAATGGCTGGACTTGAAGCCCAGTTTCATCTGCCTCTTTGAGAACAGCTTTCCTACATGAGCATCACTCATGCCCCCTTTTGCAAAATAAACAAAAGTAACTTATAGGGAGAATTCCAACAACTGGGGGAATTAAAAGGGACATTTGTATGGAAGTGAATCTTCTGTTCACCACTGAGGAGCTAGGAATTCAAGAAGCAGAGATAGAGGAGGGAGTGCATTCCAGCATGGGGAGACAGAGTGAACAAGATGCATGGAAAGCAGATGATGGAATGTCTCCATGGCTTTGGGAAAATAGCAAATAGACCAATTTGACTGTGACAGAAAAGGGGTGATGGAGAATCATGTGAAATCTCTATAGAAAGGTAGCCTAGAAACACCGTTGACTGCCCCTATAGACCTTTGTTGTTGCTGTATGCTGGTTAGATAGTTGATTTTTACCGTTTTCCCCCTTTCTTCTCTCTGACACATCTAAGTTTTCTGTATTTTAGATAGTTTGGGAGCTGGGCACTAAGGAAGTGAAGGAAAATGTTCCTTGGTGAATGCAGAGGATTTGGAGAGAGTAAGCTGTAGGACAGACCCCTACATTATGATTACTCAGAAAAATTATACTATCCACTCTCTATTTAAAGTTTTGCTTTTGAGGGTTTTTTCCCTCTCTGTACACCTTCTTACTAGGTTCCACACCAGATTCAATTGTCATGGGTCTTCACTTTTCTTTCAATACCTATTATCCCAATACCTATTAGCCTTTCTGGAGTCTGAAGTAACATTACAGGTTACTACTTTCACTAAATTTGTTTCATTACCCCTTAAACCAACAGGTCATAAATGCTTCTTGACCAACTCAAATTGAAACTATCTTGCAAATAAATATGAAATGCTTATGTTTTCCTTTCCTTCTTACATAATGTAGCAAATGAGTGAACCCTAGACTGGGAAGAACCTGTGAATATCATTTATTCTGTCCCTATGTGAAGCAGTAGATAGAGTTCTAGGCCTGAATCAGGAAGACCTGCATTTAATCTGCCCCATATGACCCTGGGTAAGTCACTTAATCTCGTCATTCTCAATTTCTTCTACTGTAAAAGGAAGATTAATAGTAGCATTTACCTTCCAAGGTTGCTGTGACCAGCCGATGAAATATTTGTAAAGTGTTTAGTACAATGCCTTGAACATAGTATGTGCTTAATAAAATGTTTATTCCCTACCCAAAAGTACCCAACCCCTTCTGGAAGAGGCGGTATTTAAACCAAACTGTTTCTATAAACAAAACCCACTCAATTCAACATTTCATCCTTTTAAAACAAAGAAAAACAGTTAAGCAAAACCAATTGCTTGTTAGAATATTCTACTTTCATGATCATATATACTCCCTACACTATTTTTAAATAATATTTTATTTTTCCCAATTACATGAGAAGACAATTTTTACCACCCTTTTTAAAAAAATTTTGAGTTCCAAATTTCCCCACTTCCCTAAGATAGTAAGCAATTTGATATAGGTCATATATGTGCAAGCACATAAAATATATTTTCATATTAGTCACTGTTGTGAATGAAGAAAGAGACAGAAGAAAAATATGAAAAAGTGAGAAATAGTAATGCTTTGATCTTCATTCAGAATCCATTAATTATCTGTATGTGGAAATCATTTTCTATCATGTCTTGGATTATTGTATAACTGTGAAGAGATAAGTCATTCACAGTTGATCAGCATACAATATTGCCGTTACTGTACAATGCTCTACTGATTCTGCTTACTTCTCTTTGCATTAATTCATGTAAATCTTTCCAGGTTTTTCCGAAATTGGCCTGCTCCTCATTTCTTATATCACAATTGTCTTCCTTTACCATATACTACAACTTGCTTAACCATTCCCAATTGATAGGCAACTACTCAATTTCAAATTCTTTCAAGAGCTGATATAATATTGTGTACAAATATATCCCTTCCTTTTTTTCTTAAATCTCTTTGGGATATAGATCTAGTAGTGGTATTGCCAGATCAAAGAGTATGCACTGTTTGATTGTTTGGAGGGAATAGTTCCAAATTGCTCTCCAAAATGGTTGGATCAGTTCACAACTCCACCAACAATGCATTAGTATCCCAATTTGTATACATCCCCTCAAACATTTATCATTTTCATTTTTTGTAATATTTACCAATCATATAAGTATAAGGTGGTACCTCAGAGTTGTTTTAATTTGCATTTCTTTAACCAATAGTGATTTAGAGCATTTTTTCATGTGACTATAGACACCTTTGATTTCTTCATCGAAAACTGCATGTTCATATACTTTGACCTTTTATTGATTTACTCCATTCATTATTAAGAAAAAGTGAACTGTGTTTCATTGATTGTCCTAGAGAACCAATATTGGCTATTGTATTTCATGTGATTTTAGCCTTTTAGAGTTGTCTTCATTCACATTATTGTAGACTGCATGTATATTATTTTTCTGGTCTTCCATTTTCACTCTGTATTAGTTCAATACATGCCATCCCATGTTTCTCTGAATTCCTCATATCCATAATTTCTTACAGAATGTACATATTCCATTACATTCATGAACCTTGATTGGTTGTTGAGTCATTTCCATACTGGTTTCCTCTTGAGAGTAAAATGACTTTATTTCTTCACTTGTACCCTAATTTCTGGCTCTGAATGGAATGTAAAGGCTGTCTTCCTTTTATTCAGGGGCACATCCTCCCCTAGGTAACCCCCAAAATGAACTGCCCCCTAGTCCTAGAAAGTTCTGGAAGTAAATATTCCTCACAGCTGCTCTAGAGACACAGCATGTCTGCTGTCTGCCCGAGAGTGAAAACAAACACCAGTCAGTGTGCTGGCCACACGTTCCAACTGGGATCCTGCCATCTGTCATTGTGTTCATACAGCTATGCAGATTTCCAGTTCCTACCAGCTCCCTTCCCCTTCCAAACAGAACTTCACATGACAAGAAGAAAAGGATCATGTCCATGGTCAGAATCTGTGTGGAGCTTCAGCTACATGCATCTGTTCACAGTTTTAAATATTGTTCAGCATAATTACACCTAAAAATAATTTTAAAAAAAGATCATAGTCTGTGGGAGGAATCAGTTTAAACTGACCTACACTTGCCTCCACTCCACTCTAAGAATGTTCAAACCACTCCCATTCTGATTGGCTGGAAGGGTGGAGTGGGGAGAGAGGACAACAAATACATAGTTTTTCTCCCCATTCTTTCTTTCTCCACTGATTGATATGCAAGTGGAAGAACACAGGTTGTTAAGCCTAAAATTAAAGAGGAAGGAAGGAGAAAGGAGAGGGAAAAGAAAGGGAAAGGAGTAAAGGGGGAAAGAAAAGGAAAGGGGAAGAGAGGAGAGGAGAGGAGAGGAGAGGGAGAGAGAGGAGAGGAGAGGAGAGGAGAGGAGAGGAGAGGAGAGGAGAGGAGAGGAGAGGAGAGGAGAGAGAGGAGAGGAGAGGAGAGGAGAGGAGAGGAGAGGAGAGGAGAGGAGAGGAGAGGAGAGGAGAGGAGAGGGAGAGGAGAGGAGAGGAGAGGAGGGGAGGAGGAGAGGAGAGGAGAGGAGAGGAGAGGAGAGGAGAGAGAGGAGCGGAGGGGAGAGGAGGGGAGAGGAGAGGAGGGGAGGGGAGGGGAGGGGAGGGGAGGGGAGGGGAGGAAGAAGGAAAAAACTGCAGTGTCTTTTATTTCACATAAATTGGACCTTAATTAAAGTAGTTGCACATAAAACCTAGAAGAAGAAATGAACCTTGGAATGAACTATTTCATTAATAAGATGGCAAAAATAGTGTAGAGAAAGACTTCAAAGAGATTTAGTATTGAGCCTAAATATTCCCTATGGGATATGACTACAATTTTAAGCCCCCACAGAAATAGTCTGCAAGATTTTTTTTTTTTGCACACTCCTCAGTAGCAAGCCCATGTTTCCACAGGCCACTAAACTGCTCACAGCATTAAAAAGAGAACTGAATCTGGAATCACAGGAACTGAATTTCAAGTTTAGATACACCATTTACTGCCTGTGAAGGCGAGTCCCTCAACCTCTATAGGCTTCAGTTTCACTATTTGTAAAAAGAAGGAGTTATTCTGTTCTTTTTTTGTATATTGAAATGTGTATGTTTGCTAAGATTAATTTTTTTCATATAAGATTAATTTTTTCATGGTTGTTATTAAAAGTTTTATTGATACTTTTTTGGTTTTATTTCATAGTACTTTCTTATGTACACCCTCCTTTTTTTAAGTAATTTTTTGTTAAATAGGAGAAAAAGAAAAAGAGAGATTTGACCTACATGATAACTTAAGTCCCTTCAAACTCTATGATCATGTGACTATCACTATGGCTAGAGAGAGACACAAGCAAACATTGGTTTATTACCATATGGGAAAAATCAATTCTTTTTCATTAAGAAATAAGAGTTTATGTGTATGTGGGTATATGCACATTTGCATGTATACACATACAAGTATGTGCTGCACGTGTGCACAAAAGTCACACAGGCACTCATTCCTGATCAATTCCTCATGCTTTTAGAATGAGGTGCTCTAATTTATTGTCTCAATTTCAATCTGCCTGGGCCTAAAATAAGAAAGTCACAATTGATTTCTGTTGATATTTAGAAACTCATTCAGATTCTTTCTGAGTCAATTAGATGATCACAAGTTGGCAGCTCAGTAAATTTCCTGCTGGGAAGTAGATTGCTAAGGGAAAAAATACAAATAAAGATATTATAGGCAATTTGACCACTGAACATCAGGAGTCTTGGGTGAGACCATAAGTGAAACACCTGTTCTTAATACCTTCAGAGCCCATTTAGAGTAAAGTCGAGGGCAATGTAAAGACCCAATTTACTCATAGATCTCTTTGCCCTATACATTCAAAGAGAATACTGTTGGTAGTAGTGGTATTTCTTTGACCCCAGAGTTTTTAACTTGTAAAATGTATCTGCCAGGTAAGAGTGGTTTGATTTGAAGTAGGCACCTTTCTAGTTCCTACACTTGAGGTGACTCAGTAAAAAAATATTTTTTTAAGGGTCTTCAGACATCCAAGATGCTGTCAAACAGTAGAACACTGTGTTATATGACATATTTGGCAACCAGGCAACTGAATGACCTCCCAAAGAATTTCATATTTTCACAATTTTCTGAGCTGGGACACTAATTTTTTTAAATAATAAACGTTTTTTATTTAAAGTTTTGAGTTCCAAATTCAATCTCTCCTTCTCTTCCTCCCCTCTCTTTTCCATGGGGCAGTAAGCAATCAGATATAGGTTATACATGTGCAATTATGTAAAACATTACCAATTTCATCATTTTGTATAAGAAAACTTGAATAAAAAGAAAAATGAAAGAAAAAGTTAAAAAATAGTATGCTTTAGTCTCTATTCAATCATTATTCAGTTCTTTCTTTGGAGATAGATAGTATGCTTCATCTTTTGTCTTTGGAATTGTCTTGGATCATTGTATTGGTGAGAATAGTTAAATCATTCCCAATTTCCTCATGAAACAATATTACTGTCACTGTGCATAATGTTTTCCTGGTTTGGCTCATTTCACTGTACATTGGTTCATATAAGTCTTTCCAGGCCTTTCTGAAATCATTCTGCTTTGTCATTTCTTATAGCACAATAATATTCCATAACAATCATATACCACAGTGTTAGGCCATTCCCCAAATGAACATTCCTTTGATTTCCAATTCTTAGCCACCACCAAAAAAGCTTGCTATAAACTTTTTTTTTTTTACAAATAGGTCTTTTTTTCTCTTTTTGGGGATGTCTTTGGGACATAAACCTAGCAGTGGTATTTCTGGATCAAAGGTTATGCACAGTTTTATAGACCTTTGAGCATAGTTCCAAACTGCCTTCCACAATGGTTGGATCCATTCACAACTCCACCAACAGTGGATTAGCATCTCAGTTTTCCCACATCCCGTCCAACAACCAATATTTTCCTTTTTTGTTATATTTGCCACTCTGATGGGTGTGAGATAGTACCTCAGAGTTGCTTTATTTGCATTTCTCTGATCAATTAGTGATAGAGCATTTTATATGCCTATAGATAGCTTTGATTTCTTTGCCTGAAAACTGCCTGTTCATATCCTTTGTCACTAATTTTTGAAACAACCACACAAACTTTAATGTGGCATTTATTTAGTGTTTTAAGTTTGCAAAGGGTTTTTCATATGTTACTGAATGTGAGGCTCACAGCAACCTTGCAAGATTGATTCTATAGATAACACTTGTTCCATTTTGCAGATGAAGAAGATGATGTTTAAAGAATCAAGTGAACTTTTCTATGGTCAACTAACTAATAAAGTTTCAAGGATTGTTCCTCTTGTAATCTGACCAGCTCTAGGTACTTTCCTTCCTCCAGTGATTCCTTATAATTCTTTGTTTATGCCTTTCATCATCAACCCTCTGAAATCAAGATTAATCATTATATCAATCTGAATTTTGACGTCTTTCCTTTACTTTATTGTGGTCATTATGTTTATTGCTGTTACTAACAACATATCTTCAATCTAGTAACCAAAGTGTTGACCACAATGGCAACAGACTTTGAAAGAGCACTGATAAATATGCAAGATTAACATTGTTCTTTATGACTTTAAGTCAGCAGAATAACTTCATAAGGAAAAACAAAAACTTTTCCCCAAAATGTTAGAAAGAAGAATGTTTCAAAAGTTCATAAAAAGACAATTATTTCACATGAAGTTTGGTTTTAAAAAGTGATGGCACAATTTGACAATATTCCTTAAAGTAATCAAGTTTGAAGTGATAGTGATAAAAATGTAAATGTGATGTTACCTCTGGATTTCTTAGCAAGTAAATTAAATCTAAACTAGATGCCGAATTATTTTTTTCCTTCAAATCTATGTTGCTTTTTTAAGGGTTTATCACACAAATGCAGAAAGTAGAAAACTTGAGATATGCTTGATCAGTGACAGATCAGTTGATTAAATATAATGTCAACTCACCTAGAGAAGCAATGTGATAAAATGGTTGGAGATCTATTCTTGAAGCCAAGAAAAGAAAACAAACAAGGCAACAAGTACTCATTAACTGCTTACTATCTACCAACACTGGGGATATACATATAAGCAGAAAGAAATATAGCCCCTATCCTCAAAGAGCTTATATTCTACAGGAGGAAGACAATACACAAACTAGAATTGGTGTGGTATAAGGGAATATAGTGTGTTTTCTAAAACTACTGGTTGTTATTTATATATTAATGGCTATTGAACCCATTTTGGCAGCAAGTATTTATTATTAATATTAAATATCAGTAAAGTATTGACCACATGGCAGTTAGCACAAGCAGGAAAAAAGCCCCAGAAGACTCATGCTGTCTCTCAGAGAGACAAGTGGTCTCAAGGAGAGTTCAGAAGACCTACAAAACCTTCACCGTCCTAAGGAAGAGAGAGCACCATGAGAACATTCTAAGCCAAGGGAGTGGGTCCAAGGAGCCAAGAGAGAGTGACCCTGGTGGCCAAGGGTTTTATCCTCTTTTGATAGAGGTGAGTCATTATACATTGATCAAAGCTAATTTGTCAGTATCATTCAATTCCATTGGTTGTCTTGACTTGAAGATGGTCCAAATAAAAATGAACTCTACCCAATGACATAATGGAAGAGACCCTCCCTGAGGGGCAAAGGTGAAGTCTAGTATCTAGGTATGGTTTAATCCCATCAGTTCACTTGGCTAAACAAAAGAATTGATTTCCACCTCTTTTGTTCCCTTGGGCTTGTTCCAGACAAGATTTGAACTTTCTGGAGTGTATGTGTGTGGTAGGGGTGGGGGAAGGAGGGGAGGGACACAGACTGATCTCTGGGTACCCCCAAGAAATTCATTATTAATAATTATTTTCTCACAGTAGTCAGATGGAAGCATGATAGGAAAAGTCCTAGAGAGTCAGAAGCAGAGCCTGGATGGGAATGAAATATGGTTGTTCTCAAAATGGAGTCCCTGGAAGGAACTTGCCAATAGCATAAAGCAATTGGTATGGTGGAGGGATGTTCTGTGGTGAGAAAGCAATTGACTCATACTTGTAAAGTCTGAAAGAGCCAAGAGGAGAATGAAATATGGCAGGCCTGGGCCCATCTCCAAAATCAAGGCCTCTCAAAGGAACTTGCCAATGGGAGAAGGGAACCCACATGACAGAGACATGATTCAGGGTGTACCAGAAATCATGCCTCTGACATATAGTATCTGCATGACCCTGGGAAAAGGACTTAAGCTGCTCATTATTTGCTCTAAGCAGCTCTAATACTCTAAATTGCAGAGAACATGCTAAGTAGCATCAATAGAGGGAGTTTGCTACACCAATAAAATAAGATCTAGTCCTTTTCTCATGAGTCAACCTACTCCTCACCCCATGCATAGATTTTACTGTTATAATTGTAGGTCAAATCAAACTGCAGACTTTGAGTTTTCTACCTCAGCTCATGGCCATGATGACTATGTTGTTGTTTTTCACGTGTTTTAGTCATGTCCAACACTTCATTACTCCTTCTGGGGTTTTCCTGGCAAAGATACCAGAGAGATTTGCCATTTTCTTTTCCAAATAATTTTACAGATGAGGAAACTGAGGCAAACAGTTTGTGCAGTAAGTATCTGAGGCTTAATTTGAACTCACGTTTTCTTGACTTCAAACCCGGCACTCTCTCCACTTCACCACCTAGCTGCCTTGTATGTAAATAGAAAGTCTTTGAAAGTAAATTCAAGCTCTTCTATTTTGTGAATCCTCACAGGCCACTACTGGGTGCAGACTTTTCTGGCATGGGGGCTCTCCCCTATACTATCAATTATTTTGGAGAGGGAAAGGTCCTGTAACTGTAACAACAAGCCTCATGCTTTGGGGAAGTAAGCATTACTTTGATGTCATTTGGTCTTCTGTACAATGGACACATCCTTATCTAAAGCAGGGTGACTGGCTTTGACCTAGATCAGAATATGACCACAGATTATGTTTTTAAAACATGTGGCACAAATTCTGATAGACCTGAAAGTGTGGGGAAGGTGGGTTTGGCAGCTTCTCTATGAGCCTAAATTCCAATTTTTTTCTGTAAAATGGAGATTACTAATCCCTGTGTTACCTAGCTTATATATTTGTTGTGAGGATCCACTGAAATTACATATGTAAAGCATTGTGCAAACTTTACAAGGCTCTATTACAGTAATATCATCATTACTGTTGTTATTACAATGACATTGAGAGAATGGTTGGAAAGAGACACTTCAAAATAAGCTTTGGATTTAGCATTCAGCTGTCCAGGTGCCATCAACAAGTAAGGGTGACTTTTTCATTTCTAATTTTAGTTTCCCTCATTCTATTCATATCTAGGGGGCTACAGGGTCATTTCAGGCTTTATATTATCATATTACAAAGCAAGCTATATTCAGAGAATTCTCTCATATCTCAATACCAATTATTTGTATTTCCAGTTATCCAAAAAAGAAAGGTCTAGACACAAAGCCCTTGTGGGATAGAATAGAGAAGTAGTGAATCCAAATGCTATGGGAAACTAGATGGAACAGTGGATAGAGAGCCAAGCCTCTATCAAAAAGACCTGACTTCAAATGTGACCTTAGATACTCACAAGCTGTAAGACACTGGGCAAGTCATTCCACCCATGTTTGCCTCAGTTTCCTAATCTTCAAAACAGAGGTGATGATAGTACCTACCTCCCAGGGTGGTGGTAAAAATCAGTGAGATAATAATTTTAAAGTAATTAACATAGAGACTGGCCCATAAATGTTAACTATTATTATTGTTTCTGGACTCTTCTCCTGGAGGGCTCCAACACAGGGATCTCTTGACTAGTTTTTCTTAATTGAAGGGAGGGAGGGAGGAAGAGAGAGAGGAAAGGAGAAAAGGTGGAAAGAAGGAAGGAAGGAAGGAAGGAAGGAAGGAAGGAAGGAAGGAAGGAAGGAAGGAAGGAAGGAAGGAAGGAAGGAAGGAAGGAAGGAAGGAAGGAAGGAAGGAAGGAAGGAAACCTTTGCTTCTCAGGGAGCTTACATTCTACCAACAGAAGACAAGATAAAAAAGAGCTGAAATGTAGGGGAGGGAGAGATACATGGCTCTAGGACATAGTTTTGAAGTTCAGAAGTTCAGAAGCCAGGAACAGAACATTAGTGTGAAATAGTAGAAATTATATAGAATTTGAAGTCAGGGGACCTCCATTTGAATCTCACCTCTGTTATTTACAACCTTTGTAACTTTGTACAAACCATTTAAAGTCTGGGGTTTAGTTTATTCATATAGAAAATAAGAGAATCTATAATTTACTCAGAAAAGGGGATAACCCATGAAGTTCTCTTTCAGGTCTAAAAACACAATGCTATGAAATTTGCAAGAGATATTCCATTACATTGTAAACAGAGGGTCAGCCAAGGAGTCAGGAATACGTGGATTCAAGTGTTGCTTCTAATATCTACTAGCTATGTGACCACAGGCAAGTCACTGAGCCTCTCAATTCCCCTAACAAATTTTCTAAGACAGTGGTTCTCTATCCTTTTGTTCTCAGAACTCCTACAGTCTTAAAAATTATTAGGACCATAAAGAATTTTGGTTTATGTGGGTTAGATATATTTACTGTATTAGAAATTAAAACTGATAAAATTTTAAAATATTCAGTTTTAAATTACAATAGCAAATCTATTATGTTAATACAAATATTATTTTATTAAAAATTAGTTCTATTTTCCAAAACAAAAAAATAGAGAAAAGTGTCAGTTTTACATATTTTTACAACTCTGTTTAATGTCTGACTTAATAGAAGACAGCTGGATTCTCATATCTGCTTCTGCATTCAATCTGTTGTGATATGTTGTTTTGGTTGAAGTATATGAACACAAGCCAGCCTCACAATGATATGTATTTGGAAAGAGGAAGAGTATTTTAATAGTCAAAAATATGTCTTAAAAGTGGGAGTAATCTGTCAATGTATGTAATATTAAAAAGAAATCACATCTATTAAGCAGAAAGTGACCAAATTAAGTATTATTATAACAATTGTTTTGACATAGTGAACCCCCATAAGGTATACCAGGGCAATTCTAGGGATCCAAAGTCCATACTTTAATAACTACTGTGCTAAGACAGTAAGTTACTGAGTTTTCAATATGAGTCAAGGAGTTTCTATATTGGGATCAGTCTTTTCCCAAAATTCAGACAACTATACTATTGGCTATTGTGCATAGTATTTCTAGTGGTCCCAGTGAATAACGTATTTCATTGGTATTCTCTTGGATATCCAAAGTAGTTATTTAGGGGCATAGATTTAGAGCATGAAAGTGGCTCAGACACTGTTTAGTCCAACCCCTTTGTTTTATAATACAGAAAATTAAAGTCCACAGAGTTTAAATAACTTGCCCAACATCACATGGGTAGTAACAGAGGTGACATTCAAAATGAGATCATTGATTCCAAATCCATCACTCGTTATACAGCATAGGTTCAATCCCTAATGACTGATTCACACTAGAATCTCTTTTATGTGTATGCATATAAGAGGAAAAGAAGAACTGAAAGAGAAAGCCTCAGAGGAAGAAAGAGGGAGATGAGAAAGCAGAAAAAGAGGATGGAGGAATAGCTAGGAGAATCAAGAAAGGTCTTTTGTAAGAGGCAGCCCTTGAGTTAAGCCTTGCAGCAAGCTAGAGATTGTATGTGACAGAATAGAAGAAGGAATGTGTTTTAGGCATAGGAGTATAGAAATGGATTGCTGGCAATGAGGAAGTAGACCAGTTTGAGTGAAATATACAGAAGCAAGAGAGTAAAGTGTAGTAAGCTTGGAAAAGTAATCTAGAGTTAAGTGACACAAATGGGGAAACGTGTACTTATTCTAAAGTTAGTAAGGAGCCATTAGAGCTTTTTGATCAGGAAAATGTCCTGGTCAGATTTGTTTTAGGTAAACCAAACCAAATCAGAAGCAATAATTACACAGTCTGATACAGTGTGTGTGTGTGTGTGTGTGTGTGTGTGTGTGTGTATGTCCCACTGTTTCTCTAAAAGCAAGAGCAGTAATCTTTCCAGAATTCTGGGAAAGTGAATAGCTCTCAGGAAGTAGTAATAATAGCACTTTGGCAGCTATGCGAAGGATGGATCAGAGAGGAGCAGGATACAGGGAGACCATGAAATTATTTCCATAATCCATATGTAGCATAAGGAGGGATTTGATTAGTGTGGTAGCTGTGCACATGAAGAGAAGAGAGATATATGAGAGAAATGTTATGGATGTAGAATGAAAAACTGACAACTTTTGTCATATGGGAGCTGAGTGACAATGAAAAGAGTGAGGAGAAAGATAATGAATTGTTTTAGATATGTTGCATTTGAGATACCTATGGGATATCTAGTTCGAAATGTCCAAAGGACATTCAGTGAACTGGGACTAGAACACCAAAGAAACACCAGAGCTTAATATACAGATCTAGAAGTCATTCATGTAGAGAAGACAAGTAAACCCATGAGACCAAGTAGGGATTATGAAGAAATAAAATTGTAAGGAGAATAAAAGGGCCCAGGACAAGAGCTTTGGCGCATATCCAAGGAGAACAATTTGAATGATGAGCTTATGAAAAAGAAGGGAAATAGTAGTCAGACAGGTAACAGAACAAGTAAAGAGTAGTTTCACAAAAATCCAGACAGTAAAGAATCCAGCAGGAAGGATGGTCAATGGTGTCAAGTGTTTCAGAGAGGTTGAGAATGATAGACACTGAGAAACAGCAACCAGATTGGGCAAATGAGAGATCACTGATAACTTTGGAAAGAACAGTTTCACTTGAATGATGAGGTCAAAGGCAAGATTTAAAGGGATTGAGAAGTAAAAAGAGAGAAAGAGGAGACAAAGAAGGTAGACAGATTTTTCAAGAAGTTTGTCTGTGGAAGGGAGGCTGAAGATAGTTTGGAAGCATGGCAGGTTGTTAGATTCAAGCACAGGTTCCATAAGAATGATAAAGACTATGCATGTCAGAAGACAGCAGGAAAATAGCCAGTAAACAGAAAGAATGAATATTAAAGAGAAAAGGGAAGATTGTGTAGACAATTTGTCTGAGTAAGGAAGAGGATGAAATCAAGGGTACTCATAAAAAAAAAAGATTGCCCCTAGTGAGGAGAAAAGACACTTCTTCATTAGTGTCTGAGTGTGGAATAAAAGAGGAAAGAAAAAGAGTTGTTTCAAGGTAGGGTGAGAGGTAAAATAGGGAAGAAGATTGAACTTATGGTAAATGCTTCTATTTTGGAAGCATGTGAGTGCCTGAGTTTCTATTATTCTTTAGGGTATTTGGTATCCTATAAATGTAGTAACAAAATAAAACAAACAAAAAAATGAGTCAGAAGTTTTTTTTTTTTAATGGTGTGGAAGAATAAAAGGGAACTTGAAGATTATCCCAAGGTCATAGTTGTGCATGTAAAATATGTGCAATTAATTTCAAATTGGAAGAAGAGAAACTTAGCAGATGATGCTATTGAAATGAATATTTCAGAAATCTCTTGAGATCTATGGGTAAAAGGGTGGTATGGTAAAAGGCAACACTACCAAACAGAGTACTGATGGTAATCAGAGTTCTTGGATTTTTAACCAGAGGCAAGGAAAATAATTGTAGAGATAAGAAGTTGGTGAATCCCCTTTCGACACCCTTGACATGTAAACAACAATAAAATTATTCTAATATTTAAAATAGTCTTGTTACAGATCCAAATATAACTTCTTGAAACTTAATGACATACAGGGGCAGTTAGGTGGTTCAGTGGATAGAGCACCGCCCTAGATTCAGGAAGACCTGAGTTCAAATCTGATTCCGACACTTGACACTTAATAGCTGTGTGACCTTGGACAAGTTACTTAACCCCAATTGCCTCAACCCCACCCCACCCCAAAAAAGGAAAAAAAAAGAAACTTAACAACATACAGCAATGCAACAAGATACACCCAAAAGTAGAGCTTTTTCATCAATTTCATATTTAATATAAAATATCTCTCTTCTCTCTCTCTCTCTCTCTCTCTCTCTCTCTCTCTCTCTCTCTCTCTCTCTCTCTCTCCCTCTCCCTCTCTCCCTCTCTCCCTCTCTCCCTCTCTCCCTCTCTCCCTCTTCTCTGTCTCTGCCAATTCCAACCACAACAATAGGATACTCCAGTAATAACCTATATGCTTCTCTTTCAACATCAGGCCCACGTGTCGAATTTTTATTTGGGCCCAGCCTCTTCTATATAGCTGAAGTGCTGTGCCTGGGGTGATGAGCAGAGAATGATCTCCCATCTGTAGACTCTCCTGGCAAATAACAGTATTTGAGCTTAGAGATGGGAATGGAAAGAGAAAGGTAATATTTGCCTGATCAATTTTTAAGTCTCCTTGGTTAGAAAGTTCCTGCCATCACTATTAGTGGGGAGCAAAATATTCTGACTGTTATTTGACTATGCTAAAAAGAAATCTAATCTCCATCATTGGAATCATTTTTCAACTGTGCCCAAAGTCAGGATATATGAGGTTCATAGGGGAAATAAGAAGAGTGCCAAGTAGAGATCGCTTTACCACTGGCATCTGAACTGGAGATTTAATGACAGTCCTTAGCCCCTGGGTAGCCTTCCTGACTATAAGACCAAGTACCCAAATTTAGGTGGCTGTGTGAGTTTGCCAAGTTTATATCACACATAATTCATTCAGAGAAGTAGACACCAGTAGAATCAAATGATAATTGTCTTCTTAACAAAAATAACTTCTCAAAACAATGTAATTTCATGTCAAAATATTCTATATAGTTGTTTTTAAATCTATAAACCATTCAGTGCTATTTCCAGTCAATTAAGGTTGAAAGGAAAGGTGCAACATCACCTCTCCTATTTCCCTACCCAAATAAGTGATTTTGGAGTAAATCTTCACCCACTCTAGGAAGCCATTTTTGTTTATTTACCCTCTTGCACTAATCTGTCATTACAATCTCCAAACACTTAATGGAGACCTTCCTTGAAAAAGATTTAAATATACAACTATCCATTAATTCACAGTCAAGAATATCTTTTAATAAATCTCATTTGTCTATAAAACATTGTGTATGACTTCTCTTTTTCCTTTCCTAGGAGGGATATGACTAAACCTGTGATTTTTTTTCATGTAGGGAACTTCCAGGCATGAAAACTCTTGGAAAGTTTCTAATAGTAGCCAGATTTTCAATGAATTGTCTGAGGTCCCACAATGAAGCTTTAAGGTTAGTTCTCTAGCCACTACACCATGTTACCTCTGAACCACTTATTATTGTTGTTGTTGTTTAGTTGTTTCTGTCATGTCTCATTGTTCTAAACCCCATTTGGGGGTTCTATTGGCAAAGATACTGGGGAGGTTTGCCATTTCCTTCTCCAGCTCATTTTACAAATGAGCAAACTAAGACAAACGTGGTTGTGTGACTTGCCCAGGGTCACATAATTAGTAAGTATCTAAGGTATATTTAAACTCAGATCTTCCTGACTCCAGGCATAATTCTTTATCTACTACACCATCTTCTGTTTGCCCCACTAGACTTCCTAAAAATATGGCCACAATCCAATTCAGATGTTTAGCATCATAGACGTAAATCTAGTTGCATGTATGGTCATGATCTTCAGGCACAAGGCATGTTGGTCAAACCAGAATAATAATCCAAGTTGTAAGGGTGGAAGCTGATCACTTGATGATGCTTCTACTCAATGAAAAGCCCTAGTGTCTAATTAAATATTTTCTAGGGCAAGGCAAAGCAGTGAGTCATTATACTACAGACAATATCAAAGATGATGGCAGAGCTAGCCATTTACTAGGCTCCTGTCACTCACATCCAACCTATTTATAGATCCATTAAAGCTGAAATCTGAGCTATGCATGGTGACAGATCTGTGGGCACAACTGGGGTACAGTCTGCCCAAGTAGCAGTGTGGGGATTACGCATTCTTGATGGAAAACAACTTGGCACCTAGAATGCCAAATCATCACCTTTCATCCTTCATAGCTGTTTGCTAAATGTAGTTCAAATCAACTCTCCCTCCCTGCTCCATCTCATCTGCCTCCCCTCCACTTCCACATACTCATATACATGCAAGCACACACACACACACACACACACACACACACACACACACACACACACAACCACAAGAGTTGTAAAATGCTCAACACCGAATAGGCTCAGAATGCCTATTTCCTGGTATTTCAAAAACATATAGGTAGAAAGTAGAAGAATCAATTTTATCAAGGCTTTCAGCAGATGCAGTTGGATCTATAACCACCTCACTAGCAAATGACTTCTATTTTTAGATTTGTTCTGGAGTTTAATTTTCTTTTAACAGTAATTGTAATTAGTAGGACATGATAATATAATGAAGCTTTGTTGAGGGTAAGCAGAAGCTGGAAAGAACAATGAAAACTGGGAGCCTGGATGAGTCTTATTTGACCAGGCACCAGAATATACTTAGAGACTGACCTAGCCTCTACCTATTGGATGAAAACCTTTCATTTGAAAGGGATTTATTTGGAACAGCTAGATGGCACAGTGGATAAAGCACTGGCCCTGGATTCAGGAGGACCTGGGTTCAAATCCAGCCTCAGACACTTGACACTTACTAGCTGTGTGACCCTGGGCAAGTCACTTAACCCTCATTGCCCTGCAAAAAAAAAAAAAAAAAAAAAGGATTTATTAAGTCTTCTCAATTATCTGAATAATGGATACATAGTGAATGAGTAGCCAATCCAATCAGCTATGTGAGAACAGGTCATTAAGACAGCCCCCAAAAAGCATCTGACTAAAGATTGATTCACTATTGATTCAGTGATAGCTTATCACCGGGTTACTGACTCAGCTTGATTTGGAGACCCAGGGAATACTTGAAGAGGAGCTTGAAGGGCTTGAAAAGCTCAAATTCTAACTCACTCCAGCTATTAGTTTTCTGTTTAAGCTTCAGAAAACTGCTTAATTATCTATCCTCTGCCCACTGTTTTCTTTCATGTAAAATGGAGTTTACTTTCTTGAATTAATAGTCAGTTTAGGCTAAAACCATTATTAGAGATGAGGATGGGACCTGTGATGTTTCTGGTATAGGGAACGGCCCAGTGAAGAATTGCCAATACCAGAGTAGATTGGCATATTCTCTGCAACTCTGGGGGTTGCCTAGACTAGATTATTTCAAGGTTCAATAGATTGCCCAGAGTTACATAACCACTACATATCTGAAGCAGGACTAGAATCCAGGTCAAGCTGACTTCTTGGCAGGCTATCTATTCACTAAACCATACTGATCCTATGGTGTGTGGCGGGGGCAATAACCAAGGAGCTGCATTTTGGGAGCAGATAATACTTCGGCTGTAACTTAGTCTACTGAGTCTTAGGAAATTGCCCTAGGATCAGAGAGGTTAACTGAGCTACCTATGGTTACACAGCTATCAAGTGTCAGAGGCAGTTTTTTGAACACAGGGTTTCTTGATTCCAAGTAGAGTATACTTTATTCCTTTTGGATTCTCTCCCTTCCCTTACTGGAGGGAGAATGTTGAGATGGTAAGTTCTCAGTTTTAAAGCCAACTTCCTATGGACCTTCACATTTAAAATTGTCCAAAAAAAGTTGGTTTTGGACTATTTCTAAATAGCAGCTGTGAGGGAGACCTACTGAGCTCCTTGATTTGGCAAGGATAAACTGAGCAAGTATTTTTAAAATGTGAAGCCACTGGGATAACAAACACCCAGAAAATCCTTCCCATATCTTTCTAACCAATAAACCAGCTGAACTAAAGTCATAAGCAAATAGCACAACATTTGGGCCCACCAAAATTTCCTTCACTTATAAGCATGTTCTCCTCAAGCAGTAGTCATTGTTAAATGGACAAATAGCCAAGGGTTAGGTATGTTTAAAGCAATTTAATGTGAGGTTGAATTGAAGCATGCCATAACATTTATGTTGGATTTGCTCATTTAGAGAGGGCCAAGCTACAAGGGGAAGAATGGCACCATTAGTCCCACTGCTTGTGGCCACCTAGCAAATGGAGCCTACTCAATTGTGTGATTTTGGTCCAGACTCATAGAGCAGTCTGTGGCTTATTCATTCCTGATTTTCAGTTTTGATGAATATCTTCCTCCATATCTATTAGGCAGTACCTGGTCTGTCTCTTGGTCATTGTGGAAGACTACATTCAAGTGAAAGATTATGCCAGGAGGGCCATTGGGCTCATCAACATGAGAATCAGAGCAAAACATTAATGGAATTTGTACAGTATTTTTCTTTTCTATTGTAAGAATCAATTCTGATTCAGGACCCCCATCTTTGGCTAAAATCAGAAAACCTTGAGCGCACCCCCCCCAGCTCCCTCTGCCATCCCACCCCCACCCCCGCGGCACACAAGCCTTGGGTGCATCACGCCCCAGCTTCCTCCACCCAGCTAGGGGTATGCACAGAAACCCTGGGCACCGGCTCACTCTGCCAAGCGAGGGGACACAAGGAATTCCCATGCCCCAGATGGCCTTGGGCATGGCCCCTAGAGGTGCCAACAGATTAGCTTGGGGTTTGGGGAGTGGTCTGCCTGAGTTTTCTGAGAGAGAAAGGATTTTTAAGAGGAGTGGGGGTAGTGAAGAAGAGGAGAAGTAGAGGAGACAACAGAGAAGGAGAGACAGGTGGAGAAGAGAAAGGTAGATGAGAGGGGAGCTACCAAGTGACAGAGATGGAGGGAGGAGATGAGAGGAAGTGTAAGCAGCAACAGCAGCAAAGGCCAGCCACATCCACACGTGAGAGACGTGCAGGGGAATAGGAAGCAGTTGAGTCCAGTTGGCCAACGTTACAGGTTGTATATCCTACTTTTCTTTGTCCTTTTCTCTGTTTATTCTTATCAATAAACACTGTTTATTGCTTTTATTGAAAGGAGGCTTTATAATCTCATTTCTTGTTCATCTGGGAGAAGCAGTTGGGGAGGGGGCAGGCTCTTACAGACTGGGTTCCCATATGGGGCTTAATGAAACTAGGGGATTTTTTAATAAAGTATTTTTTTTTCCCGTTACATGTAAAGATAGTTCTCAACTTTTGTTTATACAGGCTTTCCAATTTCAGATTTTTCTCCCTCCCTCCCCCCTCCCCTAGACAGCAGGTAATCTGATATAGGTTTTATACATATATATACACATAATAACATAGGTATAGGTATATATATACACACACACACACACACACACATAATAACATTACTCCTATTTCTGCATTAGTCATGTTATAAGAGAAAAATCAGAGCAATGATGAAAAACTTCAAAATAGAAAAAACAACAGGACCAAAACAAAGAAAATAGTATGGTTCATTCAGCATCTATACTCCACAGTTCTTTTTGTTTTTCTTGGATTTAGAGATCCTCTTCTATCACGACTTTCCTGGAACTTTTTTGTACCATTGCATTGGTGAGAAGAATATAGTCCATCACAGTAGATCAACACTCAATGTTAATGATACTGTGTACAATGTTCTTCTGGTTCTGCTCATCTCACTCATCATCAGCTCATGCAAGATCCTCCAGGTTTCTCTGAACTCCTCTGGCTCATCGTTTCTTACAGCACAACAGTATTCCATTGTATTCATATACCACAACTTGTCCATCCATTCCCCAATGGATGGGCACCCCCTCAACTTCCAATTCCTTGCCACCACATAAAGAGTAGCTATAAATATTTTTGTACATGTGGGTCCCTTTCCCCTTTCCATGATTTCCTTGGGAAAAAGACCCAAAAGTGGTATTGCTGGGTCAAAGGGTATGCACAGCTTTATCGCCCTTTGGGCATAATTCCAAATTGCTCTCCAGAATGGTTGGATCAGTTCACAGCTCCACCAACAATGCATTAGGGTTCCAATTTTCCCACAGCTTCTCCAACATTTATTATTTTCCTTTTTTGTCATTTTAGCCAATCTGGTAAGTGTCAGGTGGTACCTCAGAGTTGTTTTAATTTGCATCTCTCTAATCATTAGAGATTTAGAGCATTTTTTCATATGGGAAGAGATAGCTTTGGTTTCTTCATCAGAAAACTGCCTGTTCATATCCTTTGACCATTTCTCAATTGGGGAATGACTTGGATTCTTATAAATTTGATTTAGTTCCCTATATATTTTAGAGATGAGGCCTTTATCAGAAGTACTGGTCACAAAAATTGTTTCCCAGCTTTCTGCCTCCCTTCTAATTTTGGATGCATTGCTTCTGTTTGTACATTTTTTTTAATTTAATGTAATCAAAATCATCCATTTTCCATTTTATAATATACTCTATCTCTTGTTTGGTCATAACCTGTTTTTCTTTCCAAAGATCTGATATGTAGACTATTCCTTTCTCTCCTAATTTACCTATGGTATCACCTCTTATGTCTAAATTGTGTATCCATTTTGACCTTATTTTAGTATAAGGTGTAAGATGTTGGTCTATGCCTAATTTCTTGCCATACTATCTTCCAGTTTTCCCAGCAGTTTTTGTCAAATACTGAGTTCCTATCCCAGAAGCTGGAGTCTTTGGGTTTATCAAACACTACATTACTAGTGTCATTTACTACTGCATTTCCTGAGCCTAGCCTATTCCATTGATCTACCACTCTATTTTTTAGCCAGTACCAGATAGTTTTGATGACTGCCACTTTATAGTAAAACTCCAGGTTTGGTACCGCTAACCCACCTTCTTGTGAATTTTTTTTCATTATTTCCCTGGATATTTGTTTTTCCAGATGAATTTTGTTATTATTTTTTCTAGCTCTATAAAATAATTTTTAGGTAGTCTGATTGGTATGGCACTGAATAAGTAAACTACTTTAGGCAGTATTGTCATTTTTACTATATTAGCTCTGCCTATCCATGAGCAATTGATATCTTTCCAATTATTTAGATCTGATTTGATTTGTGTGAAGAGTGTTTGGTAGTTGTGTTCATAGAGTTCCTGGGTTTGTCTTGGCAAGTAGACTCCCAAGTATTTTATATTATCTAACATTACTTTAAATGGAATTTCTCTTTCTATCTCTTGCTGCTGGACTTTGTTGGTCATGTATAGAAATGCTGATGATTTCTGGGGATTTATTTTATATCCTGCTATTTTGCTAAAGTTGTTGATTGTTTCAAGTAATTTTTGAGTTGATTCTCTAGGATTCTTTAAGTATACCATCATATCATCTGCAAAGAGTGATAGTTTTGTTTCCTCCTTGCCTATTCTAATTCCTTTTATTCCTTTCTCTTCTCTGATTGCTAAAGCTAACATTTCTAGGACAATATTAAATAATAGGGGTGATAATGTACATCCCTGTTTCACCCCTGATCTTATTGGGAAGGCCTCTTATTTATCTCCATTGCATATAATCTTGCTATGGCTTTAGGTAGATACTGTTTATTATTTTAAGGAAAGCTCCACCCATTCCTAAACTCTCCAGTGTTTTTATTAGGACTGGGTGTTGTATTTTGTCAAAAGCTTTCCCTGCATCTATTGAGATAACCATATGATTTTGGTTGGTTTTCTTATTGATGTGGTTGATTGTTAATAATTTTCCTAATGTTGAACCAGCCCTGCATTCCTGGTATAAATCCCACCTGGTCATAGTGTATTATCCTGGTGATCACTTGCTGTAATCTCCTTGCTAATATATTATTTCAGATTTTAGCATCAATATTCATTAGGGAAATTGGTCTATAATTTTCTTTCTCTGTTTTTGGAAACTAGGGGATTTTTTAATCCCCCTTTACAGATTGGAAGCTCCAGCCAGGAGTTTACAGATTGGCGAGGCAGATAGGAGCTTAGACTATATATGACCATTTCTTGATTTTATTTTACTTTTCTGCAGCCTACTATTAATTTCCAAATTGTTCATACCAAAAACACTACACAAATACATCTATGACATCTAGGTATAATAGTGCAGAGAGTGCTGAACCAGAAGTCAGAAAGACATGAGTTCAAATCCAGCTTTGGATACTTGTTGGCTATTTCAACCTGGACAAGTCACTTAATTTCTATCTGCCTCAGTTTCTTCAAACATAAAATGGATATAATCATAGCACATACCTCCCAGGATTGTTGAGAGGATCAAATGAAATAAAAATTGTAAAGTTCTTTGAAAAATATCTGGAATAGAGAATGTGCTTAATAAAGCTTGTTCTCCTTCTTCTTTTGCAGTAGGAGGGAGTGAAGACTCAGGGAAACAGGAAATGAAATAACATGATGTCTCATTTAGAAGAAAAGTAATGGATATCACTGAATTTGGGGTCAGAAGACCTAGGTTTGAATCTCTTCTGTACTACTTACTACCAATAGGATCTTGGGGAAATGACTCTCTATGCTTCAGTTTCTTCATGTGTGAAATATATAGGTAGGGATAGGTGCTCTCTAAGGGCCCTCTTAATTTGAAAATCCTATGATTCTTTAATGAATATTTTTATGTGTATAATTTACTCCACCTTATGCCTCAACACTTGAAAATTCTATCAGGATACCTTAAATCTGATCGGGACTAGATGATTTGGTTGTACCTTCTGGGCAAATGGAAATATTACCCTGTCCTAAGCAGTATTCCCCTAATGAAGAGGCATAGGAATCCTATATTTCCTGTCCTCAGGAAGCACAGAGCTCTTTGGGAAATGGGGTTAATCCTCAAGAAACAATTATAAGACAAAAATGTTGCACTTAACTGTTAGTCTATGGTTCATAGGGTTATGGGACTTTAGAGAAGGAAGCCATCAATGTTTAAAAGATGACTCTTGAAAGATCAGTAAGGGGGCAGCTACATAGCACAGTGGATAAAGCACTGGCCCTCAATTCAGGAAGACCTGAGTTCAATCCTGGCCTCAGACACTTGAGAGGTGCAAGCTGTGTGACCCTATGCAAGTCACTTAACCCTCATTGCCCCACAAAAAAAAAAGAAAAACAGGGGCAGCTAGGTGGCGCAGTGGCTAAAGCACTGGCCCTGGATTCAGGAGGACCTGAGTTCAAGTCCAGCCTCAGACACTTGACACTTAACTAGTTGTGTGACCCTGGGCAAGTCACTTAACCCTCATTGCCCCACAAAAATAAAAAAGAAAACACATCAGTAGGATTTGGTAAATGAAGGGGAAAGGGAATGGTAATCCATATGGGACTAGCCTAAGCAAAAGTATAAAGGCAAGAATAAATTTTATATATGGGAAAGGTATTAGGAAAAATAGGCAGAGGTTTGCAATATTGTACAGGAGACAGCAACAAAAACTATTCCAAAGAAAAAAAGAATAAGAAAACAAAATGTCAGATGAGTCTTTACAAATAGCTGAGGAAAGTAGGAAAGGGAACAGGGAAAGACATACCAACTGAATGCAAAATTCCAGAGAATAACAAGGAGAGATTAGAAGATTGTCTTAAATGACTGATGCAGAGACATAGAAGACAATAATAGCATGGAAAAGGAAAGAAATCACTTCAAGAAAATTAGAACTATCAATGGAATATATCATGCAAAAACGGGCATGATAAAAGACAAAAAATGGTGGGGATGTAACAAAAGCAGAAGAGATTAAGAAGACCTGGCAAGAATACACAAAAGAATGATACAAGAAAAATCTTAACATCATCTATAACCAAGATGGTGTGGTTACTAAACTAGAGCCAGACATCCTGGAGAATGAAATCAAGCATGCTTTAGGAAGCATTGCTAACAATAAGGCTAGTGGAGGTGATGGAATTTCAGCTAGATTATTTTAAATCCTAAAAGATGATGCTGTTAAAGTGCTACATTCAATATGCCAGCAAATTTGGAAAACAACAATAGCCACAAGATGGGAAAATATCAGTTTAGATCCCACTGCTAAAGAAGTACAATGCCAAGGAATGTTCAAAATACCAAATAATTGTACTCATTTCACCGGTCAGCATGGTTATGCTTAAGACTTTGCAAGCGAGGCTTCAGTGACATATGAAGCAAGAATTGCCAAAAGATCAGGCTAATTTTCAAAGAGGCTTAGGAACTAGAGATCAAATTGCCAGCATTGGCTGGATTACGGACTAAGCAAGGGAATTCCAGAAAAAACATCTACTTCTGCTTCATTGACTACACCAAAGACTTTGACTGTATGGATCATGACAAAATGTGGTAAATCCTCAGAGTTGGGAGTACCAGATCACCTTACTTGTCTCCTGCGGAACTTGTACGCAGGCCAAGAAGCAACAGAACCAAACATGGAACAAGTGAAAAGGAGTACAACGAGGCTATGTACCTTAGGTACTTAACTTATATTCAGAGTGCATCATGTGAAATTCCAGGCTGGAAGAATCAAAAGCTATAATTAAGGTTGCTGGGAGAAATATAAACAATCTCAAATATTCAGATGATACCACTCTGATGGCAAAGAATGAAGAGAAATTAAGAAGCTTCTTGATCAGGGTGAAAGAGGAGAGTGTAAGAGTTGGCTTGAAACTTAACATTAAAAATAATAATAAAATCTTGGCAACTGGTCCCATCACTTCCAAGGAAATAGAGGGAGAAGAAATGGAAGCAGTATCACATTTTATATTCTTGGGCTCAAAGTTCACTGTAGATGGCACCTGCAGCCATGAAATGAAAAGATGCTTTCTCCTTGTAAGAAAAGATATGGCAAATCTGGACTACATACTAAAAGGCAGAGACATCACCTTACCAACAAAAGTCCAGTCTGTATAATCAAAGCTAAGTGGTTTTTTCCATTAACAATGCACAGCTATGAGAGTTAGACTATAACGAAAGCTGAGTGTCACAGAATCAACACTTTTGAATTGTGGTGCCGGAAGAGACTTTTCAGGTTCCCTTGGACAGTAAGAAGATCTAATCAGTTAATACTTAAATTGATTTAGACTGTTCACTGGAAGGTCAAATACTGAAGCTGAAGCTTAAATATTTTGGCCACATAATGAAAGACTTCATTGGAAAAGACCCTGATGTTGGGAAACCTTGAAGGCAAAAGGAAAGGGAATGGCAAACAATAAGATGGATATTAACTAGGAACATGAACTTGGATAGATGTCCAAAGATAGTGAAGGGGAGAAGAAACTTGCATGCTATGGTCCATCGGGTCATGAAGGGTTGGACACAATCAAATGACTACACAACAATAACTAGATAGTTCATTTGGAAAAGCAGTAAGAGGTACAGTGAGAATAGATTATAGAAGGCCCATCAGGAGCTATTTTTGTTTAGGGGTGTTTTTTGTTTTTGTTTTTGGTTGTTGTTGGGTTTTTTGTTTTGTTTTGTTTTGTTTTGTTTTGTTTTTTTTAGTAAGGGAGTGGCATGTTGGAAAGTAAAGTGAAAAGAATGTTAGTCATATACATTAAGTTATTGTTAGTCAGTGATCTGTACACTCTCCAATCAAACACAGAATTTTGCTTATTGTAGTAAGGGAATTATTTTGTTTTTGCCTAGGAGAGAATGAATTAAGAAATTCAGGAAAATAGACAGTCCTTATATTATAGGTTAAGAAACATTGGGGTTGGATTCATTAACTTGCATTTTAAACCTGTGTTCGAATTCTAGATCTACTACATTACCTGGGTAACCCTTGAGCAAATCATGTAACATCTCTGGACATTAATTTCCTCAACTGTAAAATAAAGTATTTGAAATAAATGATATTTATCCCTTCTAGCTCTGAATCTATGATCATAAAACATCATATAGAGGAGTTAGATTGGTAAAAAGATGGAGACAGAGACCATTAGAGGCTGTTACATGAATACAAACATGAGATGATAATGACTTGTGCCTGACTGGTGGCAGGGAAAAAAGAAGAGTTAAGGGTAAATCTAAGAGATTTTTAGAAAGAAGAGTTGACCAGACTTGGAAACTAGATCAAGAAATGTAAATGTTATAATGATCCCTGTTCTATACATATTCTGAGACTTCCTGATAAAAACAGATTACAAAATATGCCGCAGGGACATAGTAAAATCAATATCAGCCATATAACATTGAGAACATTTCACCAAAATAATTTTAATATAGGAAAATACCATAACAGATGAGATAAATATTGTGATAGCAACTCTTTTTTTTCTACCTCCTCTTTTTCTGTGGGTAATTACCAATGTCTGCAATTGACAACAGTTGATCAAGTCAAAATAGGAAAACTAATAATAATGAGCCAGATTCTCCCACCATGTACCACCCAATGAAGTCAGTAAGAGCTCTGTGCTCCCAGGGAGACACATGGTGAGCAAATCTGGCCCAGTATTTACATTGCACTTTTTAATCTGAGGATCTTAAAATGCTAAACAAATATTCACTCTCACAGGGCATCTCAGGAGATGGATTGCATCATTTTTACAATGGTAAAGCTAAGTCAAAGCATTTGAGCTAAAGGATAATATGATGAGAGTAAAAAAAAATTACCACTTTTTTGTGAATATGGGAGACATAATGGGAAAAAGCTCACATATAATATAAAACTTCAAATTTATGTATATTTTTTCTTATTTGGTTCATTTTTCTTGTCTTCTCTTAGCATTTCTACTACTAGCTCTGCCACAGCCTGGCCACATGATGTCAGACAAATCAGTTAATCTCTCCTATCCAGGATGGTATAATTGTGCTAACCTACGCATGAAAGAATTTATTCATAAAACACTCATCAGAGTTGAATAATTCATTCATAATTTGAAACTTCTTAGAAAATTTCTAATGAGGGGCATAAAAATATAGTAATTAAAACCAGAACACAGTTAGTTAATCAGAAGTCATTTATCCAGTCTGATGATGCAACCAGCGATTTATCTCTATCCCTTAGCTTATTTATCAGTTACTCTCCTCAATCTTAATAGCACTCAGTTGGGTTTTATTCTGGCCATTAGTCTCAGGGAGGAAATGGGAAGAGAGGGATATTAGTGGGAAAGTATGTGTATACAAGTATTTTCTGGACCTCTTCATTGTTTTGTATTACTCACAGTGCTACTCTCCCCATCAATTTACCTAGACAGTGAAGTGCTACAATAGAATGCTGGGCCTGGAGTCAGAAGATTTAAGTTCAAATCCAGCCTTGAACACTTACTAACTGTTGAATCTTGAGCAAATCACTTAACCTTGGCCTCAGTTACGTTATCTGTAAAATAGGGATAATAATGGTACTTAATCTCCCAAGGTGTTGAGTGGATCAAATGAGATGAGATTTTATTTGTAATACACAAATACCTGCCTCATAGTAAAATAGATGCTTAATAAATGCTTATTTTTTTCATTTTTAATCATGAATAGAGTATATTACAGATACTTTTTATTCTCATAGTTTCTCGGCTAATTGGTCAGCCAGAGAAATATTATGATAATTTGATTCAATTGAACACATACTGATGTTGATAATGATTGTTCACCATTTATTAAATATTTACCATGTATAACACACTGTGTTAGATACTGAATGGCATACAGAGTTGTCCAAGGTACCTTGGAGGAATAAGATGAAGGAGAAATAATAATTGATGATAATAATAATAAATATTCAAAGTTTACAAAGTCCTTGCATATATCATCTCATTTACTTCTCACAACAACCCTGCCACATAGGTGCTGTTATCATCTCCATTTTATGGATGAGGATGAGAGAGTTTTCACAGGGTCACACAGTTAGTAAGTATACTTGAATTCAAATACAGTTTTCTATTCACTACTCTCATCTGGTTGTACAAGGAGTAGCTCAGAAGACCCTCCCTGATTTCTCACAAAAAGACTAGGCACAGATAAATATGGACAAAGCCTGAGGTTAAGTCCTGATGTGCCCGATGCATACACACCTTGCCAGGAGTTAGCCAAAATGAGGCAACTTCACCAAACAGTCAGATCCCAAAGGCACAAATCCATGGCAAAAATGGAGACACATAAGAATGACTGAGGAGGCATTCACTCAAAACAGAGAGAGTAACACAGGTGATCACGAGACAGTAAGGAATCAAAATCATTCTCTTGTTTTCTTGCTACCCCTTATTTGCTATTGCCTGTATTGGCTCATGGCTGTTAAATACCTATAACCACTGGATTTGAATCTTCAGCATTTTCAAGCCTCAATATTCTGTGTCTTTGAGTAACTTGCTCAAATAATAAAGGAAGGGTGGGGTGAGTGAAGGTAGAAGGAGGGAGGGAGGGAAGGAAGGAGAGAGATAAAAAGAGAAGAATGAGAGAGAGACAGAAAGAGGAAGAGAGAGGAAGAAATGGGAGAGGGAGAAGTAGGAGAGGGAGAGGAAGAAGGAGAAGGGGAGGAGTAGGAGAGAGAATAAAAGACAAAAAGACAGGCATTCACCCTATAAAGAAATTAGAGAAATTTTTATAGCTTTTGTTATTTTGCTGGCTACTTAAAAGTATTTGAGACACATTATTTAGAGGTTATTGCAATGGGAGTTAATTTAGTATATTGAATGGAACAAAAACTGACCTAGAAGTGAAAAGGACTGGATTCTAGTTCTGGCTTTACCAGTAAATTATTCTGTGACCCTGGCAAGTCATTTCATACCACTGTGCATTGGTTTTCTCATCTGTTGGAATCCATGACTCCCAATCTCAGTATACTATGATGCTTCATATAGGTATCAATTATTCAATACATGCATTTATTATATGGCCATCTAGAAGTTAGCCAACAACCCATCTACAAGGCACCAACTAAGTGCTCCTACTCTCCAATTTCACACTGCCCTAATTCTCACAGTAATCTTATCTTCCACCCTATAATCCTTACTCTACTAACCATCATCAAGAAAACCTGTCAAGAACTGCTCTCAATCAATCCAACTAATTTCATCTTTGTTCATTATCACATTTGCTAAATGAAATTATTCATTGTAGAGAATCCATAGCAACTACAACAACCAAAAACACTCTGTAATGTGCCATATGCCAAGACTCAGAAATGGTTTTGTTAAACATAATGCTATTTTATATGGATATTTGCTATGGAGAGATTTTCCCCTATACTTGGATGGCCTATGCAAGTATCATTCCTCCATATCCCAGAAATTCAGGAAAATAAATAAATGAGGGGCAACTAGGTGGCACAGTAGATAGAGCACTGGCCCTGGATTCAGGAGAACCTGAGTTCAAATCTGGCCTCAGACACTTAACATTTACTAGCTGTGTGACACCCTGGGCAAGTCACTTAACCCCAATTGCCTCACCCAAAAAAATAAATAAATAAATAAATAATATATATATATATATATATATATACATAAAATCAATAAATGAGTGCTTACTATGTACATACACCAGGATAGACATTATGGGACACACAAAATATAATGAAATGTAATCCCTGCCTTGAAAAAACTCACTATCTATAAGGATGGCAAAGTATATATGCAAATAAGTCTAATACATGGCAGAATGAGACAAGCATTATAGGAGATATACAAAGTGACGTGAATACATAAAGTACGTTCTGACTAGAGGGAACAGGAAAGGTTGTATGTAGATGACACTGAAGATGAGTCTTGAAAGATAGGCATTATTTCAATAAACAGAGATCCAGGAAAAGGAATCAGAGTTTCTAGAGCTAGAAGTGATTAGAGATCATTTAATCCAACCCCTCTATTTTATAGATGAGAAAACTAAGGCCCAAGGAGGACATGACCAGGGCATACAGGTACCTCATTGTGTTTTAGGGAGTCTCAGATGGAAAAAATATCATGAGTAAAGCATGAGGGTAGAAAAATGTGTGGTATATTACTTTAATATGAGAAAGTCTAGCTTGGTCACAACATCAACGTCATGCATATGAAATGATAAAGTGTAAAATAGATATTGGAGGGGGACTAAAGTCAATTATAGAGAGCTTTGAATGGCAGAATGAAGAATTTTTGTTCTATTTGATAGTCAGTGGTGTTCAATGAAGGATTTTAAGCATGTTGGTGGCATGGTAAGAGTTGTGCTATAGAGGACTATTCTGTTAGCAGAGGAACATGGTAGTAGGAGAAGTCAGAAAATCTAGGAAAGAGACTAGGTGGCAATGGTTCTAGTGGGAGGTAACAAGGACCAGTGGGAATGGAAAAGATGGAACCAAATCAAAGGACATTTTTGGAGGTAGAATTCATGGCACCTAGCAATGGATTGGATAGGGTCAGGAATGAGCAAGAGAATAAGAGTAAAAGGTGATTCTGAGATTTCTAACCTGAGTGACAGGGAGGAAAATTATGGCATTAGCAGAAAAGTTTGAGTCAGGAGGAGAAGCTGGTTTGGGGAAGAAGAGATGAACTTGGCCTTAGACATTACATTAGGGATATGTTAAGGAAAGACACTCAAGTGTTATCTGGTAGACCATTGGAAACATAGCTCTAAAAGTTCAAGGAAAAATTAGGGCTATACATAAAGATTCAGTAATTATTCTTGCAAAAGTAATATTTAAAACTTTGGGAAAGGAAAAATAATCATAGAATACATAAAAAGAATAGAGAATTTGAGGTAGTCTTTGGAGAACCTTATTTTTTAAGACATTAGGGTGTGTTAAAAGCTGGCTAAAGAGACAAGAAGCCATCTAAGACATAGTTAAAGAACAAAGAGAGTATGAAGATGCCAAAGAAGGAGGGACTATCAACTGGTCAATTATTGCAAATGCTAACAAAAGGGTAAAGCAAATGAAGACTGAGAAAATGCTACTGGAAATCATTAGTGGCCTTCAAGGAGACAGTTAAAACAGAAGTACAGCTGTCAGTCAGATGTTTAGGAGATGTTGAGTTAGTGGGACATGAGGAAGTGGAGGCAGTTCATGTCAACTGACTTCTTTCCAGAATTTTGCTGCTAAAAGTAAAAATAGAGAAAGGGTAGTAGCTAGAGGAGTAGTGTGATGGAAAGAAGAGGTGTTTTGATTGATTTTTAATTGTATTAGATGACTACAGGCTGAGTGAAAAGAGCCAATTGAAAGGGAAAGAGTGGAGATAAGAAAGACAAAGTGACAGGATAGAGTAATTGATGGAATAATGTCTAACAGGAAGTAGATAGGATTGAGGGTATGGGTAAAGGGATCCACGTTGGATCATAGGTTTATAGGACAATGGGGTTAAGAAGGATTGTAGAGATCAAGGAAAAGGAACTTTTCTTCAATTTAAAAAGGAGATTCTTACATGATATCAAATTTCTTAAAAATTCATCTGCATATTGCACTGTGTTGAACACTATACTAAGTATGCAAATGAAATCAATCTCTGCCCTCTAACTCCTTGCAATCTGAGATAGTCAATCAATATTCTATCAATAAACACTTATCAGATGCAACTATGTGCATTGTATATATTGAGAATGTACAAGTATACTTTCAAAAAATTAACTCATCATGATGAAAGCCATAACTACATATCATCAAAAGAGAAATAAAAAGCTGCCACTTGTTCCTGGCTGAGAAGCAAAAAATATTGACTGCTTTTTGAAATGACCCCATCTCAAAATCATACTTTTTTCACACAAAAGTATTTTAAATCAATGTAATATAATGTCAATGTAATTTTGTAGAAAATGTCATGGCCTCTACTTTCCCATGTTTTTTTTTTCTTCTGAGTAAAAGTTATCTGCATTTAGAGCATGTAAATATTATGAAACTAAATTGATAACTAGAGCATAATACATTAACCCAATACTCCATGACTCAAACTTTTCTGCTAATGCCAACTATCTAGAGTAAAATGTACTACAATTTAGAAATATAAAAAAATATAAAAATATTTTAAAAATTCTTAGCCTATGGGCATAAACAAACAGGTGGTAGACCATATTTAGGTTTTGGGCCATAGTTTACTGACCCCATAATGAAAGAGCATTAACAAGCTTAAATTTATGGAATGTAAGACTTTACAGAAAAAAAAAAACTTTTTTAGGTTGACGGCCTTTTTCTAATTTTGACTCCTCTAAATTCTCCTTACCAATCAACACCTCACAAATCTCCATTCCAGCAATTGAACGCTTCTTTTAAAAAGCAAAGGGAATACATTTTATTCATATTTTAAAATATATCATTATGATTTGGTGGTGATCATGAGTTCTCTTCAGTAAGGTTTTGTATTTATTTTTCCAAGCTGAAAAGACGCCTTTCATATCTTTCTTTCATAGCTCTCATTTGTTTTACAATCATTTTATCTCTTTTTTTTAAAAAGAAACTCCTGCTTTAACTCTTCTAAGAATTCTTGTTTGTTTTCTATCCAAGATGTGTGTTTTTTAAATGTTAGGCTGTAGATGCTTATAGATGTTTTAAAGTTACCATGCTCTGTGTTTGTGTCTTGAACTTTTTTTATTAGAAAGGTTCTTTTTATTATTTGCTCATTCTTTCAGCTTGTTTTTTAACTTTGAACTTTATATTAGTGCTAGGTCCAGCACACTTCTGAGCAGGATGTCTAGACTTCTGTCTACATCCTTCTGATGCTTTAAGAGATCAGTCTGGAGGACTTCTGAGTTGGATGTCTAGATTTCTGTCCTTTTATATCCTTCTGCTACTTTAAAAGATCAGTCTGGAGGATTGTAATCTTCCAGTGCTTTCTAAGGGATGTGATCCGGGGAAAGGTCTTTTCACTGCCCTGCTGGTCTAATTTCTGCAAGTTCTTTATTTGGATATAGGCTTGGTATGTTGACCTGTGTGTGATTGAGTACAATAAACTGTTGCTGCTGGATTCATTCATTATTAGTGTGGTGGAAGGTTCTTCAGGTTCAGAGCAACTGAATTGTAGTTTCCCCTTTAGTCTGAGACTCTTGTCACTGGTTATTCTACTGTAACCCTTGTCCTAAAGGCTAGAACCAAGTTATTGCTCTGCTCCTGGGATCAGAGCCACACAGCTACATTTCCAGAACTCATTTCTTGTTCAATATGTAGCTATAGCCCCACTTGGACCACTGTCTTCTTTCCTGGATCTGTAACATGGAACTGGGTACTCACCTAGCACTAGTTTAGGAATGTGTTGGGATCCCTTTCTGCCCTACTATTTCCTCTTCTTATGTCCTCTCTTGGCCTTTTTTACAACCCTAGGTGCTGGAATGCTCAAAACAATGTACATTCCTGGCCAGACTCCATTCCCAGTGTCTTGAATTCTCTATCTCCTCAAACTACCTTGGGCTAGAAAAATTATGGTCACTTTTGCTTGACAGATTTCTTTAGAGAAGATAAAAATACCTTAATATTTTATGTATTTCTCAAATTAATAAACACTTTATTTATCTATGTACTATATAATTGGTTTTCTTCAATAGAATTGATAGATACTTGGAACAGTGTTAACAAGAAATAATGAGATAAGAAAGGTCAAAATCTCTCCCTTCCTAGATTACCTAGGTCTAGGTTACTGTGATAACAAGCTTCTGTCATCTATCAAGTCTTACTACATCATAAGCTACTTGATGGCAAGTATTATATCTTAGTAGATAGTACCTTTATATAAAAATACTCAGTAAATATTAGCTGGAATTTAATTCTTGCCTTTAGTCTCCTCTTGCTCCAACCCACTATATATCCAGATAATAAAATACAGTATTTGAATACCATTAGTATCATGCTATTCTGTTGCTCAACAATCTTTAGTAATTCCCCATTGTCTATATCAAATCCAAACACCTAATCCAGCATTTAAAGTCTGCTGTTACTTTTTTCTCCATGCCTTTCCAACCTCATGTCTTTAAATTCTCCAAATGTAAACCTCTAATTTAATCAACCCATTTGCTTGTTGTTCATGTATATATGTGTGTGTGTATGTGCATGTGTGTGTGTGCGTGCACGCACGCACATACATATTATCCCTTATCACCATGTCTTTCCCTATGATATTATTCTTTTCTGGAAATCACAGCCTAATTCTTCTCATATCACCAATGTCCTTTTCCTCTTTTCCCCTGTTATTGTTTCATTCCCTAAATACTCCTTGCTATTATTCCTTTGTTGTACAGTTTCCTCAATTTTTGCAATCTCTTTTTCTAAGTCAAACCCTAACTTTATGTCTTCTCATACTTCTCCCCAAATCCATGCCAGTATCTAAAGCTGCCAAAAAATACCTAGTTTAAAGATTAATTGAAAACTGATCTTATTTGTCCAATTTCTTTACATTTCTAAAACAGTAAAATAACTGCTGTGTAAATAAAATTATCATGAGAAGTAGAATAAAATTCCATTTTTTAACCCTTTGGGGAGTCTATACCTATGATTTAATGATTTTAGGGAACTTTTAGAGTGGAACATCTCTCCACCAAAGCAGATGGGCTATTGTCCATAAATTACATTCTTATAGAGTTAGTTGCCTGAGGCATTGAAAAGTTAAATAATTTGGCCATCATCACTAATCTAAGATGAATTAATGGTGGTTCTTGAATTCAGTCTTCCTTACTCTAAGACAAGTTTTCTATCTATTACACTTAGGTGCTTCTCAAAACTCTATTATAATATGCCTACTAATTATACTTTGGATTAAATCATGCTCCTTATATACCCAGCTAGGGGTAGCTAGTTGGCTCAGTGTATAGCGCCTTCGGGCTGGAGTCAGGAAGAACTGAATTCAAATTCAACTTCAGGTCCATACTAGCTATGTGGCCATAGGCAAATCATTTAAATCTGTTTGCCTCAGTTTTCTCATATGTAAAATGAGCTGGAGAAGGAAATGACAAACTATCTCAGTATCTTTTCCAAGAAAACCCCAAAAATGGGGCACAAAGAGTTAGACAAAACTGAAAAATGACTAACAGTAATACACCAATCCATAATGAATCTAACTAAATCATAGAAGACACAAAACACCAATATAGATTTGTTACTAAACACTAGTGACAAATGTTTATGTTATTACACCTTTTATGACTTAATAAAAATGTTTTTCTTGACTAAAAATGTAACCACCCTTCCATGGCTATCACTTCTATTCACTGGAATTATCAGTTCAAAATAAGTTGGTATAGTGGATACAGCACTGGATCTAGGATCAGGAAAATGAGTTCAAATCTATTCTCAAACACTTACCAACTACATAACCCTGGCAAGTCACTTAGCCTCTGTCTCTGTCATCTATAAAATGGAGATAATAATAGCACCTCCATTCCAGGATTGTTGTAAGAATCCAATGAGATAATCTGTCAATCACTTGGCAAACCTTAAAGCTCTATATAAATTCTAGGTGTTGGCAGTGGTGGTTGTACTTAGTAATATTCTTGAGAACTCAAACAATATGCCAAATTGGAATTGGAGTAATATCACAGGCTCAACTCTTACTCATAATCTCGTAGACATAAAACTGATACTTAAAAACTTAGGAACAATATTTATAATAGATATTACCAAGCCAAATCCTCGGTCTCCAAACTATGTGGAAAGAAAAGCTTTCAAAATTTAATCCTATAAGAAGAAAGTAAAATGGTTTGAGTACAGAAATAATTATCTAGCATCCCTATCATTCTAACTGCTACTGGAGTTGTACTGAGGATCTTTTCAGTAATACTACAGAAGATGGGTTTATATCCTAAAACATTTATTAAACTATAAAATTTAATTGTTTTATCCATCTGTGTAATAGTACCTAGAACATAAACAATAAAAGAAAAAAGAACAGTAAGCAGGATAGTAAATTGTTCTAGAAACATTTCTTTTTGAACTCTTTAAAGAAGATAAGAACAAAATGACAACGATGATGATGGTTGAATAATTTTATCCACCTTTCAGTGGTTCAAAGAACATTAAATATAAAAATAATACCAGAATTCATCCCAGGACCATTTCTATCTGAACTTTAATAATGATTGGCAACAACAGCAATAATATCTGGTTACAAAGTACTATGCAAGAATTTCTCCATGAGATCAAATCACAGACAAAGACAAAGGAACCCTTAAGCCATTACGTATGTGACAACAGCCCTTACTCAATTCTATTTCCTCACTTATTGAGGTGGAGAGGTTTGAGGGAAAATAACTTTCTAAAAACAATTTAAAACACTCCCCCCCAAAAATGAAAGTTAAGTATGTATATTTAAACCACCCTTTTTATCAATGACGTATAGTAGATTGGGAATTGGCCTCCATGTAAGAAAGAGCAGGTTTCAAATCCTGCCTCTCACATTCTGACTGTATGATTCTAAAGGAATGACTTTACCTCTTAATTACTCAAGTAATTCACTAAGATTGTAAGTTGCAGAACATTTGCAAATCTTCATTGATAGAGAATTCAATAGGTGTTCTATATACCCAGAAAAATGATGTATATAATTCTTTCTTAAATGCCTTAAAACCTCATGGAAATCATTAACAATATTTTGGTTAGATACTGACTAAAGAAATATGGCTGCTTAGATGAGATTCCTAAATCACATGAAGTCTTCCAATTGACATACATCAAAAGAATATTAGGGCAAATGTAAATGCCAGAATTTATGCCAACCAATTCAAGTCCTAAATTAGAATCATAGGTGAAACAACAAAGTTTACTTCATTCATAAAAATGCATGTGGATCAAAAAATGAAAAGTCCTCCAACCAACTCACCCTTTTCACCTAAGTCTTTAGATTGCAATATATAATTCCAAAATTACTGTAGAAACAATTGAATTGGGCAGGGAATACATACTCCATAAGAATATTAGCTGTGTTAATAATAGAACTGGATCAGGTACAATACCATGAAAACACAGAAAAAGAGTTTCCTCCAGGTCTAAAAGAATTGTTCTTAAAGTTAAAAAAAATTCCTGTTACTTTTATATGTGCTTGTTTTCTGTTGCTATTTTAAAATTGCTCTTGTCTCTGCACTTTCCACTTCTACCTAGGCCCTGAAGCAAAAATATTGAGCTATTCTTGCATTCCCCACAGAATTAGAAATATAATGTACTCAATGGGGGTGGGGAGGGAATCTCACAAAAGAGCTTGACAATGCATAAGGGACAGGCCTCTCTGGGATAGTCTCCTAAGACTCTAGGACTGCAGGTTTTTTGGATCAAGGGGTACAAGTAATTGTAATAATTAACTGACTCTTGGTGAAGATCTCAAACCACTTTTGCAGACATATTTTTAGCACAGCCATTAATATGATCCCTTAACATTTAGAATTTGAAGGGGCATTAGAGATCATTTAGTTCCACCTCAGAACTTTACAGGAAAGAAAAAAAAAAGTTCCTCAAAAGGGGAAACTATCAGAAGTTATCAGTAACATAATTAGAATAATATCCCATGCCACATGACTTCTACTCATGTTGTGTTTGCTAAGTTTTAACCTCCAAAACTCAATCTAAACCACTTACCAAGAGAGGTGACACAATGAATGGAGCACTGGGCCTGGAGTCAGAAGTCTCATCTTCCTGAGTTCAAATCCAGCCTCATATACTTACTACCTATATGACCCTGGGCAAATCCCTTAACCCTGTTTGCCTTGATTTCTTCATTTGCACTCTGAGCTAGAGAAAGACAGGACAAACTATCCCATTATCTTTGCCAAGAAAACCCCAAAAGGGGTCACAAAGAGTTTTGTGTGACTGAAAATGCTAAACAACAAATCAAATATGAAACAATATTATTTAGTGGGCCCAAAACAAATTAAATTGTAATTGGGAAATATTTAACAAAATAAATAAAAATACAATAGAACATAACCAATGCTAATATGTGGCTTTCTAAGACAATATGTGGCCAGAAAGCACCCTTATGTCGAGTTTAGTGGCCCTCATTTCTATTTAAGTTTGAGCTAACCATTTCAGTTATTGCCAGGATAGTGCAGCTGTGTTTACATAATATTCCAAATGGGAGACCAGTGCAATTATCTGTGTAATAAGCATGATGAGGCCCCATCCCACAGCAAAAAAGAGCACTGTTTGGATTCATGGGATCTGGGTTCAAGTCCAGATTTTGCTGCTTACTTACTACATGGGTGGTCTTTTAAAAATTCTCTGGTCTGACTTTGCTTGTCTGTAAAATGAGAGAATTGGATTAGTTGACCACTGAGGTCCCATCTATCTCTAAGACTATGAAATAAAGTCTGGGGAAACCTTGGAATCATTCTTAACTCTTCTCTCTCCCTTCAGAGACAGACTGGGAAACAGCATGCAACTTGCTGGCTGTCCCAGGTGCTGAAGCACGATTGGAAAGGCACCAATCATTTCTCACCTTGTAAACTTAAGTTCAAATTGACACAAACTGGGTCATTAGGACATCCACAAATAGTGCAAATCTTGGGTTTTCTGCCTAATTTAATAAGACTTTCTATTTCTCCATGAATTAAGAATAGGGACTGATTTACATAATGTTTAGAAAGCTCACAAACTTTGTATTTTGTGTAAAATAATTGTGATTCTCAAAGGCTTTCCCAGCCGTGCCAATTTGGCAAAGACAGCTCCCTGGGGTTGCCAGACTGTGTCCAGATTTTTCAGTCCCATCTTTGGCAGAATCCTTCCAACTCCACTTTCAGGACCAAAATAATTGGCTGCAGGCCAGCAGCTTGAGTGAACACTCTTGCCAAGTTAGTACTAGCTAGGGAAGCCTTCGAGAATCTAAAACTAAAAGAGAGTTTAGTCCTTCCTTTCTTTGGAAAACTCAAACTGATCTTGTCACCATGTCATCTGACAAAGTGACAGCCTTTACTTCTATAATCAAGGGTAAGATGTCACATCACATACAAAATGTCATGAAGAAGAGAGAACAGAAAACAATTTGGCTTTTGCTTCTCCAGCTCCTTCCCATCATCTAATTATAACTCAGAGGGGAAATTCAGTCAAAAAGGTTGACATCATATAAACAAGCCACTTCAGTGATTGATGGATGTTTTGCCTGCATTGACCAGTTATTTGGTCACTCATGTAGACAGTACAAAGTAAAGTGTAGACTCTTAATTATCTGATTAATTAAGCCCAACTGGGAAATTCATTTTGAGGTCAAAATCATCTGGCTTTGCTACCCACATTGATTAATGAACCAGATAATTGCTGAATCTCCATTTCACTTTATGCTCCACAGTTACAACCTCAGAATAAATATTTAGTTGGCTATGTGACCTGATCTTCAATGCTATTCAGGGCAAAATCAATGGTCTAGTAAGAAAATGACCCAATCTCTGATTTTTTTCCTTTGTATTTGGAGTCTGGAGGGAACTTTAGGGATCATCTATTCCAATTCTCTCATTGTACAAATAAGAAAACCAAGGCTTAGAAAGGTAAAATGAAATAGCCAAAACTATATGCCTAAAATTAAACTAACAAATGTTTTTGTTTCCTTTCCCCAACAAGTGGCCAACCAATCTCCATTTTAAAAAAAATATGTTTAAACTGCTGGGTACTTCATTATATTTATATATATATATATATATATATATATATATATATATAATGTTTCCCCCTGTTGGACAAAATTAATGCACCATCCTTGAAGAAATGCAAAATGGTAGGGTGGAAGAGAGCCAATTTCATTTCCTCACAGTATTTATTTTCTTAAATATGCCCAAGGGCCAGAGGACATATGGACATATTATAAATACATACATATTATTAAAATATGAAACTCATAAGAACAGTAGGTTTAAAAAAAGAATTATGCTTGCTTCATCCCTCTGGGGATTCACTAAGGTGAGACCATGCTCTCCAACCTGCAATATCATAAACACAGATTCTATCAGGCCAGGTAAGTATAAACTAATGCTCTATTGAAAACACCTGCAGCTAATTATTCTCAGGACTGCTGCGATGAGACACCAACAGAACAAACTGAAAAATGAGAAACCTTATCCAACATCTTGTGTTATTTGTCTAAAAGATGCCAAGTAACCAGCTGGAGTAGTTTTTCATCGAGTTGATCAGTCAACAAGCATTATTAAGTACCTACTGTGTGATTGAAGTGTCCAATCTCATAGTATGGTACAGTAGAAAAAAGCACAAGATTTGGAGTGTGAGGCTCTGGATCTGAATTCTGTTTCTTCTATGAATATGACCTTGTGCAATACATTCCAGAGGTATGCTGGATCCAGTTCATCCTACTCATGAAAGCCACTTGTTAAAATTTCAGTGTGAGTATTTATACTATAAAGCAAGACTTCATTTATGATTTTGTTGGTTATCTAGACTTAAAATGGTGGAAAATATTAATGCAGATTAAACTTAAAAGTATAATGCATACATTTTATTTTTCAGAGAGATAGTTGTTAAAGATTTACCAGCATACCCCTGGAGTCCTTGCTCTACTGGGGCTTCAGTTTCTTGATATGTAAAATGAGGGCATAGGAATAGATAACTTCTCATGACCTTCTCAACTCTAAAGCTGTAATCCTATGAATCTCAGAGTTGGAAGGGATTTCAGATCCCTCCTTGGCCTTCACTTGTGTTTTGATCCTACTTTACTCAGTCCACCTTGGCCATATCATTATTTTTAATTATAAAAGTATTTTATTATTTTCCAGATACATGTAGAGATAGTTTTCAACATTTGTTTTTATAAGATTTCTAGTTTCAAATTTATCTCCTTCCCTCCTCTCCCTTCCCCCCCTCCCCAAGAGAGCAAGTAATCTGATATAGGTTATATATGTACAATAACATTAAACATATTTCTGCATCAGTGACATAAGAGAAGAACCAGAGCAAAAAGGAAAAACCTCAAAAAAGAAATACAACAGCACCAAAAACAAAAGAAATCATATGGTTCAATCTGCACCCATATTCCACAGTTCTTTTTATTCTGGATTTGGAGAGCCTTTTCCAACATGAGTCCTTTGGAACTATCTTGTACCATTGTATTGCTGGGAAGAATCAAGTTCATCACAGCTGATCAACACATAATGTTGTTGATACTGTGTACAATGTTCTCCTGGTTCTGCTCATCTCACTCATCATCAGTTCATGCAAGTCCTTCCAGGTTTCTCTGAAATTCTCCTGCTCATCATTTCTTACAGCACAGGCTAAATAATTATTAACAACTGACAACAATTTGCCTTCTAGCTGTTTGGAATTTGTGGGAAAGGGGAAGGTAAAGAATTCACTCAGTTCTGAACAGAACAATGAGTCCTGGCAAAGAGTGATGACCAACAGGTCAAGGGTTGATTTTGTGTTTATTAATTGGGCAAGAGCCCTTTTAATTCAAAACAGATTCCTTTTGTGGAAAAGGAATTACCTCCACTGAGCTTCAGAACTTGTAATGTAGAAGGCTTGGATCCTAGCAAGAAGCAACATGGCTAGGAACTTGTGACATGATTTGATAAGCAGGAATAAGTAGTACTTCTTTTGGACATATGCCTTTCTGATGTCTCCTTACGAACCTCATTTTATTTTCCTTCTGGATGAGCAGGAGGGGAGAAACCTAGCTCTAACTCCACATATTAATCTGGAAGGTCAAAAATTGTTGGCCACACTCTGTCCTACATCCCTTTCCCTTGCAACCCAAGGAGCTTTCCTTAAGTTCATCCCTTTTCTCATATGATCACAGAACAAGCCCCACTAGGTCTCAGAATGCTGTCCATTGGTAATCAATTGCTATCCTCTTTTCATGAATAATTATATCCATGTGTTTAGGATTATTATGAAGAATTATATTTTTCTCTTTTTAGGAGTCACTGTTGATAGATTTTTAAATTTTTTCTAACTTCAAAATTTCTTCTGATTCAAAATTTCTACCACGTAAATCCTAGGTCTCAAATTATATTGAATTTGTATGTTCAGGTCTAGCAGTCAACTAGAATTTATATGTGGCAAGCAAGTGCAAAGTTCTGGGAATAAAAAAAACCATGTACAGTTATCCCATTCCCATCATAGGTGGTAGGATTTCTATACCCCCACAATCTGAAACATCTGCTTAAAGTTTTTAGGCCCTCCCTTTGTTCCAGAGAAGATATTATACAGTATTATACATATATTTTGTGCATTTATGAATTTTTAAACACTTTCTGTGTCATCTGCTGGCTTTCATCTGTTGTCTTCTGCTACTGCAAAACTCCCCAAACATTCCCATTTCATTTCTTACACCAATCTGTGATATATTGAAACCATATGTGGAAGGGATAACTTTAGAAAGATAGTCCCTGCCCTCAGGGAGCTTACATAACGATAAAGATAACACATAAAAGGGAACTTGAAAGGGGAAAGACCCAAAGGTACACAGAAAGGAGGATGGTAGAGGAAATCTACACTGCAGGATGGAGATGAATGGGGGATGGTGGGCTTGAGCACCTTCCTTAAAAGGACATTCTGGGAGGAGTAATTTAATTAGAAGGAGAAGCTACAAGGGATGAGAGGACTTCTAATATGTGAAATCCAGGCCTAGAGTGAGGCTTAAGGTTGAAGAGCTGAGACATGTTAGATGTCCAGAATATAGTATGGAGAGGACTGACAATATTTCCCATGAAGTAGTTAATAATTGCCCCTATATTCCATGTGTCTTACAGTTCTTACTAAATAACTCTTTTTAACTCAAACAATTGTGGGTTTTTTTGTTTTTTGTTTTTTTTTTGGGGGGGGGGGTTGCGGGGCAATGGGGGTTAAGTGACTTGCCCAGGGTCACACAGCTAGTAATTGTCAAGTGTCTGAGGCCGGATTTGAACTCAGATACTCCTGAATCCAGGGCTGGTGCTTTATTCATTGTGCCACCTAGTTGCCCCCTGTCGGGTTTTTTTAATTGACTAGGTTCAACTATCCAATAGCTCTATTGTCCAATGCCTGTAAGATAGTTGTTCTTGTTTTTGTTGTTCTTAAATGGGAAAGTTGTCATGGATCTTGATGTTAAGACTAACTACGAAACAAAATCTTCTTTACTCCCTCTTTCTCATAAACTTAGACCAAAAATCTATAGAAAATTAGTAAGTAATCCCATAGGAAACTACTGGTGACTGAAAGTATTAGAGCTCATAACAACTTTGTAGTCTATCAGGCTTGATAAGAGATGGTGAAATATGTGGATCTAGAGTTTATTGAATATCTTCTCCCACTCTTTCTCTCTTGTTAACACCTGAAGCATCAGTCCCATCTAAATCATCTCTGACAAATGAAATCATGAAATGTCTATTAAAACTTGTTTGTGGGGCAGCTAGGTGGCAGAGTGGATAAAGCACTGGCCCTGGATTCAGGAGGACCTGAGTTCAAATCTGCCCTCAGACACTTGACACTAGCTGGGTGACCCTGGGCAAGTCACTTAACCCTCACTGCCCCGAAAAAAAGAAAGAAAAGAAAAAGAAAAAAAAAGAATTTGTTTATTATTGCATTGACCTTCCTCAATTCACAATGGACCAGATATCTCACCATCCAAGCAAAGGTGAGCCGAGTTTCTCGTTTCCATTGTAATTGAAACGGGTCACTGAAATAGAAACAGTTTAAATCTATGGCTAAAATCATCATAGAGGTTTTTCTTTAAATGGTTGTTTAAAGTAGTTTTATCTATAATGATACAATCACTTTCAGAAACCATTTCCAGGGATCTCTGACTAAAGCAGTGTATTCTGAGAGAAGCAAAGATAGATTTATTCTATATAAAATTCATTAAAAGAACGGACTGTTTCATTTTTGTCTTCATATGCCCAGAACCGAATACTGTGCCTTGCATATTATTAGCTGCTTAATGTTGACTGATTCAAGTAGAAAATATTATAGAAGTACATGTTGAAGGCATGGAAAAATTCCTATGTAACTATAATATCTCCTTTTGGCTCCAGATATTGGAGCAAAAGAATAGAGAAGGTCTAAAGGTCATAGTCTAACTATAATTAGGTGGAAGCAATCAAAGAAGGATACTGTGAGGAAAGGAAGGAGGCCCCCAGTTGAAAAGGAAAGCTGTCTAGGGCTGTTCATATCAAGCTCAACTAAATGCAACAAGCATTGAGGACCAATGTTCACACTATGCTACTAAATGATGAGAGAAATACAGAGAAGAATAAGAAAGGAGCTTTGAGTATATTGCAAGTTAAGACTGTGAACACAACTATAATAAAAGATATAATGTGAAAGTGACTAGGGGAGTCTCAAAGCAACTTGCCAGAAAGTTCTAAGGCAGGCTTGCTAAGGGCTGGGAGTAGTAGAAGTGGTAAAAGTTGTGCAAAAGAAATTGTATTTGAACTAGGCCTTAAAAAACTGCCAAGATTTCAAGTGGTAAAGCTGAGGTAAGGTGAGGGAGGTGGGGAATCACAGAAATTCAGGCATAGGGGATGATGTAAACAAAGGCAGAGAGATAGAAGAAGGGCTACAGAATGCCTCTGAGCCCTGAAAAGAGCTATTGACTTTAAGTTAAGAAAAACAAACAAAACAAAAAAAGTCCAATCAAAATCTATTATTAAAGAAGTTGAAAGCATTTAAGAATCAATGATAAGTGTATAAAAGTGACCCTACAGTGGTGGTTTTCCTTAAAAACTTGCTATAAAGTTATTTTAATCTTTCAACAATTCACAATTTTTATCCAAATTGGAACTCTCCAAGGTCTCATTGACCTCTGTGTGAGTTGGCTATTAGTCTTAATGACTAGAAAGATGGTAGTGTCTTCACTAGTGATAACAAAAATACACCAGTTGGTGCATATGACATGGGTGAAGAAAGAGCAAAGGACAATGAGAAGGGATAGCTAGACAGATAGTAGGAGAATCAAGGGAGAGTAGTGTCAGGAAAATCTACAGAGAGAGTATAAAGGAAAAGAGGGTGATTGACAGTGTCAAATACTGCTCAAAAGTTTTAAAAAAAGGATGAGCACTGGGGGAAAATTCAATAAAGGGAATTTTGGAGGAAGCAGTTTCAGATGAATGATGAGGTAAGAAGTCAGATTTCAGAAGGGTTAGAAAAAGGTGAAAGAAGTACTAAGTGTAAATTACTTTCTTAGTTATTTTAGTCATAAAGAGAGGAGAGATATAGGATGACAGCCTATAGCATGGTTGGGTTATACACCAGTCTCCATGGAGGAGATAGGGTATAACTGTAGGGAGTAAAGAAGGAGCCAGACAACAAGGTGAGATTAGAAATAAGAGAGTGAGAATGATAATGGAAATAATCAACTGGATAATTTGGGAAGGAATAGGAGCAAAGGTTCATGTAGAGAGAAGATGACTTTGGCTAGGAGAAGGATCACCTTTTCCTCTAAGACCAGAGTAGAGAGGAGATAGTGGGAGAAAAAATCTAAATGTATAAGATAAGGAACATAGAAGAAGAAGGAGCTCTCAGAAAATAGCCTCAACTATTTTTCAGTGAAAAGATAATTTACTTATCTCAGAGAATGGAGGGAAGAGATGTTGTAGGAAGTTAGAGAAGAAAAGGTTTGGAATAGCCATTGTAGATGATGAAGCAATTAGGAAGTAATAGAATGTCTACCTTCCTCTAGTGGGGCCCAAATGGGATTAGATAATATAAATTGAACCATTGTTTCATAATTTCATAATTCTCAAACATCATGGTTTCATGATTTACACAAGCTTAATTCAGCAGCACATGAATAGAAAGAAAGAAGGGAGATGATAGAATTTATGATTTCTGCTCATGGATGGGTATCAGAAGGGAAAACTGGTAGAATAGCACACCTTTTTTTGAACTTTCCTTGGTCCTTGGAGTAGTGGGTACAACCACTGGCTCCATTCTGAATATCCTACTCTGAGATACTTATAGGCTCCTCAGACTCTCATGTCTCTTGCCTCAGCTGAGCTCTAATTTTTATTTCTCCTTTCATCTGTTTCTTCTGTGCTGACAATTCATCCCAGCTTAGGTGTTATTCCTTCTTCATCACCATCTGTCTCACCAATACTACATATCTCTCTTTAAGAACTGCAGGGTATGACTCAATTCTACTTTCTTGCTCAAAGATCTCAAAGGTCCTAAATCAGTCTTGGATTGAAAGACAATGCTTCTCCCTGTGCACTACAAATTTCAGGGTGGCAGTCAGTTCTTAAACCTCTGCTACATCTCCAGCTCAGATAAACCAAATCCACAGTATTAGAGGTATATTTAGACCATGTGGCCATGAATAATGCATTACTACTGATTGGTGACAGGATACCTGAATTACTGACAAGGTACCTAAACTTATGCAATGACCATTATAATTTCATAATGATAAATTTGTAGAGTAAAATTAATTCTACCCTTGGAAAAAAGTCAAAATGTTTTTAAAGAATTTGGAAGATATATACAAGATCTCTACCAATCTCAAAAATTAACCAGCAAAAGGACATAGGATAACCAACTTTTTAAAAGTATGAAGCCAGAGGATTTGAAATGCAAGTAATTCTATTTTTTTTTAATTTGGTGAGGCAATTGGGGTTAAGTGACTTGCCCAGGGTCACACAGCTAGTGAGTGTTAAGTGTCTGAGGCCAGATTTGAACTCAGGTCCTCCTGAATCCAGGGCTGGTGCTCTATCCACTGTGCCACCTAGCTGCCCCCAGTAATTCTATTTTTGAGAAAAAATGAGAAGGTGCTGAGATCCTAACAAATGTTGTTATTTCCTCACAAGTAAAGGAGAAAAGGCAGCATGGGTAAGCATCAGGAATCAGACTTGAAAAAGGACTCTCAGAAATACAAGTTCTACAAAGGAAAAGGGCAAGGGACATCTTGAAGAAATATGTTACTTCCTTGCCTTGTAAGTTCAAGTTCCTAGAAAGACAAAGAGAAAATAGATAACAGTAAGATATTGATATCATGTATTATATTTTTACAGTGTACTTTCACATCCATCTTTTCCAGTTTTCACAAGTGGCCTGCAAAGTAGAGATGAGAAAAAATATTCTTTCCATTTTAAAGATAAGTATTTTCACAGAGGTAAAAACATTAAGTAAATTACATCCAAACCAACTCATATCTATTAAGCACCTACTGTGTGCCAGATACTGTACTGAATGCTGGGGATACAATTAATAAAACAAAAGATATTCCCTTCCCTCAAGGAGCTTAAAATCTAAGGTGGGAAGAGAGGGTAAACAACACACAAAAGAAGGAAGAAAGGAGTTGGGGGGAGGGGAAGATACCAGGGATCCCGGGATGTATCTTGTTCTATGGAATTGAAACTAGGCAGAACAGACAGATACACAGTGGAGTGACCTGAGGGTCTAGTATCTGGCCTCTATAAAGAAAGGTATTTTGAGGAATTTGGTATACTACCCTTTAGCCTCTGGTCAAAGAGGAGAGGAGGTTGAGGGAGGTGGTGTCAATCAAGGTTTGAGTCAGAAGCATGGAGGTGATTCTAGAAGTGATTAGCTCAGTCTGTGTTGGGTATCTTGTTCAATGGATTGAAACCAGGCAGAGCAGCAGATGGAAAGTGGGGTGACAGGTTAGACCTTAAACCCAAGTCTTCTGACTTGCTGCAATTGTCTTTCCATTCTACAGAGAGAATAAGACACAATCTCCCTAGTCACAACTCTTTAAATCTGTTTTTGGTGCTCAGAGTTTTCCCAGAAGATGGAATTATTTCCCCCTCTTTACTTTTTCATACTTTCTCCTTCTTCAGGACTTTTTCAGTAAAAAAACCAAAATTCCAAATTCCCAACACAATACATTCCTGAACACATAGTCTATGCCAAACCTTGGTCAAGGTTCATATCATTTAATTGAGAAACTTTCACCAAGAGGACAAAATGCATATTTGAAGACAATCAATAAGATGTGTGTGACACACACATACATATATATATATATATATATATATATATATATATATATATATATATATATATATATATATATATATATATATATGAAATGAATGTCGCCTGTGTCTTCACATAGTCCTTTCCTCCTTGGCTCAGACCCCAAGAGATTTCTCTGAAAATGAGACCTTAGGAAAAAAATGACATGGTCTCACAGTACAAAAGAACAAACCTGCCAAGCTTCTAAGGTAAAGAGATCCAAAAATATACCTGTGCCTGCAAGGCTTCTCTGAGTTTGGCTGCCAAGAGAATTGCCCAGATTGGCATTTATTTGCTCCAACCTACCTGCAAAGAAATGGTTACTGAGGCCTGTCTGTAACTATAGATGTGGTTTATACCACCTGTCTCATCTAAACCAAGTGTATTGCCATATGGAAAGGCTTATTTAAAGGGTACAACTTTATGTATGATAACAATGTGATGCTTTTGCCTTTAGAGAGTTAGCATTAGAAATTCTCCTGGGGTGATAGGTCATTCATAGCTCTATTTGTACGGAGAAAATATAGTTCAAAATGTGAACAGCTCCGTAATACACGGACCAATGGTGTAGGAGAAAGGAGGGAAGGGGAAAGACAGAAGCTATTCTCTGCCACCAGCACATTTCATATTTAAACTACTACCACCATTTTCTATATGTTTTAGGTTAGTATTCTGAAGTTGAAAAGATTCTTTTCCCTACTTGGTTTAAAAATGTCTACTTTGTCTATGAAAAGAATAGATATAGAAGCATCTCTCCTTTAAATAAGCTTCATAAAACAAAATTGAAAAAAAAACCTTACAGATACTTTTCAAAAGAATGATGCCAGGGGCAGCTAGGTGGCGCAGTGGATAAAGCTCTGGCCCTGGATTCAGGAGCTCCTGAGTTCAAATCCAGCCTCAGACACTTGACACTTACTAGCCATGTGACCCTGGGCAAGTCACTTAACCCCCATTGCCCCGCAAAAAAACAAACAAACAAAAAAACAAAAGAATGATGTCAATGGAGCAGATTGAAATATTACAAAGTAATTTTAAAGGAGAGTTAATGTAATAATGCTCCCTTGGGGCATCTAGATGGCTCCTTGTGTAGAACTAGAATGCTGGGCCTGGAGTCAGGAAGACTTGAGTTCAAATAGGGCCCACTAGTTGTATGCACCTGGGCAAGTCTCTTAACCTCTGTTTGCCTTAATCCACTGGAGAAGGAAATTACAAACTACTCCAGTATCCCTGTCAAGAAAAACCCATGGACAGAATTGGCATGAAATGATCCACAAGGTCACAAGGAGTCAGATGGGACTGAACAATTAAACAAAAACCAACAATGTAATATAGCTGAAAATTTAGCCCCAATCTATAGATCTCAATGAATAAAAATGCAGGTTTATTTTACCCAGATTGAACTATAGCAATTATTGTATACAAGCCACCAATGATATATACATTGCAAAGATACAAGAATACCTGTGTATGGCCATCAGCTTCCAACAGCCACCTAACAAATCCAGCTCTCAAGTCTGGCTCCTAAGAGAAGAGAAAACCTACTTGATTCCTAATCCTATCCAGAATTACAGGGCAGGTCTTGGCAGGAGTGGCCAAGTAACTGGAGGCAGTCCTGTGTTATGCAAAGGTGGGCCAAGTTGGAGACTTTTTCAAATTTACCAATGGACCATAAACTCTTTTTGAATAAGTGAAATAAAATAAGCCAGATGATCTTGTTGGCAGAGATTAAGGGGATGAGGCTGAGGGTGCAGAGGGCTGTGCTCATGGATTTATCAATCACAAAATATTGGAGGCAGCTAGGAAGCAGTAGTTAGAGTTCCAGGGCCTGGAGTTAGGAAGACTTGAGTTCAAATCCAGCCTCAGATACTTTAAGACTGTGTGACCCTGAGCAATTCACTTATAACCTTTGTCTGCCTCAGTTTCCTCAACTGTAAAATAAGGATAATAATAGCACCTACCTCTCAGCGTTACAGTAAGGATTAAATGAGATATTTGTCACTAACTTAACACAATGCCTGGCACATAGTAGGTGCTTGTTCCTTCATTCTATTTCTGAGTACTCTCTGCTATTCCTTGTGACTCTGGGGACAGTATGACCAAACATACGAATGTATAAATTAATGTCAGCTATGAAATGGAGTACGAAATTGTTAGCAAAATATCTAAAAAATAACCATTGTAATAACTAACATAACTGAGATTAACATTTCTGATAGGTTAGAAAGAAGAGACAAATTTACTAAAATAATATTTATTTAGAATAAGTGCAAAGTCTTCTTAGCTTCAAAATATCAGCTCTACCAATACAGGTCTTGGATGGAAACACAAAATAATTACAGGGGTGGGGGGGAAGCTCTGGGGATTTAAAAAACTTAGATAAACTTAATATGAGTCAGAATCATGATATTGCTATAAGTCTAAAAAGACGGCAGGGTAAGGAAGGATGTATAGGAAGGAAGAAACAATGGACACAGACATGTTCCCTTCTCCCTTTCTACCCTGCTCCAGTCATTTTCATGTTTGGTAGAGCCAGAACAGTCTTGAATGTGAATCCTTTGGGTCAATTCTATGCTGTGAGTGGTGATGTATTCTAGGTCTGAGGCCTATTGCCTATCACCATGGAGTAATTTTGGCTTTGCCCAGATATGACAAGTTTCATAATGTCCAGAGGTGGACCTTAAACTCTTGTTATATGAGAGTAAATTGAGGAATATTTGCCCTGAAGATGGGAATATTAATCCTGAAGAAGAGAAGACTTAGGGGAGGTGACATAAATATTATCAAGTATTTGAAAGGTTAACATGGAAGAAAACAGTTTTGTTTGTTTGGACCCAGAGGTTAGAGCTAGAGACAATAGGAGGAAGTTGTAGAGAGGTAAATGTCAGCTTGGAATTTAAGGAATGTACCGTATTTTATGAACCATATTTAAAGGGGTGTTTTTATTGAGTCTTTTACAGAGAAAATAGCCTTTTAAAAGCACTTGTCAGGGATACTGTTGAGGGCATGCCTGCTTAGATGTTAATTGTATTTTATGACTCCTGAGGTTCCTTCTAATTCTGAGAAGCTATTGGAGGAGACTATATTAACTTCTACACTACTTTTGGGGACAGAGAAAGAGAAGAAGAGATTAAGCATTCACATACTGTCTACTATGTGTCAGGCCCTGTGCTATTCACTTTTTAAATGAATATTATTTCATTTGATTCACATAATGACCCTGTGAGGTAGATGCTATTATTATCCCATTTGATCATTGAGGAAACTGAGGCAAACAGAGGTTAAATGACGTTCCCAGAGTCTTACAACTAGGAAATGTCTGAGGCAAAATTTGAACTCAAGTCTTCCTGAAGTCAGACCCAGAGCTGACAATTCCTGAGTTTTCCCAATATTCATCCCTAAGGGAAAGAAGAAATTCATCTCTTTTTCCTGAATACCATCTTCCCTCAGTCTTCAAAAGGGACTTTTGGTTTAGCTGAGATGTCAGGGCAAAAAAGAAAGAAGAATTATTTTAAGTAATAATTCTACCATATAATACAGAGGAGTTCTCAACTTGTAAACAGTCAACTGTGTTCTGCAGTCATTTCAAGGGGCTCAAAGTATTCCATAAAAGTGGGTACTGTACAATTTCCTCAGAACACACATCAGCAGTGTATTACTTAGACACTTTGAAAGGCCTATTACTTCCCCAGTGTAAGGTACTCCCTCCACAGATACCAATCACAAACCTCCTACACCTATTCCCATGCAATTCCTGTCCTTGTTTAACCACAAATCCCTTATCAATGTACTCAAAGCACTAGAGTTCTTCCTCTTGTACTTTCAGCATGGGGAGAGGGGGTTGCAGGGGGACCAGTATGATACTGGGGTTGTCTTATCTGTTGCCTTTTATTCTTCTTCTAAAATTAGTCCATTTCCTTTCCCAGTCAGATCTATTGTCAACAATACCCTTTTACTCCTTTTCATATATATAAAGTGCCATTAGTAAAATGTTGCAGCCTGCTTACACCCATGATATATCTCCCCACTTCCCTTTGGGCTCTCTATAGTTTTCATTCTTCTGAGATAATTGGTGTGTGTGATCAGCAGCTATAGAAGATCATCAAGAGAATATCAGTGTTGGAAAGATAGGTTTTCACAGCAGTGAGCAGTTTGGGATCATTAAAATCACTGCATGATCTCTGAAATGCAATTTAGTCCATTCTGCTCTAACCCAGCTCCAAGATCAACTTATTCATATGTGGCAATTCACTATATATATATATATATATATATACATATATATATATATACATACATAGTGTATCACATATATAATACATATGTATAGACATACAGATATATGCACGTACATGCATACCGACATATACATGTGTGTCCTGTATGTATGTTTATGCATGTATATATTTTTGGATTAATCCAGTGGAATGTCAATTCTGCTATATTTCATATTATTTTTCATCCACTATGATTTCCCACTGTGGATGGTTAAAGCAAGCACTTTTTCTATACAATACCAATTTAACTGAGGAGGATTATTAGTGTTCCAATTCTTACTATAATTAATAAATCAACAAGTCTCTATCAAATTCTTATTATGTGACAGACATTGTGCTTGTTGCATACAAAAAATGAGACAATCTCATTTTTCAAGGACTTTTAATTCTAGTCTAATATCACATTCAAAAAGGAAAGTTTCAGTACTTTGCCTCCAATGGCAAATCTGTCTTTGGTTGCTACCTTAAGAAGGACATTTTCAAGACACTAATGAAAACTCTTGGCAAATGTATATCTGCATATTTAACAACATGATAGATATGAATGTTCAGTGGCTAATAGAGTAAAATCATTCCCTAAGGCATATCAGTGATAGCACCACATAATCTTGACGTATTTAAGATACACCTTTTTGGTGGAGAACTTTCAAAGTCATATTTTGTTCAATCAAATCCAATGCTTTCTTCAAATAACAAACACAGTAAGACCTTTTATTTTTTAATACCTCCCAATTAGTTCCTTTTTCAGTCATAGTATGGTATGCTGTAGAAAATAAACTCTGAAGTATTTCCTGCTCCCTTCTCATTGAGGATACATGGCTAATCTCATAAAGATTTTATTGTTGCTGTCTGTCATTCAAGTAGAGGACCATGACACCAGAGTGATATCATGCCTTGCAGTAAATTTGGATATAAGTGAGAGCTGTGCAATGTCACCAACCTCACTCTCTCCTCCAGAGCCATCTGGGTCCAGTGGCTAGATATATATCAGGACAACTGTAGATGGCCCCAGATGTTTAAGGCAATTGGTGTTAACTGACTTGTCCAGAGTCACAGCTTTTAAGTGTCTGAGGTGAAATTTGAACTCAGGTCCTCCCAACTTTAGGGCCAGTGCTCTATCCACTGTGCCACCTAGCTGCCCAACACTTAAATATTTTATAGAAGTGAAAAAGCAGACATATAACAGCAATAACAATAATTAAAATAATAGTAATAATAGCTGGCATTTATATCTTGCTTTAATGATCACAAAATTCTTTGCCTATTTACTCATATGTGTAATTGATGATATTTTTTTGGCAAAATCACCATTAGGAAACTTCTATTCCTTTGGAAAATCCCCCATCCTGGCTTTTAGATACATTAAAAAGTGAGCATTTGGTGCATTTAATATTGTATTACCGGGGGCAGCTAGGTGGCACAGTGGATAAAGCACCAGCCCTGGATTCAGGAGGACCTGAGTTCAAATCCAGCCTCAGACACTTGACACTTACTAGCTGTGTGACCCTGGGCAAGTCACTTAACCCCCATTTCCCCGCAAAAAAAAGAATTGTATTACCTCCAAGACAAATTTCTTCTATAAATACAGCCTAGTACTAGCTTATTTTCCTTACACCATCTTCACTGACACTTTATCTGAGGTTGTGGGAAAAGCATTGTGTGGTTGGCTATTTTGGACATTTGGTTTTGGTTTTGATTTTTCATCAGATGGCCTAGGTTTGAATCCTCACTCTGATCCTGGTTTTTCAACCTTGGGAAAGTCACCTTACCTCTTAGCTTATATATCTATAAAATGGGAACAATAATTCTTAGACTTCCTAACTCACTGAGTTGTAAAGGAAGGACGTTATAAAACTTAGAACATATGAGTTATTATTGTTATATTAGTTACCAAGGCAATAGAAATCAAATGATGAGAATCAATTACTATCAAAATACTAGGAGATCCATTCCCTTTTATTTCTTTTATTTGCAAATGCTCTTGAGATATTCTGTTTCAGTTATATATGATACTAAGCTCCTTGCAGGCTTATTTTCTCAACTATTTTTTGCTATTATATGTATGTGATATTACTTGGAAATTTTTTTCTCTATTTTGCAAATGAGATTGTATATCATTAATCACTGTTATCCTTCACTTTAAGGATTCACTGCTTAGCAAAAACGTCTGCTGACTGAAGAATCTTCTGAGTTCTTTGGCTTTCTTGTTGTGACTACTTTGCATCAGTTAAACCTTGTTAGGACATATAAATAGAGTTGACGTCTTAACTGTCCATTTCTCTTTTCAATTGATATTTTTTCCATTCACCTTTTGTTTAAATAAGTCAGATCAGAGATGTTATAATCACAAGTACATTTTTATCCTTCCAATCTGATAGTTATTTTGCCCTATGTTCCAACCAATTTGATTGGATGATTGCAGACAGCTGATTCTAAACTGACATATCTATGACAGACTAGGTCATAAGAAACCAAGTTACCAAGGCATGTACTTTTTTTTTTTTTTTTGGTAAGGCAACTGGGGTTAAGTGACTTTCCCAGGGTCACACAGCTAGTAAGTGTTAAGTGTCTGAGGCCAGATTTGAACTCAGGTACTCCTGAATCCAGGGCCGGTGCTTTATCCATTGCGCCACCTAGCTGCCCCCGGCATGTACTCTTAAAGTAGAAAATGAATAAAGGGATTTATAAATCTATTAATGTATTCAGGCATTTTTAAAGCATTACTATGTACAAATCGTTGTGCTAAGTGCTATGGAAAAAATAGTAATGCAAGACACTCCTTGTTCTCAATGAGCTTACATTCTTTTTTTTTTCAGGTCAATGAGGGTTAAATGACTTGCCCAGGGTCACACAGCTAATAAGTGTCAACTATCTGAGGCCAGGTTTGAACTCAGGTCCTCCTGAATCCAGGGCCAGTGCTTTAACCACTGTTCCATCTAGCTGCCCCAGGAGCTTACATTCTAATGGGAAAGACAAATAAAAATAGGAAGTTTTAACTGTAAGTCAAAGGGAAAGGACTATGGTCCTTAAAATTTCAGGAGCAAAGTAGATGGTAATACATTTTCCTTAATGTCCTTTCCACTGATAAAAACAAAAAAAAAACATATCCATTTCTGATGATGATGCCTAGCATATGATGCCTCTTGTTTTTTTCCTCTTCATACTTGATGTTTTGTTTAGGTTGCCTTGACTTTCCCCTGTTTGGGAGTTAGTGGAAATGGCTGGCCTGTTCTCTAAATTTTGCCCCCTTTAATGATACCTGTGGGAGATAAGCTGTAAGTATACTCAGCTGTTGTGTATGGAGTATTTTCCTCACCTGTCAGGTTAAAAAAAAAATTTCAGAATTTTTAGAAAAAAAATTTCAGTTCTGTTCTGACATGGTAGAAAGAATATTGAATTAAAGAATAACCAAACCTCGATATAAACCCTGGATCCCAAACATATTAGCTCTATGGTTTGTCAACCTCTCTGAGCCAGTTTTTTCATCTACCAAGAAAGATAATCATATTTTAGACTACCTACTTCACATTCACAGAAAGCCCTTTATAATCCTTCAAATCTTATGAAAATATGAGTAATTATCTTTGAAAAAAGTATTCATGATACACAAGCATCAAGATATCTATGAGCCATTGGTCTCTTTCATTTCTGCCACCTTTCCAAAATATTTTTTCACCATGCTACTCTGAGTCCAGTTTCACATTGACCAACTTATGTGTTAACTTAGTTAATGGGATGCTGCCAGTTTCCTCTTGCCCTCCCCATTCATGCTTTCCCTTCTAATGCTACCTTTCATTTATCTTTTATCTATCTTGTTTGTACATGTTGCCTCCCCATCTATAATGTAAGCTTGTTAAAGGCAGGCAATGTTTTAGTTTGTGTGTTTTGTTTTGGTTTTAATCTCAGTGCTTAGTACAATGGCACATAGCAAATATTCAATAAGGCTTATTGATGAATATATTTTTCATTATCTATAGCAGATGCTTCTTTATAAGCTATAGTTATAATTTTTATAGCAGTCTGTTTACATAAATCTGACCACTACAAGTCAGGAAAAGGAACATGTTTAATGGCAAAAATGATAACTTTGGTTTTAAAAAAGGTTGAGTTGGTAGTGTCAGCAAGATATCCAAGTGCATATGTCTAGAAGTAAGTTGGAAATATTGGTATGCATCTCAAGAGAGTTTAGATCTGGAAGTATAAAAGAAGTGATAGATACTAGAAGCTGTACAAGCAGAGGTGACAAACAAGGAAGACAGTACAGAGAGATGAGAAGGCCAAAGTTTAAAATGTCTTTAGGGACTGTCTCCCTTTAGGGAACAGAAGAAAAAGAGCAGCTAGCAAAAAATGACATAGAATGAACAGTGGGAAAAGATAAGAGAAGATACATGAGAATACAATGTCCCAGAAAATAAGGGAACACATGTATCAAGAAGGTGAAGCCAGTCTATTTTGTCAAATGCTATTGGTAAACTTCAAGAGTACAATGTCGGTAGAATTGTAGAGAAAGATGGAAGCTTGTACAAGACTGAGGAATGATAGCAATATGATGGAGTAATGGAAAGTACACCCTAGATCTCAGTTTGAATTCTAACTCTAACACTTATTATCTGTATGGCCACATGCAAGTCACTTAAACTTACTAAACTTCAAACCTCAGCTTTAACTCTAAATTGTCTTGTTTCAAGGTTATGGGAATATATGCTTTGTAAATTTGTTATTTTAATATTTACATAAGAAATTAGAGAGTACACAGACAATATACTGCCCCTCTCACAGAGCTTATTATCTAATGAAGAAGGTAGAATAAGAAAAAAATGTTTACAAATTACATAGAAATTAGCAGCCCTCCAGGTAACTAATTTCCAGTTCTTCTATAAAATGGAGGCAACCAGGTGATACAGTGGATAGAAGATTGGTTTTGTAATCAGGAAGACTTGAGTTCAAATCCAGTTTTAGACACTTACTAGATATATAACCCTGAACAAGTAATTTAATTCGTTTGCCTCAGATTCCTTATCTGTAAAATGGGGATAACAGCACCTACATCTCAGGGTTATTATGAAGATCAAATGAGACGATAATTGTAAAATGTTTAGTACAGTGCTTGGAACATAGTAAGTGCTATCTAAATGTTAATTATTATCAGCTATTAAGACTATTAAGATGGCAAAGACAATAAGAAGCCGCCCATAACTAATGACATTTGAAAGAGAGGGGAAAAACACCTTTCAGAAAAGGTAAAACAAAGACTGAAAAGAAGTAGAAATTGTCCCCAAAGAGTGAGGCCACATGATTAAAGTGTGACTAGCAGATTAAAAGGTTTTCTTGATCTTCAGACTCAAAAAGGCCACCCTGACCGTCATGATAATATGTCTGGTCTGAGGAAGACAATAGCCTGATGGAGATGCAATGAAAGAAAATGAAAATAGGAAGGAGAGAGTGAATAAAGGATGCAAACAGAGAGAGAAAGAGAAGAACAAGAAGAGAAAATTATAAAAATCCCCTCACAAAAATTTATATAACTCCCAAATTCTTACAAAGTATAAGGGAAATGAGAATGAAGGAAAGGAATGCAGGAAGAAAGAAAAAAAAAGAAATGAAGGAGTATGGGGGAAAGACAGGGGATATGGAAAGGGAGAGAAGAAAAGTGAGAAGACAGAGAGAAAAAGACAAGAAGACAAAGGGAAAGAGAGGGAAACAGAAAGAAACAGAGACAGAGACAGAGAAAGTCAGGACATAGTCCTAAGTCAGTCTGCCTCATTCATTCCCGGCTCACATTCTTGTTAGTTCTACTGTTCATAACCCCCAAACAGAGTTATCTATTGTTCCCTAAAATTTACTCCTAAAAATGATTTGGTATTTATTGTATTGGGAGTCCCTAGTATCACTCCATACTTGGGGACATTCTTCAACATTGAAGGCAGTAATAGAGGTATAGTGGTGCATCCCCAATTATATTTAAACCAAGATGACATAATACAACTAGCTCTGGCCATCCTGAAACAGAAATAGATACACTAAACATTCAGAGGAAGGATAGTATAGTACATCAAGTGTTAAACTTGGAATATGGAAAACCTGGATTCAAATTTGACCTCAGGGGCAGCTAGGTGTTGCAGTGGATAAAGCACCAGCCCTGGATTCAGGAGTACCTGAGTTCAAATCCAGCCTCAGACACTTGACACTTACTAGCTACGTGACCCTGGGAAAGTCACTTAACCCCTATTGCCCTGCAAAAATAATAATAATAATTATTATTATTATAAAAAATTTGACCTCACACACCTACTAGTTACATGACTCTGGGCAAATCACTTAATCTCAATATGTCCCTTTGAGCTGTATGAAACGATGTACTGGGAAGTGAGCAGAACTAAAAGATATTCTACACAGAGACAGCAATATTATTTGATGAAGATCTGTGAATGGGTTGACTATTATAAGCAATGCAATGATCCATGTCAATCCCAAAGGAATATTGATAAAACATACTATTTACCTCCAGGGAAAGAACTGATATTGATGGAACAGATAGGGGCATGCTATTTTTCACATTCTTTCATTAAGTGACAAAATGGTGATGTTTTCCATGGTCAAATATGCATAACCCATATTGAATTATTTACCACATGGGGAGGAGAGAGGTGAGGGAACAAGGGAGGGATAGAGATCACTTTTCTCTTTCATAAAAAGAGAAGGTTGTACTCAATCACCATTAAAGTACTTTGTACTATCTTTTGACAATAAGAATAAAGGTAATAACTGGAGCTAGTTGAAGCAAATCCAGTTGACTCACACCTCAATATTCATTTTGTTCTTAATGCATGTAAATATTATATTTTCTCTATTTGCCTCCAAAAAAAGGTTAGACAATAAGACATTAGGTTTTTACATGTAAGAATTCCATTGCCATACAAATTGCTCAAGTATCTAAGACAAATAAAAGACAAAAATAGATCTAATTAAAAGAGATAAGGAAGGAAACTACATCTTTATAAAAGGTATGATAGATAATGAAGTAATAGCAATATTAAACATGTATGCGCCAAGTGGTATAGCATCCAAATTCTCAGAGGAGCAGTTAAATGAGTTACAAGAGGAAAAAGACAGCAAAACTATACTAGTGGGGGTTCTGAATCTTCCCCTCTCAGAATTAGATAAATCTAGCCACAAAATAAAAAAGAAAGAAGTTAAAGATGTCAATAGAATGTTAGAAAAGTTAAATATGATAGATGTCTGGAGAAAACTGAATGGGGATAGAAAGGAATATACCTTTGTCTCAATGGTACATGGCACATTTTCAAAAATTGACCATGTATTAGGGCATAAAAACCTCATAGTCAAATGTAGAAAGGCAGAAATAGTCAATGCATCCTTCTCAGATCATGATGCAATAAAAATTACATGTAATAAAGAGCCATGGAAAGGTAGACTGAAAATTAATTGTAAACTAAATAATTTCATTCTAAAGAATGAGTGGGTCAAAAAACAAATCATAGAAACAATCAATAATTTCATCCATGAGAATGAATGAGACAACATACCAAAACCTATGGGATGCAGCCAAAGCAGTGCTTAAGGGAAATGTTTATATCGCTAAATGCTTACATGAATAAAAAAGAGAAAGAGATAAATGAATTGGGCATACAACTAAAAAAAGCTAGAAAAGAACAAATTAAAAATCCCCAATTAAATGCTAAATTAGAAATTCTGAAAATAAAAGGAGAAACTAATAAATTTGAAAGCAAGACAAAAAAATTTAAAAAAACAAACAAAACAAAAACAAAAAAATGAAAGCAAGAAAACTATAGAATTATTAAATAAAACTAAGAGCTGGTTTATAAAAAAATAATAAAATAGATAAACTATTGGTTAATTTAATTTTAAAAAAAAGAAAAATCCAAATTACCAGTATCAAAAATGAAAGGGATGAAGTGGAAATTAAAGCAATAATTAGGAAATATCTTGGCCAACTGTATGCCAATAAACTTGACAATCTAAATGAAATGGATTTTACAAAATACAAATTTCCCAGGTTAAGTGAAGAAGAAATAAAATCCTCAAATAAGCCTATATTAGAAAAAGTATTTGAAAAAGCCATCAAAGTACTCCCTAAGAAAAAATCTTCAGGGCCAGATGGGTTTACAAGTGAATTCTACCAAACATTTAAGGAACAATTAATTCCATAATTATACAAACTATGTGGAAAAATAGGTGAAGAAAGAGTTTGACCAAATTCCTTTTATGACACAAATATGGTGTTGATACAAAAAGCAGGGAGAGACAAAACAGAGAAAGAAAACTATAGACCAATTTCCCTAATGAATATTGTATTAAATAATATATTAAAAAGGAGATTACAGCAAGTGATCACCAGGATAATACACTATGACCAGGTGGGATTTATACCAGAAATGCAGGGCTGGTTCAAAATTAGGAAAACTATCAACATAATCAACCACATCAATAAGAAAACTAACGAATATAATATAATTATCTAAATAGATGCAGAGAAAGCTTTTGACAAAAGACAGCACTCATTCCTAATAAAAACACTAGATAGTATTGGAATAGGTGGAGCTTCCCTTAAAATAACAGGCAGTATCTACCTAAAACCACCAGCAAACATTATATGTAATTGGGATAAGTTAGAGACATTCCAAATAAGATCAGGGGTGAAACAGGGATGTCCATTATCACCTCTAGTAATTATTAATGTACTAGAAATGTTAGCTTTAGCAATAAGAAAAAGGAATTAAAGGAATTAGAATAGGTAAGGAAGAAATAAAACTATCACTCTTTGTAGATGATATGATGGTATATTTAGAGAATCCTAGAAAATCACCTAAAAAGCTACTTGAAAAACAATTAAGAAACTTTAGCAAAGTTGTAGGATATAAAAATAAAACCACACAAATCTATACATGACCAACAAAATCCAACAGCAAGAAAATAGAAAGAGAAATTCCATTTAAAGTAATGTTAGATAATATAAAATACTTGGGAGTCTACTTTCCAAGACAAACCCAGTAACTATTTGAATACAATTATATAACAATTTTCACACAAATCAAATCAGATCTAAAAAATTGGAAACATATCAATTGCTCATGAATAGGCTAAGCTAATATAATAAAAATGATGATTCTACCTAAATTAATTTACTTATTCAGTGCCATGCCAATCAGACTACCAAAAAATTATTTTATAGAGCTAGAAAAAATAACAAAATTCATCTGGAAGAAAAAAAGGTTAAGAATATCAAAGGAACTATTGAAAAAAATGCACAGGAAGGTGGGCTAGCTATACCAAATCTGAAGCTTTACTATAAAGTGGCAGTCATCAAAACTCTTTGGTACTGGCTAAGAAATAGAGTGAAGGATCAATGGAATAGGTCAGGCACAGGAGACACAGTAGTAAATGACTTTAGTAATTTACTGTTTGATAAACCCAAAGACTCCAGCTTCTGGGATAGGAACACAGCATTTGACAAAAACTGCTGGGAAAACTGGAAGATAGTATGGCAGAAACTAGGCATAGACCAACATCTTACACCTTATACTAAAATAAGGTCAAAATGGATACATGATTTAGACATAAAAGGTGATACCATAGGTAAATTAGGAGAGAAAGGAATAATTTACCTCTCAGATTTATGGAAAAGAGAACAGTTTATGACCAAAAAGAGATAGAGAATATTATGAAATGCAAAATGGATGATTTTGATTAGATTAAACTAAAAAGTTTTTGTACAAGCAGAAGCAATGCATCCAAAATTAGAAGACAGGCAGAAAGCTGGGAAAGAATCTTTATAGCCAGTATTTCTGATAATGGCCTCATTTCTAAAATATATCAGAAGTAAATCAAATTTATAAGAATCCAAGTCAATCCCCAATTTAGAAATGGTAAAAGGATATGAACAGGTAGTTTTCTGATGAAGAAATCAAAACTATCTATTGTCATATAAAAAAATGCTCTACATCACTATTGGTTAGAGAAATGCAAATTAAAATAACTCTGAGGTACCGCCTCACACCTATCAGATTGGCTAATATGACAAAAAAGGAAAATAATAAATGTTGGAGAAGCTGTGGGAAAATTGGAACCCTAATGCATTGTTGGTGGAGCTGTGGACTGATCCAGCCATTCTGGAGAGCAATTTGGAACTATGCCCATTAGGCTATAAAGCTGTGCATACCCTTTGACCCAGCAATACCACTATTAGGTCTTTTTCCCAAAGAGATCATTAAAAAGGGGAAAGGACCCACATATACAAAAATATTTATAGCTGTTCTTTTTGTGGTGGCAAGGAATTGGAAACTGAGGGGATGCCCATCAATCGGAGAATGGCTGAACAAGTTGTGGTATACAAAATAATGGAATACTATTGTGCTGTAAGAAACAATGAGCAGGCAGATTTCAGAGAAACCTGGAAGGACTTACATGAACTGATGCTGAGTGAGATGAGCAGAACCAGGAGAACATTGTACACAGTATCAACAACATTGTGTGTTGATCAACTATGATAGACTTTATTTCTCAGCAATACAATGGTCCAAGATAGTTCCAACAGACTCATTATGGAAAATGCTCTCCAAATCCAGAAAAAAAGAACTGTGGAATCTAGATACTGATTGAACTTTACTATTTCTATTTTTTGTTGTTTTTCTTTTTTGAGGTTTTTCCCTTTTGCTCTAATCATTCTTTCACAGCATGGCTAATGCAGAAATATTTTTAATGTGATTGTACATGTATAACCTATATCAGTTTGCTGTCTTGGGGAAGGGGTAGGGAGGGGAGGGAGGGAGAAAAATCTGAAACTAGAAATCTTATAAAAACAAATGTTGAAAACTATCTCATGGAACTAGAAAATAATAAAATTCTTTTATGATAAAAAATTGCTCTTAAGCAAAACCCAAATAATTCAATATTTGGGTTTATGGGATTTATATAAGGTCAAAGACTGGACCTGTAATTTCATGAATATAGGGAACTTACCAGTAAGGAAACTCCCACTACAAATGAAGGTCAGCCCCCTCTCTGAAGTTTATGATCTTAAAGAGTTACTCATAACACTGAGAGGGTAAGTGATGTCCCCAGAGTCACAAAGCCAGTATGTCAGAGATGAGACTTGAACCATGTTTTTTCAGGCTCTGAAACAGTTTCTGTCCAATGAAAATTTGTATATACCTATAGGACATATTGTATGTCCTATACATATAATGTATGCTCTGAAATATCTCCCCTAGGTTTCTTTCTCTGGCTAAACAACTATAAACATTGTTGTTTCATCCATAAGTCTCATTCACTTCATTTTCCATTGTTAGTTCATTAAAAACTCTTCAGAAATTCTGCTCTCTTCTCTCAAGGTCAAATATGTAGAGACTGAACAACTGACCCCTACTTGTTAACCATGCTTGCCATGAATTGACCTCTCTCACTGACATGCAGTTTCCTGTCCTAAAGCCAAGTTGAAATCCATTTCAAGAGTTCTTCCCCTAAGCTATGCTTTTGATCTTGTAAATCAATCCATGTGGCATACAGTGGTATCACATGCTTTGAAATCCAGCTGTCCACTCTTTGGCCCTTATCTATTCATTAAACTGTGTACTCAAAGGATTGAAACCAATTAATTTGGAAGGCAAGGCTAGTCTTTTCTTGTTCCCTGCTAGTGGGCTTATGTTAGGTGTCTTGTAAAACACAAATTGACATTTTTCCTATTACTGTCTCTAAATATGTTGAGGGTTTTTTTTCCCCTCCCTCCTCTCCCAAATGTATTTAATGGATTAAAAAATCACAGGGCCAGGATCCTCCTTGTTTTCATTTCCAAATTATGGAAATTAGTTATTTTATTAATATTTTTAAAAAATTCTATTATGAACTTATCTTCATTTTCTTATGGCTTTGGAACAATGGGAGCAAAACTCCAATACTGCATATGACAGACATCTCAATTGGTTTGGATGCTGTGTCTGAATCAATGTGAGGGACACAGAATTTTATAGTTGGAAGAACTCTTAGTGAACAATGAGTCAAGACTGTAACTTAACAAAAATTCCTTTTAAAATAGTGGTTTTCTAAGTGCAGTCTGAGGATCCCTAAGCATCTCCAAGACCCTTTCATGGTACCTACAAAATCAAAACTATTTTCATAATAGAACAAAGATGTCTTAGTAGCTATAACAAACATATACAAAAGATTGGTATGGGTGGGTGGGGATCCCCTCAGTAATTTTTAAAGAATGTAAAGGGATCCTGAGACCAAAAACTTTGAAAACTACATCTCCACAATATACCCAACAAGGGATCATATAGGCTTTGCTTGAATACCTCAAGTAAAGGAGAACTTCCCAAAGCAGCTCATCTAATTTTGTATGGATCCAACTGTTAGAAAGTTTTGTTTGTTTTGATTTTCACTCTTACATCATGTCTAAATCTGGCACTTCGGAATTCCCATCTGTTGCTTCTAGTTCTATCTCAGGGGACTAAGGAAAATAAATTAATTCTTCTTCCACATGACACCCATTTCTACACTAGAAGTCAGGTACCCTCCCCACCAACAAGGATTTTTCTTCTTCAGACTAAGCATCCCCACTCCCTTTCATGAATCCTGGCATGACATGATCTTAATGCCCTTGGATAACCACCAGTCACTTATCTTATAAATTCTCTGTTTTATCAGTATTTTTCCTACAAGACAAATATAACTGAATACAAAGCTCCAAATGCAAAGCAACTGGGCAGAGTACAGTAGGATTACTACTTCTTGAAATAGATACTAGGCCTCTCAATGCACTAGTTAAAATTACATTATTGTTCTGTGCAACTTTACATGAGCATATTGTCTATGGGACTTTCTTGGCAAAGACACTGGAATGTTTTGCCATTACCTTTTCCAGTAGATTAAGGCAAACAGAGGTTAAAGTAATTTGCCCAGGGTCATACAGCTAGTGCATGAGACTGGATTTGAACTCAGGTCTTCCTGAATCCAGACCCAGAACTCTATCCACTGAGACACCTGCCTGCCTCTATTTGCATTAGCCCATATCATCTCCATATCACATTTTTGTTCATAATGAATTTGCAACCTACCAAAATGGTCGTATCTATTTTTCAGATGCATTGCTATCTAGATATGTTGCCTCTCCCTGATATTTTACATGTGAAGTTAATTTTTTCACCTAAGTAAAAAATGTTACATTTCTGTCCATTGAATGTCACCTTGTTTTATTCAGCCCAATTTTTGGCAAATTGTTTTGTTTTGTTTTGTTTTGTAGCCTGGTTCCATCATCCTATATAATTAGCTAGTCCTCCTAGTTTTGTTTCATTTACAAATTTGATAGGCTTGCTATTTATACCTTTAGCCTAACCACTGATCAAAATTTTAAACAACACAAGGGCAAGCATCCATTCTAAAGCATTCCACTAGAGACCTTTTTCAAAGTTTACATCGAACCATTAATGACTACTCTCAGGGGTCAGTCATTCAACCATTCCTGAATTTTCTATATGTACTATTGTCTAGCATACATGTGCCCATCTTGTCAATAAGAATAGCAAATGTTTTGTTAATATCTGGATGACCTCTTCTTAATGTCTTCATCTTGCCCTTTTAGATCAATGCTTTTTTTTTTTCAGGATATGGAGAATTCAGACCAAAAAAAAGAGGGGGGGTGGAATTTCTGAACAATAAAACTAAATATATCCCTAGTGAACAAAGCAGAGCTTTTGGAATCACTACATATAACTCAGTTATACAGAAATATCAGAACTAGTCAGAGCTAATCAATTCAACTGATTTTGTTCAGGATAGACCAGAGTCACGAATACATTAACTATATTTGTCCTAAAATCACTATCATCAATATCATGAATTGGCATTAAGTATATTCCTCTGCATGGCACTATGTGAGACATAGAACAAAAAGGATTAAATAAATACCCATCCTTATACTCTAGGGGATCATCATAGCAAATTGGTGATCTTGACATAGGAAAACACAGAGATGGAAATATATTTCTCCTGGACAAAGTCAAAATGGTAACATAGGAGGAATCAGTATAGCAGCTCCCTGCCTTCTAATAAAAACTAAAACAAAACCAAAAACTTCTCTAAACAGATCTATAAAGTGTACCAGACTGAAATCTAATGAAGAAATACAAGGAAAAAGTCAGAATAAGTCATCTTTATCAGAAGAGATAGAAAGGTCTGTGAGGACAGGGTTTGGCCAGAAGCACACTACTCATAGAAGATTCTAGTGCCCTAAGAAAAGCTAGGCATCAGGGAAAAATGAGATCCTCATCTAAACCAGGCACCACAATGGGTGTCATCTGGTAGTTTTGCTGCCCACTACCTAGTTCTAGATCACTGAACAAGAGTGAACTGAGGAGAATACTTGCCCCTGGGAGTAGTGTTCCAAGTATAGTAGCAGAAGGAACAACTTCAGAAGAGAAATATCAGTAGTGCAAGCTTGGACACACACCCCCCCTTCCCCCAGAGCAGACCAGACTCTCAACACCAGCTTCTAGCCCAGTTTGAAGGCTGAAGATAAATCACCAGAGCAGAAATCATAGACCAAAAGGGGAAAAGGGGGTTCTAGAATTCTGTAATTCTAAACTAACAGTGCTTACAAGATGGTTGAAAGCAGAGTGTTCCACAAAACTTTCAACCAGAAGTGCACAAAGACCTGCCTTAAAATAAAGACAAAGTCAGGAAGTCTAAAGAATAAATGAACAAACAAACAAAGAATCCCACTATTAAAAAAACATTATTATGGTAACAGGGATGGTCAAGACAAAAATGTAGAAGAAGATGACACCAAAACATTTACAAGCAAAGCTTCAAACTAAAATACAGCTTGGGCACAAATTCAACTAAAATTTCTGAAAGAGATGAAGTGAGATTTTTTTTCAGGGCAATGAGTGTTAAGTGACTTGTCCAGGGTCACAGAGCTAGTAAGTGTCAAGTGTCTGAGGCCAGATTTGAATTCAGGTCCTTCTGAATCCAGGGCTGGTACTTTATCCACTGCACCACCTAGCTGCTCCCTGAAGTGGGATTTTTTAACAATAGGGCTAAAATGTTATTATAAATGAAATGAAAATGCTATAGAAAAAATTATAAAATAAATGAAATCTGTGGAAGAAATAGTTTGAAAGGGAATTAAAAGCTTGGTACAAGGGATATAAAGCCTTGTCCAAGCAACAGACTCCTTGAATAATAGAGTGGAGCAAATAGAATTCAGTGACTTCATGAGATAATAAGAAATATTAAAATAAAAGAAATATTCAAGCAAAAGGCTGAAAATAGAAGAAAATATATTTATAACTAAAATCAATGGGCTGGGGGCAGCTACGTGGTATAGTGGATAAGCACCGGCCCTGGATTCAGGAGGACCCAAGTTCAAATCCAACCTCAGACATTTGACATTTAACTAGCTGTGTGACCCTGGGCAAGTCACTTAACCCTCATTACCCTGCAAAAATAAAAAATTTAAATAAATTTAAAAAACAATTTAAAAATTTTTTTTTAAAAAACAGGCCTACAAAAGAAATCAAAGAAAAAAAAATCAAGTGTCAAAGACCTATTGGAAGACCATGATCAGAGAGAGAGAGAGGGAGAGAGAATAAACATCATATTCCAATAAAACTACCCATATCTCTTAGAACTGGAGGACAAAATGGAAAGAGAAAGAATCTACCTATCACCTCCTAAAAGAAACCCCAAAATGAAAACTCCTAAGAGCATTATAGCCAAAACTGGGTGTTTCCAGGTGAAAACAAAATACAGCAAGCAACAGAAAGAAATAAAGTACCAAGGAACCACATTTAGAATCACTGACAATTTGGCAGTAATTATTGTAAGCAAACAGAGGACTTGAAATATAATATTCCTGAAGGCTAAGAACGTGGGCTTATAACAGCAAAATTTAGACTTATTGGCAGCAAAACTGAGTATAAATTCATCGGGGGAGGGGGGATTGTTCCTTTAATGAAATAGAGGATTTCCAAGCATTCTTGATGAAAAAACCAGAGCTATGTGGAAACTTTGAAGTTCAAACACAGGAGTTAAGAGAAAAATAATGCAATTATATTTGAAAAGTACTTTGCAAATCTTAAAGCATTATATAGCTATACAAATGTTTTTGTTATTGTTATTATTAATCATTATTTTTATAGCACTAGTACTGAGGGGGAAAATGGAACTAAAGGGGCAAAGGACACCAAAAGGCAAATTCTAGAGTCACCAAAAACAAATGGTTTCAAATAATGTCCACTTTTGCTGAGGGCCAGCCTTTGTGTCAAGTAATGCTGGGGGGGATGAAAAATGAAGAGAGAATGGTAGAGAGAAAGACCTTAAAGTGTGGGAAGGGAACAATTGAAATGTCTGTGTTTTTCTTGGGAAGATATAACCTAATTTGTGAATGGGATTAGAAGAGTGCGAAAACTACCTCTGAAGCCCTGCCTAGAGGTCAACTATATTGAAATTAATCAACTTTGTGAAGAACAATCCAATCCCACATCATCAGCTCATCAAAACTTTCAGTCCTGGTTTGCTGCTATACATAAAAAACAGAGTAAGATCTAAAAGAGCTCAATATTTTTTTATGTGTAATAAATCCTTTTGACAATCCAATCAAATTTATGGATCTGTTTTCAAAATGTTTTTTTAAAAGTAGAAAGAAAATACATAATTACAAAGTAAGCTAGTTATAACAAAATACTTATCATCATCATAATAATAATAATAATAAATAGTTTAAAGGCATAGGTTAAGAATGCCTGATCTAAATAATCATCAACTTAGGATAGTTCCAATATAATAATGTGTACAGAGTTGGCATTAGGCAAAAAATGAAGAATGGGATTTGCCTTTGATTCTCCCACTTCAAGCCTCCTTACTTTATATTCTTCTCACCTTAAAGATTTCCTGGAGCCAAGATGGCGGAGGAGAGGCTGTGACTCCCACAAGCTCCAGATAAACCCGTCCATTCACACCCAAATAATGCGGTAAAAATCAAAACCCAGAACAGCCTAATGCACATAAGAACAGAGTGAGACTGTTTCTCCGCAAAAGAGGGCAATTCTGATCACCTACTGATCAGGCTGAACAGCTCAGCGCGCGGTCTGGACCCAGCCAGGGACAGTGCCTCCAACACTTCAGAGTCTTCAGCACCAGCAGCTTCTGAGGCTCCGATCACGGACTGGTGAGGGGGTTCGGAGGTAGGCCGGGGTGAAGTGGAGGCAGTATCTGCTGGAGTTGGGGCAAAGCGCCCTGGGTCTGAACCAGTGGGCTGAATCGAGTGGTGGTGGCCCAGTGGGGGAGGGGTAAAAGCACGCCAAGCTTCGGACCATAGAGAATCAAGAGTTCAATCAGACTTCTGTTTCCGGGTCAAAGAGAAAGTGGCTGTGATTACTCACAAGCCAGGCAGGCTGAGAAGAAGCCCAATCACCCCCTGGGCCACGCTGTAGCACAAACGGTGTGTCCGGGAAGCAGCACTACACTTTAAGGAGTAAAAAGCCAAGAAACAGTAAGCCAGGATGAGTAGGCAGAGAAAGCAGAAGACCATCGAAAACTTCTTTGGGGAAAAGATAGACCACAATACATCCTCAGAAGAAGAAGAAAATAATAGGGTCAAAGCTCCAACATCCAAAGCTTCCAAGAAAAATATGAACTGGTCTCAGGCCATGGAAGCTCTCAAAAGGGATTTTGAAGAGAAAGTAGGAGAGATAGAACGAAGATGTAGAGAAAGAGAAGAAGGAATGGAAAGAGAAATGAGAGCAATGCAGGAGAGTCATGAGAAAAAAGTCAACAGTTTGAAAAGCCAAATGGAAAAGGAGATTAAAAAACTGTCTGCTGAAAATAATTGCCTAAGAATTAGGATTGAACAAATGGAAACTAGTGAACTTATGAGAAACCAAGACACAGTAAAGCAAATCCAATTGAATGAAAAAATAGAGGGCAATGTGAAATATCTCCTTGGAAAAACAGCTGATCTGGAAAATAAATCTAGGAGAGATAATTTGAAAATCATTGGACTACCTGAAAACCATGACCAAAACAAGAGTTTAGACACCATCCTCCAAGAGATTGTGAGGGAAAATTGCCCTGATATTCTAGAAGCAGAAGCTAAAATAGAAATTGAAAGAATCCACCGATCACCTCCTGAAAGAGATCCCAAAAGGAAAACCTCCAGGAATATTATAGCCAAATTCCAGAACTCCCAGGTCAAGGAGAAAATATTGCAAGCAGCTAGAAAAAAGGAATTTAAATACTGTGGAGCTCCAATAAGGATAAAGCAAGATCTAGCAGCTTCTACATTAAAGGACCGGAGGGCATGGAATATGATATTCCAGAGGGCAAAGGAACTGGGACTACAGCCAAAAATCACGTACCCAGCAAAACTAAGCATCATCTTTCAGAGGCAAACATGGAACTTCAAGGAGAAAGAAGACTTTCAGACATTTGTTATGAAAAGACCTGAACTGAATAGAAAATTTGGCTTTCAAATACAAGACCCTGGAGAATCATAAAAAGATAAACAGGAAAAAGACTTCATGAGGGATATTAAAAGATCAAACTGTTAACATTCCTATGTGGGAAGATAATACAGAGGACACAGGTCTGAACTGAATACGAAGGGAAGTTATGTTTTGTTCTTTGTGGGGTGTCTTATGTATGGGGCCGGATTTGGGCTTGGGGCCTCCTGGGTCCAGGGCTGGTGCATTGTCCACTGTGCCACCTAACTAACACATAATGACATCCTTAAAATAGGGTTGAGGTGTAGAAGAAATAGACTGGGGGAGGGGGAAGGGGAGAGTTGGTCTGGGGAGAGGTTGTTCATATGAAGGAAACAAGAAAAAAGCTTATGGAGGGGAGGGGAAGAGGGGGAAGGAATTGGGGAGTGATTGAACCTTAATATCATCAGAATTGACTCAAAGAAGGACTAACATACATACTCAAGTGGGTATAGTAATATATTTTGCCCTGAGGGAGGGGAGGGAGATAAGGGGGGGGGAGAGGAGAAGGAGGGAAGGGCAGATTCTGGGAGAGAGTAGTAAAAAGCAAAATACTTTCAAGGAAGGTGAAGACGTTCTGCATAACGGCACAAGTATGAAATATTGAATTGCTTGATGTCATAGGGAGGGTTGAGGAGAGAGGGAGGAAGAAAATTTGGAACATAGAATTAGCTCAAAGACCTTAAACTCATCAGAGTTGGCTCATGGAGGGAATAACATTTACACCCAGTTGGGAGGAGTAATCTATTTAACCTTACAGGAAAGTATGAGGGGAAGAGGATAAGGAAGGAAGGGTGAAAAAAAAGGGAGTGCAGAGTAGGGGAGGGGACAGTCAGAAGTAAAATACTTTTGAGGAGGAATAGTTTAAAAGAAGATGGAATATAGAGTAAATATCATGGGAAGGGAATAGGATGGAGGGAAATAGTTATGATGACTTTGCTGGGCTAATACGAAGAAAATTCTTTGTCAAGTTTAAGGTACATTATTTAGGGTATGATGAACAGGATACTATTAGAAAAACCTGGAAAGACCTACATGAACTGAAGCAGAGTGAAATGCACTGTATAGAAAATAACAGCAATAGTGTAAAATGATCTGCTGGGAAGCATGTGGTTATTTTCAGCAAGGCAATGGTCCAATATAACCCTGAAGGACTATGAAAATGGCAACCCATCTACAGAGAAAGAAGTGATAGTATCTGAAATAGATGGAAACACATTTTTTTTTCTTTTCTTTTTTTTTTCTTTTTTGGTGAGGCAATTGGGGTTGGGTGGCTTGCCCGGGGTCATGTGGCTGGTGGGTGTTGGGTGTGTGGGGCCGGATTTGGGCTCGGGTGCTCCTGGTTCCAGGGCCGGTGCTCTGTCCGCTGCACCACCTAGCTGCCCCTGGAAACACATTTTTTTAAAAAAATGTTTTTTCTCTTTGACAATTCCTCGGTCTGAAGTTTTGGGAGTTTTTTGACTGTTTTTTTCTCACAACCTAGCTAATGTGGGAATGTTTTCCATGACTAGTCATGTATAATTTATTTTGAAATGCTTGAGTTCTAGAGGATGGGGGTGGGAATAGAGGAGGAAGAGAAGTTGGAACAATTGTTTTTTAAAAATTGATGTTAAAATTTGTTTTTACATATATTTTGGAAAATAAAATTCTATTCTAAGAGTGAAAAAAAAATGAAAATTCTACCTAAATTAATTTACTTATTCAGTGTCATACCAAACTATCAAAAATTATTTTATAGAGCTAAAAATGATAATAAAATTCATCTGGAAGAAAAAAAAAAGATTTCCTGTTTCTATTATCATACTCTTTGGGCAATCATTATGTACTGAATGTACACACGTGACTGATGCTTTAATGGCATGCATAGATTTACAGGATCTCCCACTAAGGCATCCTACCCTGTTAGTCAGAACCCATGGACACTGATTCCAAGAAGCACAGGATAATCTGAGATAAAAAAGAACAAAAAAATCATCTCTCTTAATACTAATATTTTCTTTAAAATTCCTAACAAGTAATTCTCCAGCTTTTACTTGAACACCTCCATTGATGAGAAAGTTGGCAATGAAAGAGCCTATTTCACTTTGGACAGTTCCAAGTGTTAGAAAGTTAGTCCTTCTATTGAACCAAAACCTCCTCTATTTAATGTCTACTCATTGGTCCTAGTTCTGCTTACTGTCACCAAGTAGAACAAGGCTAATCTCTCTTTCCTTATAAATTGTTCATCAAACAATTAGTGAACACCTAAAAAGAACAAGGTACTTTTGAAATGCCAAAAAAAAAAAGAAACACCAAAAGATGAGAGAAAGAGAGAGAGAGAGAGAGAGAGAGAGAGAGAGAGAGAGAAAGAGAGAGATAGAAGGTGCCCTACCTTTGACAAGTTTATAATTGATTAGAGGAGGGGCAGTTAGGTGGAACAGTGGATAGAGCACTGGCCCTGGATTCAGGAGGATCTGAATTCAAATCCGACCTCAGACACTTGACACTTACTAGCTGTGTGACCCTGGGCAAGTCACTTAACCCTCATTGCCCTGCAAAAAAAAATATTAGAGCAGATAAGGCTAAAAGATAAATCAATGAGTCATAAAATAGAATGTCACATGACTGTCATATAAGTAGTAAGAAGGAAGTATTATAAGAGTACAAAATATGATATCCCTTCAGCTGAAGCATAGACAGGATTGCAAGATATCAATTAATCTGATAAACTAATCAATCCATATGCTCATGGGAAAAGTCTATGGGGGGCTCTTTTTCTGTATAGGTGCCTGGAGTCAAACTTTTCCCCCAACCCCAGTATAGTCTCAATTTCCTCATCCACAAAGTGGGGATAATAATAGTACCTACCTCCCATGGCTATTGTGGGCATTGAAAGAGATAATATTTGTAAAGTACTTTGCATGCCTTGCTGTTGTTGTTTATCCTTTGGTCTAAAGGACCATGACATCAGGGAGGTGATGGCATGACTTGCAGTGAACTGGATTTAAGTGAGACAGGGCTGAGCAAAGTCACCAGCTTCACTCTCTCCTCCTGGGCCACCTAGGTACATTAGCCAGATATAGATCAGAACCACTGGAGATGGGCCCAGATACAGTGGGAGACCTTGATGTTTTTAAGCTAAGGTCTTTCCCCAGGTCTCAGGATACTTTTCCTAAGGTAATGACCATTCAGTGATTAAAGCTAGGTAAGAAATGAGGCAAAGAATGGCCTCTTTTACCTAGTCAAAAAAAATGATTGATTGATTGTTCGAACGAATGAATGCATGAATGAATGGATGGATGAATGGATGGATGAATGGACAAACAAGCAAATAAATAAATCTGAGAGGGGAAGACCCTCAGGGTTTCTGGCCAAAACAGAAATAATTTCTATTTACACTCATGCTTTAAAGTATTATTCTAAATGCCATGTACTGCTATTATGATTACTTATATGGCTATAAAGAGTGAAATTCTTAGTTCTTATCCTTCTTGACCTGCTCTCTGCAGCAACTGACACTTTAATCACCCTCATCTAAATATCCTCTTCTCTCTGTTCTTTTGTAGCACTACTATTTTCTTTCTGCTTCTCTGTATCTGACCATTCCTTTTCAGTCCCTTTTATGCATCATCCTTTATGTGCTCTCTTACCTGTGGCTCTGTCCCGAGTCCTCTCCTCTAGGCTTTTTCTCATAAGCTTCCATAGGTTCAGTTACCATCTCTATCTAGATGACTCCCAATCTATACATTACCCATCCCTACTCTCTCTCATGAGCTTCAGTATTACATCACTCACTTCTTATAAGTAGGTACTTCCCATTGGATGCCAAGTAGTTATCTCAAACTTAACATGTCCAAAATAGAACTTCTTATCTTCTCCCCCACACTTACCTAACACTATCCTTCCTGTGAAAGTTTCACTACATCAGAGTCATCTCTAACTCCTCACTCCCCCTTACTCTCCATATCCAATTAACTATCAAGTGTTTACTCCTCTCCAATCCACCCTCTACACAGCTTCCAGAGGGTTCATTACTAAAGCAGTGGGATGATGATGTCATCCCTCTACTGAAAATACTCAGTGGCTCCCTCTTTCCTCTGATGGACATTTAAAGTCAATCACCATCTGGCTCCATACTATGTTTAGAGAATTGTTAAGCATTTATCATTGCTTTCCATGCATTCTAGAATCCAATAAAACTAGCCCATTTTCCATTCCTCATACTTGGCATTCCATCTCTCATCCCCATGACCTTGCACAAGATCTCTCTCAGTCCTGGAATTCACTTCTTCTTTACTTCCAAACCCTCATTATTGCTCTTCATATGCTCTATATTCCAGTCAAATTAGCTTACTTTCTATTCCTCATTTCCATACCTTTGTATAGGCTGTCTTCCTATTCTGGAATTATCTCCTCTCCCTCCTTAATTCTACCTTTCAGAAACCCTAACTTCCTTCAAAACTCAGCTCAGGTGTTCCCTCCTATATAAGACCTTTCTAGATCTTCCCAGATAATGGTAATTTGCATTTATTTTGTAAATATTTAAATGTCTTTACATATATACTTGTTCCTTTTCCTATTGAATATAAGATCCTTGTGGAAAAGAATTATTTTTGTCTTTGTATTCCCAGTGACTGGTAGTGTGTTTGGCACATAATAAATTTTATTAAATGCTTGTTCAGGGGGAAGCTAGGTAGCACAGTGGATAAAGCACTGGCCCTGGATTCAGGAGGACCTGAGTTCAAATCTGGCCTCAGATACTTGACACGCACTAGCTGTATGACCTTGGGCAAGTCACTTAACCCTCATTGCCCTGCCCCCCCAAAATCACACAAATAAATGCTTGTTCATTGATTGCTGGGCATTTGTAAAAAGAAATATTTAATTAAAAAAATTATTTAAGACAAAGAATTCCACTGTTTCTGGGCATGTAGATAATAATAATAATAGTAATTAGCACTTTAAGGCATGCAAACGACATTACAAACATCTTATTTGACCCTTACAACCCTGGGAGGTAGGTACTATTAAATAAAAGAAATATTTATTTTCTTGCTTATGGTCAATAACGCATATGTCTTGTTTTAAATATGAACAATTATTAACTAGGTCTCTCCCCATCCTACAATTTAACAATTGAATTTGAATTATTACTATTTTTTTCCTTCTTAGGATATTGCTCATTGTCCTAACTTTAGTAGGTCTTTGGACCCAGATTGTGTAATTTAATCTAATAACTATGTCTTTACATTTGCACCATTCAATAATTTGATCAACATGAATCTTGTGCTTTAGCCAAGCAATTTAGGGGAAAAGTAATTCATTCATTATTCCAACTCCCTCATATTCAGCCCACTCCTACCTCTACCTCAAACCCTATAAAACAATACCTTTTGACATCAGGGAATGATCAGATTATCAGTTCTCATAGAGCATATTTCAACATGTAGATGATTAAGTACATGGACCCAGATATATTGATTGGCAAGATTCCATTCATGTCAGTTTCAGATAGATGATAGATAGATAGCTGTACATCAATAGATGGTAGATAGACAAGTGATAGACAGATATGTGTGTGTGTGTGTGTGTGTGTGAGTGAGTGTGAGAGAGAGAGAGAGAGAGAGAGAGAGAGAGAGAGAGAGAGAGAGAGAGAGAAGATATAGTTTCTAAGTTAAAATCAAATATCTCAGTCTTTAAGCAAAACCTGTTGCTCTAAGAATAGATGTGTTAGGTGAGTGGAAGAAATAGTTTTGATGTTTCAAGTGACAACTGAAACTGCTTTATTTTTCCCTTGAAATATAGTTGCACCTAGCACTATCTAGCAAAGTGTCAAGCATAAGGCATTACAGATGTGTCTTCCACATATTCTAACTCCAAGGAATGAATTGCTAAACCAATCTGTTTCTGGGAGAGTGGGAGGAGTGGAGAGAGAGGGGGTTGGTGGTGGAGATAGGGAGACAGTATTGTAGTCCTCAGGGGTTAACTCAGATTCCAAAAAACTATTTCCTGAGAGGAAAACAAATAAGCCTTTAGAATTAAGAAGGGGAGGATGGTAGTACAGCTCACAAAGGGAACAAAGAGCCACAAAACCCCCCCCGAGGAAACAAAAAACATGAAATGTCGTTTTCTGTTTATTTTTGACATGTGAAGATGGAGTATATTGACATAAAGTTTAAAATCACTGCTTAATTGGGCCTGGAAAAATTGTTCAATGCTCACTGAATGCTGATATATTTCTAGCTGACTCTACTTTTAGAGCTCAGTTCTGTCTCGTGTCCAACCTTCCTGAACTAACTAGATACAACAACTTCAGTTCTGTCAGAAAAGTAGATATGTGAAAGAAGGCAACTCATGGATAATCAAATAATTATCTGTAAGAATCTAACTCTGAAAAATAGTTGCTCCTGCTGCTAGTAAAGGACAGTAAAAGGATATATCTTAGTCATTTAGACGAATATGACTATAGTGCTTCACCCAGACCTCACCAACTATGGTTTTACAAAAGTGCAAAATGAATGATCATTTCTAGATGAGCCATTTCCTCAGAAAACATGGAGTCATCTGCAGTTGTCTTTGCACAATAGTTAGTAAAAAAACATATTCCAAATGGCTTGTTCCTACTAGCCATGATCATAGCCTGATCAATTGTATAAAACTAACTGAGCATTGGAATGATAACAGAAACCAATATAGATGGAATGACTTTGCTGTACTCTCAGATTTGTATGCTTATGTATGCTCAATCACATAGAAATATCACACACAAAAATGGAACATTAACATGTTTAAATATTCCCCTGATGCTAGGACCCTCTTCCCAGTTATTAGGAAGCTCCTGATCCATCATCAATAAGGCATATATATTGGGGGTTGTTTTTCCCATTATGATAATGAGTTTTCACTGATTTATCCATATAATTTGCATAATAATATAAACAATAGTTAGAATTTATACGGCCCTGTAAGGTTTACAATGCTCATTACATGTATTATCTCATTTATTCTCAAACCTTTGAGGTGGATGCTATTATTACCTTCATTTTACAAATAAAGAAACAGACTGTGAGAGATTAAGTTATTTGCGGAGGTCACATACACCTAGTAAATGTTTGAGTCAAGAACTGAATTCATATCAAGATTAACAAATCATCTCTATACAAAAGATCTTTGTAAAAAACCTAGAAATGTTAAAAATTAAAAATCAAAAGCCAACACAATTTTCAAAAATCATATAAAGTGCTGCTGACAGTGTGTCATAGCTTGATAGTATTTTTTCTTTGAATGAATTCAAGGAATATTTATTAATTACCTGCTGTCTGAGGAGCACTTAGTTGGGTTTCAAAGACCCATAGATAAAAATGAAATAGCTCCTGGCCTCAAGGAGCTTATACTCTACTAGGAAGATTTTTTTTAAAAATGTGCATAGATAAATACAAACTATTTGCAAAGTAATGCAGAGTAACTTCATGAGGTAAGGAATGCTAACATCTACTGGAGAACCTAGAAAGGGCCTTCTTTATGAAATAAAACCTTAGTTTTCCTTTGAAGGAAGGTAGGTGTTCTAAGAAGACCTTGAAGCAAGGCAATCAACAAGAAGGCTATTGAAATAGGTCATTCCTGAGGTGATAAGGGCAGAGAAGGGAATTATACTGTATACAATGAAGGTCATAGGGCAGCTAGGTGGCACAGTAGATAGAGCACTGGCCCTGGAGTCCGGAGGACCTGAGTTCAAATCTGGCCTCAGACACTTGGCACTTACTAGCTGTGTGACCTTGGGCTTAACCCTCATTGCCCCACCAAAAAACAAAAACAACAAAAACAAACCCCGAAGGTCATAAAGGTAGAAACAATAAGATTTTGTAGCAGATTAGATATTTGGAGTGAGTCTAGGAGATTGTCAGGGATGCCTGCACAGTTGGGAGTCTAAATGATGAGGAAGATGGTAGAATCCTCTACTGGTGCCTTCAACAGGAATAGGTAATTTTTGGAACAGGGGAATGTGTGGGAGAAAGATAATGTGTTCTATTTTGGGGAGTTTAAGATATTTAAGATGTTCAAGAGACATCCAGTTTGATATGTTTATGAAACAATTAGTATTATGAGACTAGACCTCAGAAAAGAGGTTAAGGCTAGATATGCATATACACACATGGATCTTTCTCCATGTAACACACAATGCATAAATATATGCATGTATAATAGAAATATATGTATAAGATAAATATGCCTCTCTCTCTATACATATACACATACTGTACATGTATATGAAATATTTGTCCATACATATATCTATACATATGCATGTATTTTACATGTAATTTATATATAATGTGTGTGTATGTATACACATTGTACCAGATTATAGCAGACTATAAATATATGTGTATGCATGTGTGTGTGTGTATATATATGTGAAATGCATATACATATATCCACATATTGATATATGGGAGTCATCTTCATAGAAATGATAACTGAACCCATGGGAGCCTGATCAGTTTACAAAGCCAGTTGGTATATAAAGGAAAAAGAGGACCAAGGTCAGACTTCGGTGGAGCACCCACAATTAGTTTGTTAACTGGAGGAAAATACAACAAAGGCAACTGAGAATGTATTCTCATAGGTAGAGGGCAGTATCATAAAACCCTAGAAAGGAGTGCATTGCATGTAGCAAGGAAAAGAGAATGATCAAGAGTGTCAAAGATGGAAGAGAAGTCAAGAAGGATATATTAAATTTGGCAATTAAGATCTCATTGGTGACTCTGGAGAGAACCATTCCATGTGAATGATGAGGTCAAAGCCAGATTGCAGAGTATTTAAAATTGAGTAAGAGCAGAATAGCAGAGCCCCTGAGGGTAAATGACCTTAACTAGGAGTTTAGCTCAGAAGGAAAGGAGAGATATATAAGACAATAACTAGTAGGGGTGGTGGGATCAAATGAAACTTTTTAATGATAAGAACAACATGAGCAATTTTGTAGGAGCCAATAGATAGGGAGACATTAAATAGTATATAGAGACAGTAGGGATGACTAAATGCCATGCACAAGGTGAGTTATCAGACCAGTTTTGCTAGAACAAGAATTATATGAAGGGGAGGAATATGAAAATAAACCTTTAAAAATAAGTGGAATTTAGATTGTACCAGACTTAAATGCCAAGCTGGGCATTTATTATTTTGTCCTCATGAAAATAGGGAATCACTGAGACTTTTATTTGTAACCAAGGACCTGACTTATGAGTAGAGATAGGGGTAAAATGGGTCATATATCTTTTTGAGGAATATCAGTTTGTCAGCTGTTTAAAGAATAAAGTGGGAAAAGGAAGGAACTCTTTTAATAGTACAGAAAAAAGTTGATGAGGTCCTTAAGAAGAACAGAGTGTGTATTTGTATATATATGTGTGTATATGTGTGTATCTATCTATCTATATATGTATATATATATATATGTATGTATACACACACACACACACATACACACACCAAACACAACTAAAAGGATATGAACAATGATGGAGAGGGGAAATAATGGAGAGGGAAAAATCCAGGATGATTCTAAGTTGGCTGGAAGGACATTGTACTTTGAATAGAAATAAAGAATATTGGAGGTTTGGGTTTTAAATGAAAAAATGAGTTTAATTTTACACACATTCTATCTTAGATAATAATACTAATAGCTGATATTTATATAGAGTGTTAAGGTTTACCAAAGTGCTATGCATACACTATATCATTTGATCCTAATAATGCTCCTTAGAGATAGGTACTATTTCTATTCCTATTTTACAAAAGAGGAAACTGAGAGCCCAAGACGTTAATTGGCTTACCCCAGGGTTATATACCTAGTCTGAGGCAGTATTTGAACCCAGGTCTTCCTGAGTCCTATATTCTATCCACTATATAAAGTAAGCTACATGCTTAATATCTCTACCTGGAGGTAGATACAAAATGCCCATATTGAAATACCAAATGGGAATCTAGTAATATGAACTTGAACTTCAAGAGGGCAGTTAGGGCTATATAATATAGATTTGTGACGTAGAAATACATAGAAATGATCACTGACTCCAGAGGAGGTAATGAACTCATCAAACAAGAAAATGGCCCAGGATAAAACTTTAGGGGACAGAGAGATTTTTGTAGATCGGAGGAAAATTATAAACCACATGATCCGGCAAAGACAACTAAAAAGAAATGGTGAGACAATTAGGAGGATAATGACAAAACAACAACACTGTTATGAAAGCCTAGCGAAGAGAAAGTATCCAGGGAAAAGGACTTGTTGACCAGGGCAAAAGCTACAGAGAATACTGTGTAGTCGTCAAGAAAACCTGATAAAATGCAATTGGATTTAATACTTAAGGAGTTATTGATAACCTTGGAAAAGGCAGTTCCAATTTAGTGATTGGGGCCTGAAGCCAAATTGCAAGGAATTGAGAAGAAAATGAGAGATGAGGAAATGAAGCCAATGGATACAGATGACCCTTTTGAGAGTCTGTCCGTTTAAGGAAGAAGAGATAGAGGATGATAATTTGAAGGGATGATTAAGGACTCTACATTTGGAAAAGAAGGGGGATGCGGAAAAAGAGTACAAGTAGAGGGGTTGTCCTTGGCAAGGATAATGGCCATTTTGTCACCAGAGACTGGAATGAATGGAGGATAGTGAAGAGGGATTTTGAGGTATGGAACAAGAAAAGAAGGAATTCAAGATGAATGGATATTATTTTCTAAGAATAATTGGAGGAACTATTTGGAATACCCACTGTGGAGAGTGTGTGGAGGGAAAAATAAAAAGATTACCATTTAATGATGAGGCCAGATTGAGAATGGATAATATCAATTTTACAAGGACCTAGTCAGCAAGGTTACACATGGTAGGATTTTACTACATTTGACTATATAAGAAAACTGTACAGACAAACCACAGTTGTTTGACTGACTCTCATTATGTTGTGCTCACATTACTAGAGTCCGTGAAATGCAGAAGAGCAGGGAGTAAGGCAGAACTTTGCTGGAGGTGGAAGGGGGTGGGGAGGAAGGGAAGGAGGGAAGCATTCAAGCCAACATTCTAATTGGATAACTCAACTCTTATCACACACCCTTAGGCTACTGAGGTGAGCATTTGCTATCCACAGAGGAGAGAGCTAACACCTGTGTATGAAACATGTAGAGATTAGAATTTTCCCTGTGCTTCCCATACACACCCTTCTTGGGTAAAATGTACAACTTCACAGGTGATTATGGGGTAGACAAATACCCTCATTACTGAAAAAGAAAAAAAAAGTTTAGGCAACTGGGCAGGGGATATCTTCACCATTAATTCCATCAAACTATCAACCTCCAGGAAAAATCCCTTTCCAAGGTCATAATTGCTATTCAAGGCAGAAATATCTGTAGGAAGAAAAAAAAATCTAGGATATATGGTTTGTCATTGTGGGACATCATTTCCATTGGAAAGTACAGCCACTTCTAGAAAATAAATGCCCAATGCCTTAGCCAATTAGATAGCTTTGATTCATCTCTAAAACATCCCATTTGGTTTATAATGCTTCTGAATCAATTCTATTAAAAATATCATTAACACTGGCCTACATCATTTACATAAAGTGAAGGGATCAAATTAAAGGAGTTTGAAGCAGACCAGCTTGAGCTCTGGGTTTTAGTGATATTACTTGTCTTGCTATTTTCTGTCTTCCTTGCAATTGAAATATTTTCTGTGACACCGATTAGTGAGTGGGAGGTAGAAACAGTCACTATCTTGGGGCCCCTTAATGTGTTCCAGGATAACATATAATGACTTGTCTCATACTTTAATACGATCATTTGTAACCAACATGTCCATACTCCTCAACTACCTACACACAGGCTCTCCTAGTCCTGCCCTGACCTGTATTGCTCTTGAGTAAAAACTGAGAAGGATTATTTTAGGACAGCCTCTCCCCTTGTTGTTCCAAAGTCCTGGGTACAACAATAGCTTTGCCCAAGGCTGATTCTAAATTATGCAGTCGGATTTTTGTTTTATTTTATTTTAGCTTTAAAAATCACAAATACATATGTGTTCAGAGGGCATGATCTGATTCCTCTGCTTGTCTGGACAAGTTTTTGATACACCCCCTTTCGTTTGAAATCCCCACTTTTATCTGATGTACATAAGAATCACACCCTTGTCTACCACAGCTTGAGAAAGGCCTTTCAGATGGCAAATTTCCAGTTTTAAATTCTATATCAATCAGCTACCTTATTATGCACCTTCCAATTGCAGTCATTTCACTTCTTTTAAGGACATATTTTTGGTTTGTCTGCTTTGGCTAGACCTGTTATTTCACTTATATAAAGAACTGCAAGGAAGAAAACAGCTTCCACCAATGTAGATCAGTACCTTACCTTCTCTGCAACAGACAATCTTAGAGAATTTCCAGGGGCACTGAGAAGAACTTTGCCCAAGGTTTGTCACACAGTTGAGTGAGAGGAAACACAGGAACCCTGGTTCTCCTGATTTTAAGTCCAGTTTCCTATCAATTAACCCACACTGCCTACCAAGGATATAGTTACAGAACCCCAATAACCCTGTCCATATACAAAACCAAACTAGGCCATTGAAAGCTTGGCACACAGTTTGGTGTGCTATCATGGAAATGAGATGACAAAAGACTAGAATAACCTGTCTTCATCTTCCAAAGAAAGTGGGTGAAGATAGTAATTCTACTGGGTTCTTCTCAAAGGTTGAAAAAAAAAGATACCCCCTGCCTTCCAGGAGCTTATATTCCAATAGAAAAGACAAAAGGAAACTAAAAAGGTGGGAGGAGAGGAAGAAGTTACTCATCATGAAGGAATGGTGAAGAAGTTCTAGGTTGGTAGGAAATTACAAGATGATTGATCTGTGCACCCTCCTTAAATAGTGCTTCTGGGAGAAGCCCTATTCCTTCCAAAAAGAGGAAATGGAGCCCTGAAGCAGAAAACATTTCCAAGGTTTAAGCTTATGAGTTCCATGGATGAAGTTATCTTCTAGGAAGAAGAGGTTTCTGTATCCAGTTAAGAGTCTAAGACAACTATCTAATGCAGGGTTAGAAATTCTTCATACTTCTTTATTGTAATCCTTTACCTCCAAACCCAAATTGGGGACTCTGGGAAAAAACAAACCACAAATATGTGAAGCTAGGATTATGTCGACCCACTATATTTCCGGTTTCTTTTCAAACCGACATGAAAATGAAATTGAAGGGAAAAATACCTAGTGTACTTAATGAAGATAAGATCATTTATCTGAACCCTCACTATCTGAATTACTGTCTTTTTTAATGCCTTTATTCAGAAGTAAATATCTTGATCTGCACCATTTTCTGGCTTTGCAACAACCTAAGGTCTCCCCTAGCCTAATGATAAATAAGTAAATGGATACATGCATGGATGGACAAAGGGACAAACAAACAAATCCTGATCCAAATGATAAGGGGTGAGAGTTTACAATTATTTCATATCTACATAACATCCAAAGTAATATAATCACTCACATAGATACAATTTTACAAACAAGAGGAAAACAATTGACTAAAATTTGCCCTTCCACTAGCTTTGTTGGTGTCATTTAGGATGTTACAATATAATACAATACTATAACAAACAAATAATTTGGAAGATTAAAAAATGTCTAACCTATTCCTTAAAAGATTTGTCAATTTCTTCTGGAATTCTCATGTACATACAGGTTATGCTAGAGCCTGCTTCGAACTAGCTCTCAAGAGCTGATTGTTAAATTTTCAATGGGAGTTTTTACATCTTAGAAATTGCTAAACATTACAAATCAGGGCTAAATACATTGTCTTTCTTATTGTCTAAACTTAAGAAAGTGATGGAGAAAATTTCAACAATGCATATTCAATGTAAAAATGCCTCATGAATATATATATTTTGTTCCAAATAGCCAGTTGTCAAGCATTTACCATCACATCCCTGCCTATACCTCTACATCATAACAAATGGAATGCAGTGAGGGTAAAATGGTACAAAGAATCAACGTTTCTTCAGTACTATCCTGTTTTCTTATTTGTCCCACATATCTCATGAAACAAGATATTATATGGTCTACTGGCATACATTATCTTTATCTGAATTTGTGCCTTATCTTCATGGTGAGATTGAAACCTTTAGGCGGGCAGAAGCCATATTTTATTATTTTACAGTCCTATCATCTCTTAGCATAGGGCTGAGCACATTCCAGGGACTCAATAAATACTGATTAAATAAATAAGGAGTGAACGAGAAAACAAAATAATCTTGATCTCAATGACCAAGTATATATTCTCTTTGCAAGTGATGATACAATTAATCCAAACAAATACAAGTAGTATATGTAAAATTCCACCATCAGGAATCGATTTCTTTTGGTTAAATACTTTTGTCCATATTTGGAATTTCTTTGCTGTAGGACAATCCAAATAGGGAATTCCCTTTACCAGTGCCATACAATTATATTCCACAACTGTACCCTCAAGTCTAAATGCATTTTAATGTTTTTTTTAATAGTTAAAACTGGAGGAAGAATTTGACAATACTCTATATTTTGAAGTTGTCTGGGGCAAAGAAACATTGTGACTTTTCCAGGGTCACACAGTTGTTTTTGTTGTTGTTGTTGTTTATTTTAGTTATGTAGAATTTTTATTTTCAAAATTACATGTAAAAACAAATTTTGGCATCAATTTTTTAAAACTTGTGTTCCAAATGCTACTTCCTCCCTCCCTCCCCACCACCCCTGAGAACTCAAGCAATTTAATATAAGTTATACATGAGTAGTCATGCATAACATTTCCACATTAGCCAGGTTGTAAAGAAAACAGACAAAAACAAAACTGCAGATAAGGAATTAACAAAAAAGTTATGCATCAATCTGTATTCAGATACCATCAGTTCTTTCTCTGTAGATGGATGCACTTTTCATAAGTTTCTTCAGACTTGTCTTGGATTTTGCACTGCTGAAAATAACCAAGTCCACAGCGAGATCATCTTACAATATTGCTGTTATTTGTATCAGTACGTTTCCTCTGCATCAGCTCATGTAGGTCTTTCCAGGTTTTTCTGATAGCATCCTGCTTTAAAGAGAGATTTCCTCACAATAATTCCATGAGATTGACCCAATCAGTTTTTGTCAGAAGCAGCACTTGAACCCAGTCCTTCCTGGGCCCTGGGCTCTGATAGGTCACCTTGTATATTGCCTAGAACAAGTCTACCATGTAAACTCCTAGCCAGTTCTAAGATCATCCAGGCACCATTCTAGCTTTCCTCTTCCTTTTCCCACTGCAACTCAGACTCCCACCCCAGGGGCCTATGGCCATTAGGTGACCTTTCACTTTATTTTTTCCAGACCCAGGGCATCAGGCCACTTCCCAGCCAGCTCCAAACCGTGAGACTACAGGTATGCCTTCAGCATCAGTTCCCCAATTACTGCTTTCCAAGTCTGGTTCTGCTCTATGTGTTGTTATTCCATTCTCTATTAAAACATGTGCTCCTTAAGGGTGGAAACTGTATTGCTTAGCACAAACCCGAGTGCTTAGCACAGTGTATGACAAATAGAAAGCACTTAATGAATGGTTTGTTCATTCATTCATTCATTCATTCCTGGCTAAATGGCTGGCTCTCTACATACCAGACCACGCTGTTTCTCCATTTACCACTAAAATACAAATATTCCTAAAAGGCTTTATTACTGTAGCCATTATAGTCATTATTACCTTCAGGATAATAACAGACTTTATAAGGAGTGTAATAGAGGACATTAATAAAAATATTAATAACAATAGTGCACATTTCTATCATCAGCTCATGCTAATTTGAACTTTATGGTTGACAAGGCATACTCCTCACAATAATCTTGCAAGGTAAGTAATAAAAGTATTGTTGTTTCCATTTTAGAGATTAGAAACCAAGGCTCAGGGTCACACAGTTGACAAGTGCCAGAGGTAGAATTTGATTCCAGATAGCTTGATTTCAAGTTCAATAATCTTTCTACCATACCATGCTACCTAAATATCTTAGGCCAGCACAAAGGAGGTCACTGTAGAAAGGACAATGAATGGTTCAGAGCAGCATGAGCTTGCTGCCAATGGAAGGGGAAAAACAGAAGACACCAAAAATATGATTTTCTTGCTTTGTCGCTGTATTTGGGGCTAGCTTCGATCCTGCCATTTTTGTAGCAAAGGAAACCAGCAGTGGCTGCCATGCTGGAAATTGTGCCCAGTGGGCAAGTCTGCAGGCTGTCTGTGGAGGATGTCCAACTCTGGCTGTAATGGAACCACTCCCTTCAGGGAGTGGGTTGGAAGAACACCTGCTCCCTATGCTCTCTGCCACAGTCGAGTAGGCAGATGCTGTCAGGGATCCTGTAAGTGATAATCTTTTACACACTTATCCTGCTTATACAGTCAAAGCAACCCTGACAAGTTGCATTGCAAAAAGGAAATGAAACATAGTCGGGAGAGTGAAACTGAATTTGGTGGGAAGGGTTGAAGCATTTAAACCACTGGGCAGCCAAATGATCTGCAGTTTGTATCTTAGGGTCTGTCCACCCTAAAGTTGGATAAGTGATAAAGTCATTGCAAAACCATCATCCAGGAAATAGGCAGTGACGCAATGGGGGGGGGGGAACTGCTCCCCCTGTTAAGGAATAAATAGCAAATTAATGCATGGATTTTGATGCTAGATATTCTTCTAATAGTTCTATCACATCCCTCTGAGCAAAACTATAATAGAGATTTACAGTGCACATACTTAGTAGGAGAGAAAGAAGGGTATAGGGTGGAAGAGAAGTTATTATTACCCAGGCCATGTCTCTGCAAATGACAATTCCATCCATTGTGGAAACTAAGGTAAGCTATCAAGTTCCTACCTATCCTGAGGCTATAGAAGCTAGATCAACACAGAAGCAGGTCAAAATACCTACAATCCAAGAAATCATTGAGCACAAGCAAACAAAAAAACTCCTGCAATGCTATATATTAAAGAGAAAACAAACCCAAACAACTACTTTGTATTATCCTGTCTTCTTGGCATTCTGCATTTGCCACTGAGATTGGCAATAGGCATCCCATTTGAAAATGACATGTATGTATATGTTCTCTATATGTCACAGTAAGACAACTCAGGACATAAATTAAGGTCTAATCATGTACTTACCAGGGTGCTGATAATATCATACCTGACATAAAGCCGACACCTTGGTGGGCCTTGTCAATTCAAGTTCTGTCAAATCTGATCACTTAATTAAAGCACTGAGAATGATGGGATTTGCAATAGAGGGGCACTCTGGGAACATTCTATAATCTAAAGCAAATACAGAAGTAAAACTACTAGGGGGAACCTATCAGAGCTGTAATGCATCTATTACCACAGCTGTTTCTCCCTAGACAGTAGGCTTCCTACTGAGCCTATTATTAAGTGCAAATGACCAGACTCAGTGACTGTTATTTTAAAAAACATTACTTATCGTACATTGTGTTCTGAGACTTGTTGACTTATTTTAATTTGCATAATTATAGTCATTTTCTTTCATTTCAATGGAATACAATTATATTAGGATTTTGCCTTTTATTTAAAGAACAGTTTCCCCCCTGAGCTCAAGCCCTACATTTCAAACTGCCGGCTGGACCTATCTACCTGGATACCTTGCCTGCTCTTCAAATTCGATCTGGTCCCAACTTAATTCATCATCTTTTCCCCAAACCTGCCCCTCTTACTAACTTCCCTATTCCTATTCGTGGCACTACCAGCCTCCTTAGCTCCCAGGCTTGAAACTTTGGCGTTATCTTTGATTTTTCCTCTTCCTTATGCCTCCTATTCAATCAAAGGCTAAATGCTGTCAAATCTGCCTCCACAATATGTCTGGTATCTGTCCCTTTATCTTCTCATGTTGCCATGACCCTAAGTCAAACCTTTATCGCCTCTCATCTGAACCATTAAAATCACTTTCTAGCTAACAAAACAGTCCATTTTGTGGCCTCAGTCATTTTCTCGCACAGTCTCCCCATGCCTGGAATGCTCTCCCTCCTCGATTCCACATAGTGACTTCCCTGGCTTCTTTGAGTCTCAATTAAAATCCCATTTTTCACAGAGAGCCCTTTCCCCAATTCCTCTTAATTCCAATGTCTTTCCATATATTCACTACTTTATCTTTGCTTTGTAACTTGCTTTGTAAACGTTTGTTTGTACCTCACATCCCTATACCCAATTAGATTGTAATCTTGAGGACCTGTACTGTCTTTTGCCTCTTTTTTTGTATTCCCAAGTCTTGGCACATAGTAACACTTAATGAATGTCTACTGATTGATACTTGATGTCATCGTTCTAGTCTCTTCCAGTCTTTAAACTATTGTCCATCCAGCTGCCAAGATAATCTTCTAATACATAGGTGCAGTCATGGCACCCCTCTGATCAAAATCTTCCAATGGCTTCCTATAACCTAGAAGATTAAATGAAACTCATTAGCACCACCTTAAGCCCCCTGTCATCTGGCATCAACAATATCTAGTCAGCCTTACTTCCTGCTACTCCTTTTGGAATAGTTTAACTGGAATACTAAGTGTTTCTTGGTAGCATCCGACTCTCCCCCATCTCTTCATTCATTAGTCATTACACTTTCTGCATAGACTCTCCCTCTCCATATCAGTCCACTGTTTTCTTACTTCAAGGTGAAGTTCAGATACTACCTTCCTCCTTGAACTCCTACCCTCTGGGCCTTCCTAAATCCCAAGTAGAAAATGATCTCTCTAACTGACTGCCCCAGGCTAAAAGCAAACTGTTCTTCCCTAAATATTCTAAGAGTATTTTAGCTACACTGCTATCACCAAAGGAAGGTAAGGGAGAACTGTCACATAGTATGGCTAGGCAGATGGTTTCTGATAAGCATCACAAAAGAGAATTGCCCACATTAATAAGATCACAGATACTTTTTAGTTCTGAAATTTATATTCTCTGAAATTCTCCCTTTACCTCTTATCATACTTATTTGTGTATTCGTTATTACTACTATTAGATTGTAAAGTCCTTGAGGGCTGAGACTGTGTCATTTTTCATCTTTGAATTCCGAGAATACCTTCCACATAGATGGCATTTTATAAATGCTTGTTTCAATGAATATAAGTAACTACTAAGGCTCAAGGCAGCTAAGTGGCAGTGTGTATAGGAACATAGTCCTAGAGTCAGAAACAAAGACCTGAGTTCAAATTCAGCCTCTAGTACTTACAAGCTGTGTGACCCTAGGTGTCATTGTATCTCTGCTTTTTCCATTTCCTCAACAATAGAATAGAAATCATAATAGCACCTGCCTCCTAGGGTTGTCATAAGGTTCAAATGAGCTGATATCTGTAAAGCGTTTAACATAGTAGGCACTTAATAAATTGTTATTCCCTTTCTCAAGAGACAGTTTCTATTATTATAATTTTGACACACACAAGCAGTTTGTGCTGAGTGATTACAGAGGGAGAAATTTTGTTGACCCCACCTGGAGCTCATGATGGAATAGCCTAAGTGAAAAGCCAAGAGAAAGTCATCTACTTATAGAAAGTACAAAATCTTCCAGATATATTTAACTGAATACAAGTTGCTACTAACACTAGAGAGAGTTCAGAGCAAGATAGGAAACCTGAGGCATAGGTGCTCCTGACCAACATTTGAGGCAAATGTCATTTTACCATTTCCTATGATTTTTTTTCCTTTCTTCCACTCCTTAAACTTTTCTTTCCATGCAGTCTTCTATTCTCTTTTTCTTTTTTCTTCTCTCTTTTCCTTTTGTTCTTATCTTCCCTCCTTATGTTATAGGCTTGCAAATGGCACCTACAGGTGATGCTCAAGGCTAAAAAGATTACTGGCCTATATTACCAACAATATAGTAGGGCTTTGTGTTAATTTCTTATATCTCAATTCTATAGAAAGAGCAACACTGAAAGATATACAGAAATATCTTTATAAAACCCAGCAATGCCATCCAAACAAGATGAGCCTAAGGCAAAAGGCCTGACAGATAAAGATGGCACCCCTAGGCCACCTGAAAGGATTTCACAATAGAAACTAGCCTCATTGTTTCACTCTTTACCTATCTGCACATTCTTTAATTTCTAAATCTGAATTTGTGTGGATAGCTGGGAAAGATCAAGGCCACTTAGAAGTCCAATTAAATGTGGTGTAGAATGGAATGGAAAACCACTTAAGTAGTTACTAAGTAAAAAAATAATGTCTAAGCACTGGTGATACAAAGAGACTATCTTAATATTCCCTGCTTCAAGGATCTCATGTTCTAATTTAAGAAGACATTGTATGTTTATGTTCAGTTTGGGGCAGGTAAGGCCAAATAGTACTTAGGTAAGGAAAAGAGTAGGGCAGATGCCCAGGTTCAGAGGATCATGGGGAATACTGGCAGAGCAGATAGTTGCATATCAAGAGGATAACAGTTCCAAGGATTAGAATGGAGTAGGGCTGCAAAGTACCCTTAGGCCAATATAATGACTAATGTTCAAATGAAATTTTTTTCCTTACCTTTCTATATAACCTTTGCTGACCTTATTTATATTGTAATGATATCTCTACATATTTATGGGATATCATATATTTATGTAACATCTATATACTTATGATATATTTAACAATATTTCTATCTCTGTTTATATACATACATATTTATATAATGCTAATGGTTTCAGAGCATTTTAACATTCATGTTTCACTCTATCAAAATAGTGGAGTACCTACTATTTGAAAGTTACAGGCCTCCCTCCATTAGCAAATGGGATTGGTTCACAGGACTATGAATTTAAAGTTAGAATGGGACTTATAGGCCATTTAGTCTAACCCTATCATTTTACATATGAGGAAAAGGAGACTCATAAAGGTTCAGTAATTTGTCCAAGATCACAGAAGTGGTAAAATACAAAGGCAAAATTTGAACCCGGGTTCACTTATTCCAAAGTGAGTTCTTTCCATTGAGCCATTCTGTTTCTAGAAATCTTCCTTAGTATACACTGGTTCTAGAATTCCCCATGAAGAGAAGAATCCTCAAATATGGGACAACCATAAACCAAGAGAAAAGTAAAGCAGAGATGAGCCCTAGACCCTGCATGTCCTTAATAAAATACCCCATGATGTGAAAACTCAAGAGGAAAAACAACAAGTACACAATCCAAAAGGTCAGAAAAGACAATGGTGAGTAGTGGATCTTTCACATACTTAATACAATACAGGTTGGGGGTGGGAAATGAAGGAGGCAAGATATACTGCAATTATTACCAAGAAACAGACCTTAAAGTACTACATTTGTGTGAATTGCTCATCATCCCACCCCTCCCTCTCTATTTGTTCCAGTTTCTGCTCTCTCTCTCTTTTTTTTTTTTTAATTTTATTATTTTGGTGAGGCAATTGGGGTTAAGTGACTTGCCCAGGGTCACATAGCTAGTAAGTGTCTGAGGCCGGATTTGAACTCAGGTACTCCTGAATCCAGGGCCAATGCTTATCCAATGAGCCATCTAGCTGCCCCTCTCCTCTCTCTTTAGTTACTTCTACTCAGTCTTCCTCCCATCCTTTGAAAATAGCCACCATTTCATTTTGAAAAAGGGAGATTCAAAAAAGCACCTGGGAAGAACCAATAAGTAGAAGTAGGTATAGAATGGTTTTACATATACATATATGTATGTATGTATGTGTATGTATGTAAGTGTGTGTATTTGTATCTAATGGTAGTCATCTCTGTAGGGGGATGGAAGAAAAGAAAAATAAAAGATAAGAAAAAGTTACATGATAATTTTACTACGTATTTAAAAGGAATAGCAAGTTGCACATAATAGATTCACAGTTTCATTTGAAATCATCTTTTTCTATTCTATTATGTTATATAAATGCTTGTTTCATTTTTTTAAGTTAAGGATAAAATAAGAAAATAGAAGAAAAAACACCCGTGGCTTTTATTCCCCCTTTAATAGATGACACCTTGTGCAATATTATTTCCTTTTGTTTTAGGGGTCATGATTAATGGCAATCATGATTTCATACTCCATTGAAAACAATTGAATGGAAAAATAAGAAAACAAAAGAACAAGCCATCAGATGACATAAATGGGAGAGAGTGGGCAGGGGTGTGAGGAGAATATCACAAAGATTCAGAACTTCAAATTCAAGGATGCACAATAAAGTTAAAGAAAAGCAAGATAGTGTCATGGGAGACCTCAAATTCAAGTCCTGCCTGATACCTACTGGCAGGATGACCCCGTACAAATCACTTCACTTCCATGTTGTCATTATTCAGTTGCTTTTCAATAACATCTGATTCCTCATGACTGCATTTGTGGTTGTCTTAGTAAAGATACTGGAGTGGTTTGCTATTTCCTTCTCCAGCTCATTTTACAGATGAGGAACCTGAAGCAAACAGAGTTAAGTGACTTGCTCAGGGTCACACAGCTAGTAAGTGTCTGAGGTCAGATATGAACTAGGGAAGATGAGTCTTTCAGACTTTAGACCTGGCACTCTATCCTCTGCACCACCTAGCTGCCCTTCAACTCAGTACCACCCCCTACACACCCTCTCCCCAAAAAATGTCCCAAGACTGTTAATTGCAGAGCAGGTGACAATCTCCTTTGATAAGGGGACTTTAAGCAGAACTCTGTACACTGATGAAATCAGAAGTTAAAAACAATGAGATATGCTTCCTGCTTTAATGAGATGACATTGAACATAATGAGTTAAGACACATACAAATACATCTGGTGCCAGAAAATTCTCCCCGCCCACTTCCCCCTCATCTCTCCCAATGAGCTAAGTTTAGACAATGGTATTGGTATGACAGCAGGTGTAGCTACAGACAGCTGGAAGCAAAGCCCTCACCTTATCAAGCAAATCTAGGAACCATGAAAGATGATTAAAACCTTAGGTTAAATAGTGCTCAAGAGAGCTAATTGGGGGAACAACTGGGAAAACCTGCCAGTTCCTGAACAAATAAGGAGAGTTCTCTTGGATGGATAACAACCCACTCAAGTGTCAGATTGGGTAAAGAGATCAAGATCAGTGACTCCTGTATCTAAACCACATATGAAGGAACATGATTCTAGGGAAGGTCAAGAACAATGGGAAACCCTGCTTCTAGGAAAGTTGTTGCATGACCAGAGCCTTAGGGAAGTGGTAGAAAAACAGAAAAGGAAAAGAACATCATCTCTCATCTAGTATATCACCAGAGCTGTGGTGCACCACAAGAGGAACTTTGTCCTGTCAGATAAGAACTCTTGAGGTTTTTCCATGGAAGACCAAGACCATACAAATGACAGAGAAAGTTTTGCCTTAGCAAAGAGGGATTCCTTTTTTCCCTTTCCACATTTCCTGGCAAAGGGCTCTCAGAGAAAAAAATATTTTTAGCTTCACTGGGGCAAAGAGGTGACTCAGAGAAGGGGGGTGGGTGGCATAATGGTGATAATGAGAAGCAAATCTAAGTATGAGGCACTGAGACAGTAAATAGTAGGCTGTACTTGGAGAATAAGAACAAGCAAGGCATCAGACCAACCTGGAATTGAATGACATTTCTGACACTAGCTGTGTGACCATGGGCAAGTTATTTAATAACTGTAAGCCTCAGTTTCCTTATCTGTAAAACTAAGCTAACTCCATCTTTAACATAAGATGGTGGTAAAATTAGATTATATATATATGCATATACATACATATATACACATATATGTACATATATATGGATATGGATATATGTGTGTGTGGATATATGTAGATGTAGATGTGGATGTGAATGTGGGTATGTGGGTATATGGATGTATGGGTCTATGGGTCTATGGGTATATGAGTGTATGGATGTATAGATGTATGGCTGTATGGATCTGTAGCTATAGTTATGTGAAAACATGAAAATACAATGTAAGGTTAATTCCCCTACAGCTATGGTTCTGATTCTCTTCATGTGTCCTCACCATGATTAAGGTGTCTTCTCTTTACAATCCCTGCCCCTCCTCCCATTGGCGAGTTCCTCCAGGGGGCTTCCATTTTGGGGATGGGTCCAGGATAGCCCTGCTTCTCCCATCTGTGTTCCTGACTTGTCTCTTTTTGATTCTATCTGCATCACCAAAGCTTAGTACATTGTCTGGCACATAGTAATTGCTTAATCAATGCTTGTTACCAGCCTGCCTAAATGTTACCTATTATTATAATGAGTGATAGAGGAATAGAGGAACTGCTCAAATCTTATTTTGTCTGTTTTCTTTTCCAAAGAGAAAAATGTGTGGATTAAAAAAAAGAATAAAATGTTTACTTAAAAGAGGAACCCAAGATACATAGGGTATCTTGTGGTAGTAAAAGAGCTCTTTCCTGCCGTAGATGAATTTTTTATCTGATCCAGAGGAACTATATCCAAAACTTGAGGGGAAATGGATGTATATGATTTCTGACCCAGTTGCTATCAAAGTTATTTGAAAAATCATGAAGAATGAGATAGGTACTATAGAACTAAAGAAGGAAAAATATGGTTCTGATTTTTTCCAAAAATGTATAAGAGAATCTGCAAGTAAGAAATAAGTTATCTTGTCTTCAATTTCATACAGAATCCTAGAGTGGAGTGTCTCAGGGTCTATGTTTAACACTTCACTATTCACCATTTTTCTCAGTGACTTGTAATAATAAATTAGAATAATATGTAAAGTGCTTTGCAGAACTCAAAGTGCTATATAAATGTTGGATATTGATGATAATGGCAATACCATCATCATCATATTATTATTATTCATAGATGATATGTTTCTCTTTAAAGTCATATACAACAAAATCTAGGAAGCTGTTGACTAGTTGCCAGGTATATTATAAAGTAAATTGTTGGTCAGATATGGGGATAATAGTGCAGATATCAGGTAGTCTCTAAGATGCCTTCCAACTCTGATTCTTTAATATCTGCAACCACTCTAAAGAGTTTGACTTGTAAATACATATTTTCATTCTTCAGTCATTTCAGTTGTGTCTGACTATTTGTGACCTCATTTGGGGTTTCTTGGCAGAGATACTAAAGTGCTTTGCTATTTCTTCCTCCAGCTCTTTTAAAGTTGAAGAACTGAGGCAAACAAGGTTAACTGACTTACTCAGGATCACATAGCCAGCAAGCATCTGAAGCCAAATTTGAATTCATGAATGTGAGTCATCCTGATTCCAAGCCCAGTACTGTGGTACTAGCTGCCCCATTAATACGTATTGGGGAAAGGGGAGTGGATATAAAGTATATGAAAAGTACCTATTGTTTATGGTAGTCAGTTGGAAAAGCAGGCTGTTATTTAGCTGGTAGAGCACTTTTCATCAACTAATTTAAAGTTGAATATTATGAGAAGCAAATAGGTGAGAAACCGAAAAAGAACATAGGAATTCAAAGGATCATGAGTCAAACAGGTTATTCTTTCCAGGCAGGCAAGCATCCCTCACAGACACACAATGCTGGCTCAGGTATACCATGGCATGTTTACTCTAATGGTTCTCACCCAGATCTCATGGTCTCTGTACTTATATATCTGAGAGTCGTTTCTGGGAAGATTCACAAGGAGTAGGAAGAGGAGCTCTTTGGTCTGAACTGCAGCCCTCCTAATCAACCACAAGGGCATTGTGATTAGAAAAGTTTACAAACCCTGTATACCCTGATTAGATGAAGTTTTCTAAACAGAATATAATTAAGAGACCTTTGAATTCCTTGCTTAAAGGAACTGACTAAGCCCTAGCTGTTCAACTCTCGACAAGTCACTTAACCCTGGTTGCCTCAGTTTCCTCATCTATAAAATAAGCTAGAGAAGGAAATGGCAAACGACTTTAGTATCTCTGCCAAGAAAAAAAAAAAACAAATGGTGTCATGGAGAGTCAGACATAGCTGAAAAATGATGCAAAAATAAAACCAATACAGGGTACATAGAAACTTCCTAGTGCATAGGCAGATCATTTGGTGGTGAAACATAAAGTCACTTCTGCCATGACGGTCTAGGAACAGGCTGATCCTTACATACCTTTTAGACCACCACAATTAGAATGTACATGCCCTGCCATAATAGCCTAAATATGGGGAAGCTAGGTGGCACAGTGGATAAAAGACTGGCCCTGGATTAAGGAGGTCCTGAGTTCAAATTTGACCTCAGACACTTGACACTTACTAGCTGTGTGACCCTGGGCAAGTCACTTAACCCTCATTGCCCTGCAGAAACAAAAACAAAACATCATAGCCTAAATATTTCCCACTGAACCTCCACCTACCTATCTACAGAAATTTACACTCATTAAACTTTATCTAGATTTCACGGATCCAATGACAACAGGCCCAAGACCTTTATTCTCAGACCTAGTTGTCCAGTATCCAAGTAGGAGAGATTCCTCCACTGTATGGGAAGTAGCACTATCTAATGCAGGGGTCATCAAACTACTACCTAACTTAGCTCTCAGCCCATGCACAACCAGGTAGTGGGCCAGATTTAGTACATCGATATTTGGTACATGGTACATATGTCAACCTTGATCTAATGGATTGAGTCATAATCAAGGGAATTGTAGTCTCCCTCTCACTTCCATCCCCTAGATACATATAGATGGAAGCTTAATGCATGTTGTTGTGCTGTAAGTTGTGTGTAGGACACCCAAAAAGAAGGAGAAAAGAGAAAGGAGGTTAAGTATTATAGGACTGGAGTGTATAGGGTGTCCCAGGAGAACTAGCACCTGTGGTGTGAGGGCTATTGAGCCCTTTCCAGGGCTGTTCATCTACCTTTGGTGTCTACCTATCACCCATCTCTCACATGTGACTCCAAGAAGCTGTAGTCATCCTGTAGCAGCCAGCCACACTGAGATAAAACCATCCCAGCAGACAGGCTAAACAAGGGTAATAACTCAGGTCTCAAACCCATCAGTGACTTAGTGGATTATCTACCCCAAGCATGTGAAGACTTCCCCAGGTTGAATAGGAGGATGAGAACAATTTGTTGCAACAGCCACAAAAGCACCTGAAGTAGGCTGAGTAGAACACTTAGAGGTTGGTCAGACATGGAAGACACCAAGGTTATCCACTGCATCCCAGGTCATCGCCAGGCTTTCTGACTTCTGTCTTGCCACTGGACTTCAATGACTCTGGAAGAGAGAGGAAGGCTGATGACTTTGCACAACTCTACCTCACTTAAATCCAATTCACATGCAAATCATCACCAAGATGTCATTGGTCCTCTTTGAAAACTAAGGACTAACAACAATTGCTGTCATATGCTAAAGATTGATGAAGGAGGTTGCAAACTCACAAAAGGTTAAAGTTTTGACTCTTCAGATTAATTAAAAAAGGTATATTTTATGTCCCCAACTGAAAAAGCTGTCTCATTCAGTGCCATGGCTTCCAAGTGCAACTCTACCAAGAGCTATAGCGGAAGGAATGAGGCCAGATAAGGACCAGTGACTAATTATTCCTTTGCAATAGTCCTTACTTCTCCAAAATTCTTTGGCTACACTGTCAAAAGCGCAAACTCTACTTAAGGGTATTTATGTGATCATACAGAGAAAAAGAAGAAAAAACACTCAGAGAAGTGGACATAACCTCAAAGAGCCTGAACATAGATGTTTTCTTCATCTGTCTCCTCTACAGAAGTCAATTTAGCAACATCCAGCACTAATAATATTTTAGTATATTTGGATGATGAACTGGGATTTTTTTCTTTGAATATGAAAAAGCTAAGGTTGCAATTAATAGGTTGTAATTTAAAAGATAAAAATTGATCTGGCAAGGGGTTATTATCTTCCCTGGGCAAGAAACAAAAGCAAAGGAACATAAGCATCAATAGAAAGGATTCTGGTTAGTTAATTTTTAAAATTACTTAAAATAAAAGTCATCCATTACTAGTTGCCTAATAAAATTGTAGAATGTCTTTTTATGGAGGACTTTTGAAATAACATTTTTTAAGTTATAGTGATAGTTTAAATATGGTCTTGCATAGTGATTGAGAGAAAGAGTAAATGGCATCTCAAGATTGCTTCCAACTTAGTCAGTAAATTTCAGAATGACTTTTTTCTATTCCAACAGCTCCCATCTTCCTCCGCCCAAGTTATGTACTAGGCAGGGGAAGTTTCAAATACTACCCTTAATTGGTCAAACTGTGTTATAAACCACAATTTAGCCCCTTGGTTCCACCTTATCAATAAACTCATTAAAATTTTTTTTAATTATTTTCTCTGTGTGAGGAGCTTTCTTAGGCAATAGAAACAAAAAGATGAAATTAAAATAATTGACGTTGAAATTATAAAAAAAATATGTAAAGCATGTTGTCTACATTATCTTACTAAGTCATGCACTTTATAACAATTCTGGGAGGCATATACAATAGGTATTGTTATATCCATTTTACTGATGGGGAAACTAAGGCTCAAAGATTTTAAGTGTCTTGCCCATGGTCACATAGCTAGTGAGTTGGAGAGGTAGGATTCAAAGCCAGGTCTTACCAACATTCAGATCTTTCCACTAAGCTATGTTTCAGTGGTGAAAATGATAGATTGGAAAATGAAGAGCCTGAAGGCATGAGAATCAGTGAGGAGGCTTTTACAATTGTGCAGTCAATTAGTGCTGAGGTCCTGAACTAAGGTAGTGGAAGTAGAAAAGAGGATGCAGAGACAGTGCAGAGGCAGAACTGATAATGATATGGAAAGAGAATTGCTAGTGTCATGGAGATATTGCGAAAGACAGAAATGACTGGTACTAAGGAAAAATAGCAATTGCTCTTATTATTCTTACATATATATTAGGTATTCCATGCACAAAGTACTCTACAGAAGACAGAAATGTACGCACTTATTTGAAATTGCAAATTTTTAAAAATAAAAACAACTCTGTTGAATTTGTAGCTTTTCCCTAGTAGAAGATGAAAAAAACCTAAGTGAATTTTTTAGGATATAAAATCTAAAAGTGTGATGTCTTTTCTTTATTGCAGTTAGGAATATCAGATATGTAAATAATAAATTTTAAATCCAAAAAATAAATGAAGCCAAGTGTCTGTGACCTTTGGTTTCCATGTTCTAGCTCCTAGAAAAAATGGATATATTTCAGTGGAAGAGCACACACACACACACACACACACACACACACACACACACACACACACACAGTAGCTTGGGCTGTAGGTGATTCAATAATGAGATGATCTTTCAAGATAAAGGTCTTGCATTAATGAGTATGAATAAAGATGACAGCAATCACAAAGCCAAGACTATAATTTGGTCTTAATATAGAAGAGCTTTGTTTTTATATCAGCTAATGGGAAGAGTTGGCCAAACATGATAGGCAATCAAGTCCTGTGCTATTTATATACAGAATTTGCCATTTCTTTTTCTTTTCCTTTTTTTTTTTTTTTGAGAAAAGTTGCCTGTACAACTTGTGTAATGCTAACTTAACATGAGAGTTTGGCTTAAGAGAATTACTGAGTTCTGTCCTTCAAAGTATAGCTCACATTGCACCTCTGAATGTAGCTTTCTCTAACCACTCCAGCCTGATGTGGTCTTTTCCTTCTCATCCCTCCCACTGGACATCTTGTCCATACAGAAAGTCATTTGCCTATATTGTATCATTTCTGTACTGGATTATCAACATCTTTTTTGTTTTGTTTTGTTTTGTTTTTTTGTTTGTTTGTTTTGTTTTGTTTTGTTTTGTTTTGTTTTGCAGGGCAATGAGGGTTAAGTGACTTGCCCAGGGTCACACAGCTAGTAAGCGTCAAGTGTCTGAGGCCGGATTTGAACTCAGGTACTCCTGAATCCAGGGCCGGTGCTTTACCACTGCACCATCTAGCTGCCCCCAATCAACATCTTAAAGATAGAAGAGTGGGGTGGCTAGATAGCACAGTGGATAAAGCACCGGCCCTGGATTCAGGAGTACCTGAGTTCAGATCTGGCCTCAGACACTTGACGCTTACTAGCTGTGTCACCCTGGACAAGTCACTTAACCCCCATTGCCCTGCAAAAAAAAAAAAAAAAAAAAAAAAAAAAAAAAAAAAAGATAGAAGAGTGCTAGGTTATCCAAATCTCTGAACTGGGGCAAAATTTGGAAAAGAAGAGAGGATCAGAGTACCTACCAACCAGGGAAGTCCTATCAGAAAGCTGCCTTTAGGAGTGGGCCTTCAAGAATGGCTGCATTTTTAAGGGTTCAAGAAGTAAATCACATTCACTCTGAATCATGTTAGTTTTGATAAAGCACCTTCCTCACTCTGTACTTTTACTCACACTCTTTTCCCTATTTGGAATGCCTCCCTTGCTCAAAAATATTTTTAAAAATAATAATAACAAAATAATAATCTATATTTATATAGCACCTTCAATTTGATAAGGACTTTCCTCACCAGGACCCTTATGAGGAAAGGTAATATGAGTGTTACTATCCCCATTTTACAGATGAGAAATTTGAGACTCACACATATTATATGGCAATCCCAGGTGGTATAGTGGATAGACAACTGGGCCTGGATTTAGGAAGTCCTGAGTTCAAATCCACCCTCAAACACTTGCTGTCTTTTTAAGCCTGGACAAGTCACTTAACCTTGTTTACCTTAGTTTCCTTAACTGTAAAATGGGAATGTAATAATAGCACCTACCTCTCAGGGTTGTTGTGAGGATAAAATGAAGTAATATTTGTTTGAAAAACTCCAAGCACAATGCCTAACACATAGTAGGTACTTTAAAAAATGTTTTCCATGAAACTAGTGTTATTTCATAACCGGTAACTGAATGCAGGTCTATTGATCCTCAACCTAGTTCATTTACCACTATACCATGTTAACTCTAGAATGCAAATCTATATTTTCTTCATGGAAAGATAATGTGGCATTATAATGATAAGAACACTGGATTCTTAATCAGAGGACCTAGGTTTGAGGTCAGCCTCTGATAATAACCACCTGTATTGGCAGGGTTGTACAGTAGAAAGAGAACTAGGGTTAGAATCAGAGGATGCGGTAGACTCTACTACCTACTATCTATGCATCCTTGAGTGAGCTGCCTAACCTCTCTGGCCTCAGTTCCCTCATCTGCAAAACAAGGGGAGAGGATGAATGAGACTACATACAAGTCCATTCCAGTTCAAAATCTATGATCCTATATTGTTCACAAGTCTTATAACCTCCCTGGACCTCATTTGTAAAATGTATATGACACTAACCTGTGTTATTTATCTCTAAAGTACACAGCAGGATGAACATATAAGCTATGATTAGATAAGTTTGCTGTTATTGCTACTGTGCAGTCATTTAAGTTGTTCCCAATTCTTCACAACACTTAGCAAAGATACTGGAGTGGTGGGGTAGCTAGGTGGTGCAGTAGATAAAGCACCAGCCCTGTATTCAGGAGGACCTGAGTTCAAATCTGGCCTCGGACAATTGACACTTACTAGCTGTGTTACCGTGGGCAAGTCACTTAACATTTCATTGCACCCCCCCCCCCAAAAAAAAGGATACTGAACTGGATTCCCATTTCCTTCTCCAGCTCATTTTAAAGATGAGCAACTTGAGGTAAACAGGGTTAAGCAACTTGACCAGGGTCACATAGCTAGCAAGTATCTGAGACCAGATATGAACTTAAGTCTTCTGAACTCCAAGCCTGGTGTTTTATCTACTGGGCCACATTGATATCCTAGACACTCTAATAGATAGGAAAGTTGAGGCCAGTAGAAATTAAATAATTAGTCCATAATCAAACAACTCCTTAATATTCACCCAAATCGAATTTGTTCTTGGAAGCCCACTTCAAATCTCCCACTTTTCTGCAAGAAGCCTATCCTGATTATTTATTTTCCCAAATCCCTACTAGTCTTTCTTATCTCTGGATGTCCACCTTTCTTAGAAGCTGTACCTCCTCTTAAAGCCCTTGACTGTAGATTGTCATATCCCAGAATCATCTCAAAATAGAAGGGAACTCAGACATCATTCAGTACAACCTCATCATTTCACAAATGAAAAAAACAAACCCACAGAAGGCAAGGGATAAAAATAAATCCACACATCACCAGCAGGACTTGAACACAGGTCCTCTGTCTCTGAAACCAGTGCTCATTCTTTCGTTGTGTCTTATTTTCTTTTTTATGTTTAGAATTTTGCTTTCCAAATTACATGTAAAACCAAATTTTGACATCAATTTGTTAAACTTTGTGTTCCAATTTCTCTTCCTCCTTCCCTTCCACCAACCAGCCCAAGAACTCAAGCAATTCAAGATAAGTTACACATGAGTAATCATGGAAAACATCTCCACATTAGCTAGGTTGTGAGAGAAAACAGATAAAAACAAAACTTCAGATTACAGAATTGTCGAAAAAGAATGTGTTTCAATGTGTTTCAATGTGTTTTCAGATACCATCAGTTCATTCTCGGTAGATGGATTGCAATTTTCTTAAGTCCTTCAGACTTATATTGCCTTGCTGAGAATAAGCACATGCTTCACAGCAGATCATCTCATACTATTGCTTTTATTTTGTATATAGTACATTTCATTCTGCTTCAGTTCATGAAGGTCTTTCCAGGTTTTTCTGATAGTATCCTGTTCATTATAACTTTTATATAGTAATTTTATATAGTAACTTGACAAAGAATTTTCTTCATACTAGCCCATCAGAGTGGGTGCCATACTTTTTGCCATAATAGTCAACAATAACTATTTCCCTCCATCCTATTCCTTTCCCATGATATTTAGTCTATTGTCTATCTTCTTTTACCCTATTCCTCCTCAAAAGGGTTTTACTTCTGACTGCCCCCTCCCTGCTCTGCCCTCCCTTCTTTCACCCTTCCCTCCTTATCCTCTTCCCCTCCTACTTTCCTGTAGGGTTAAATAGATTACTCCTCCCAATTGGGTGTGTATTTGATTCCTTCCTGGAGCCCACTGTGATGAGATTAAGGTCTTTGAGCTAATTCTGTGTTCTAAATTTTTCTTCCTCCCTCCCTCCTCAACCCTCTCTATGAAATCAAGCAATTAATCATGTCATACATGTGTAGTTATGTAGAACACCTTCACCTTCCTGGAAAGTGTTTTGCTTTTTACTGCTCCCTCCCCCAATCTGCCCTTCCCTCCTTCCCCTCTTCAACCCTCCTCTCATTATCTCCTTCCACTCTCCCTTTCCCTCAGGGAAAAAATATATTACTATATCCACTTGAGTATGTATGTTATTCCCTCTTCGAGCCAATTCTGATGATTGTAAGGTTCACTCACTCCCCCACTCCTTCCCCTTCTTCCCCTCCCCTCCATTAGTTTTTTTCTTGTTTCCTTCATGGGAGCTACTTCTCTGCAGACCACCTCTATCGTTCCCCGTCTCCCAGTCCATTCCTCCTACCCCTCAACCCTATTTTAAAGATGCCATCATGGATTAGTTAGGTGGCACAGTAGACAAATCACCAATCCTGGACCCAGGAGGCCCTGAGCCCAAATCTAGCCCCAGACATAAGACACCCCACCTTACTTGCCCCACAAAGAATGAGGATAAACAAAAACAAATGCTTTACAGATATCATCCTTTCATATTCAGTTAAGACCCGTGTTCTATTAAGTGTATTCCTTTCAGCTACCCTAATACTGAGAAAGTTCTTATGAGTTAGAAGAATTATCTTCCCATGTAGGAATGTAAACAGTTTAATCTTTTAATATCCCTCATGATTTCTTTATCCTGTTTACCTTTTTATGCTTCTCTAGGATCTTGTATTTGAAAGTCAAATTTTCTATTCAATTCAGGTCTTTTCATCACAAATGCCTGAAAGTCCTCTTTTTCATTGAAGTCCCATTTTTCCTCTGAAAGAATATAGGCAGTTTTGCTTGGTACATGATTCTTGGCTGTAGTCCCAGTTCCTTTGCCCTCTGTAATGTCATATTCCATGCCCTACAGTCTTTTAAGGTAGCTGCTGCTAGATCTTGTTTTATCTTTATTGTATCTCCACAGTATTTGAATTCCTTTTGTTTTTTCTAGCTGCTTGAAATTTTTTCTCCTTGAGCTGGGAGTTCTGGAATTTGCCTATAATATTCCTGGAAGTTTTCCTTTTTGGATCTCTTTCAGAAGGTGATCAGTGGATTCTTTCGATTTCCATTTTACCTTTTGCTTCTAGAATATCAGGGCAATTTTCCCTGACAATCTCTTGGAAGATGCTATCTAAACTCTTATTTTGGTCATGGTTTTCAGGTAGTCCATTGATTTTTCAAATTAGCTCTCCTGGATCTACTTTCCAGGTCAGATTTTTTTCCAAAGGAGATATTTCCTATTGCCCTCTATTTTTTTTTTTCACTGATTTGGATTTCCTTAACTGTATTTTGGTTTCTCATAAAGTAACTAGCTTCCATTTGTTCAATGCTAATTCTTAGGCAATAATTTTCTTCAGAGAGCTTTTGTATCTCCTTTTCCATTTGGCTTTTAAGGCTGTTGATTTTTTTTCTCATGACTCTCCTGCAGCACTCTCATTTCTCTTTCTATTCTTTCCTCCACCTCTCTAAATCTTCCTTCTATATTTCCTATTTTCTCTTCAAAGTCCTTTTTGAGCACTTCTATGGCCTGAGACCAATTCATATTTTTCTTGGAAGCTTTGGATGTAGGGGCCCTGAGGTTGCTGAAGAAACTTTCAATAATTCTCAACTTTCTTTGCTTGCTCATCTTGTTGTCTTTTATTTGACTTTTAACTCCCTCTTACATTGGGGCCCTACTTTCAAGCTACACTGTCCCAAACTTCGGAGGTTCCCAGGTGTTTTGGTTTGAGGTAGGGCAGCTTTTTCTCTCACCTGGCCTGTTCTGTGGTCTGAAGATAACCTCAAACCAACTTGCTAATTAACCATCCAGCAGGGTGCTGTGGTGGTTGCTAGCTCTGCCAAGCCTGTGCCCCTCTCCCACCTGGGCCTCCCACCACTCAAGATTTCTTCCTGGTTCCCTGCAGTGGTGGGGCAGGTGAATTCCTCCTTAGGTCCCCCAGATACCCCTGCATCCCTGTATTTCCGCCCCCTCCCCTGGCCAGCCCTTCAACCCTCCCACCTGACCATAAGCTTAGTCCCAGAAGATGCAGGTGCTGCAGCTGATTTGGGAGATGGGGGTAAGTTCCTCTGGCACAGCGTGCTTGGGGTCTGTGTTGGTGTGATCGTGCAGTTGGCCAGCCCATCACAGCCCTCTTTGATCTGTCTTTGGCTGCAAAGTAGTCTCAGCCTATCTTTTTGTGTTTTTTTGCTGCTTCAGGGGTTCTTTTATTGCTGTTTTGGGGGTAATTGTGTCAGGAGCTCTATGTGTTTAATGTCTTTACTCCACCATCTTGGCTCTGCCCATTGTGTCTTATTTTGAATGGATCTATGTTCCTCAAGATAGGGACTTCATCTATTTGTCTCTCTACAGTGTCTCTCTCACTGCTATCCATTGAGTATACACAGGGGTGTATGGGGTGTTCAGAAAGACTAGATCCTTTAATGTAAATATTTTCCAAATTTTTTCAGGGCTACTCACCTGCATTTGGTTCACCTTTCACCCAACTCTCACCTGTGACTCCAAGAAGCTGTAGCATGTACAGTCTCCTCACCCCAGTAAACTGTCTTGGCAGGTAGATTAAACCAGATTGAGGGTAACCAATGTAACAAATGGGGTAGGAGGAAGTATACCCCAAGTGTATGAAGACTTTACCTCATGGAATGGGTAGATAAAAACAATCTGTTTCAACAGCTATCAAGGCAGCTGAAGCAGGCTTCATGGAAAACGTAGAGCTTGATCAGACATAGAAGACGGCAAAGTCATCCGCTGCAACCTGGGTCATTGCCACTGGACTTCAGTGGCTCTGGAAGAGAGAGTAAGGCTAACAACTTTGTGCAACTCTGCCTCACTTAAATCCAAGTCACTCACAAGTACAGACATCACCCTGTGATATCTTTGGTCCTCTTTCAAAACTAAGGACAGACAACAAGAATATCCACAGAACAAATGCTCAACAACATCTTGTGGACTTGACTTCCCACCCTATTTCTTAGTCTTCTATCACCCTTTGAAGTACAATCCTCTAGAGAAAGAACAATAATTGAAAAGCTTGTTCCCCTGATGATCATACCCATCCAAAGTTGGAGCTTCCAATCCACTCAATACTTACTTCAAGTTTACCTTGAAGGTATATATTATCATTTACTTAAACTCTGAGAAAAGGAAAAGCTAACTATATTCCTTTGGAAGAAGTATATTCAAAAGATACTTAAATGTATGGGTTTTCCAGGGGCAAAGGAACTGCTGGTGCTTTTTATAAAATCAAGACCTCTTGGGAACAAAGTAATTAATTCTATAAAGATATTGTGATTGGTGAGAATGAATTTTAACCAAAAACATTCAAATTTGCATCCATTCTCTATTCTGAAGCCACCTTTCTCTTTCCTCCCAGCTCACCAAGATAAACAGATATCTCCTTAACACATACAACACAATTACTAAAAGAGCAGCCTCCACCCACACACCCTTGAGACAGAGCTGAAGAGCTCTGTGAAATAACAAATCATAAGCAATGTTTGGGGGCCACAGGGTAGGGCTGTCTGCAGCCCAGGCAACAGAGGGAAGCAAGTGAGAGTGCCAAGATATGTGTCCAAATGCCAGAAATAAAAAGATAAACCTTAGAAATTGAAAGTCTGGAATGGGAGGCCTGGACACTGATTCTGCAAACACAGTATTGGTCTCATTTTAGTGTATTATGTGGCCTATGAACCTCACTTTTTCCTCAGCTGTCCAGGAACCCCCAGAATACTCTGGGGGTGATATCCCCCCAGCATCCCCAACTTAGTAATAGCACAAGGACAAATCTATGAGACACTCAGTGAAGATCTGTCAAATGTCAAGTTCATTTGATTGAAGTAGATAATTAAATTAACTAGATAATTGCCATATCTTTACTTTACTTGGTATTAATTAGATAAACAGGTGGGGGCTATCCTAGACTAATGACTCATTTCAGGGCCTCAGAAATCCCTCCTTGGGTCCTGTGAGCTACATAACAAAAATGACTCATTCTTTAATGTGATTAGGAGGGTGGGGAAAAGCCTAAACACCACCACAGAGCATCACCAAAGGGCATTCAACAGCCCTGGATTATAACAGAAAAAGAAAGTATGACACTGGCTTGGAGTAAACTCCCTTTCATATGATAGATCAACACAGGACTCATGGTGGACCCAGACACCTTAAGGGAAAGTGTACTTTCCACCAGTTATCATGTATTAAACACATGTAGAGCATAGTTCTTGATAAAGGGCTAGCTAGAAAATTTACAACATAAAACTTAGTCTAGTAGGAGAATAAGACTGAAACCCAGGGATAAGAGATGGACCTGTGATTTTACTAGGATAGGTAACTCCCATATCAGGAACTTCTTCTCTGCCATCTATAGTGTTAGAAGAGAACTGAGAGTCAAAAGGCTTGTTCAGGTTCGTGTGTGTGTGTGTGTGTGTGTGTGTGTGTGTGTGTGTGTGAGAGAGAGAGAGAGAGAGAGAGAGAGAGAGAGAGAGAGAGAGAGAGAGAGAGAGGGAGAGAGAGAGGAGGGGGGAGAGGGAGGAAGGAAAGAGAGGGGAGGGACAGGTTTCAGGGCACTCCCTCTCTATAACATATAATAAGTACATTAGTATAATGAAACAAAATGCTTATGAAATCCAAGGGGAGAGGTAACAACCAACAAGGGGAAACAGAAGACTTGAAGTGAAAGGTAGCATTTGAGTTTCATTATAAAGCAGGAATAGCAATTGCAAATAGGAGTCACCTAGGTGACTCAAGGCAAAGTGAATAGAGTCCTGGTCCTGGAGTCCAGAGGATCTGAGTTCAAATCCTCCCTCAGACACTTACTATTTGTGTGACCCTGGGCAAGCCACTTAACCCTGTTTGCCTCAGTTTCCCCATCTGTAAAAACAAGCTCGAGAAGGAAATGACAAACCGCTCCAGTATCAAACACAAGTAAATGACTGAACAACAACAAGCAATTGCAAAGTCTTATGGTTTCCATCTCCATGACTTTTATTACATTTACCTCCTTCTCTCCATTCCTATAGAGAGCCATTGACAGTCATCTTGACCTATGTCTTGCCACTGGACTATGATGATTCTGGAGGAGAGAGTGAGGCTGATGACTTTGCACAGCTATGCCTCACTTCAATCTGATTCACTTGTAAGTCACCCTCCTGATGTCATTGGTCCTTGTCAAGGATGAAGGATGAAGAACTATCTATTCCCATAGCCACCACTGAAGTAGAAAGTCTAACTTGGTCTACTGGAATAGCCTAATGGATTCTGCCTTAATTGTGTGTTGTTTGACCTACCCCTACCTCAACTTCATACTATAATTGGACTAACATTTTTTTTTGGTTAGGCAACTGGGGTTAAGTGACTTGTCCAGGGTCACACAGGTAAGTGTCAAGTGTCTGAGGCCAGATTTGAACTCAGGTACTCCTGACTCCAGGGCTGGTGCTCTATCCTTTGCACCACCTAGCTGCCTCCTAGACTAACATTTTTTAAAATACATAGTTCTTGTCATTCTACCCCCTCTGCTCTAGAATCTTCAGTGGCTCCTTATTGGCTTTTGAGGTAATTTCTGAACTCCTTTACTAGCAAAGAAGGCAACAGAGAAAGAAAAAAAGGAGTATTTTCCAGATATGAGGCAGCAGGGCATAAGGGAGTGTTCAAGGAATAGAATCAATTTGATGGCAGTGTAAGGGAGTAATAGGGAATAATGAGTAAAGGTAAGGTAATTTCAGATTATTGGAGAGTCTTGAATGTCAGACAAAGGAGTTGGAAATGAACCTAGGGGGCCCCAGGGAATCACTGAAGATTTCTAAATAGGAGAAGTGACATGACAAGATCTATACACAAAGATGATTTTTACAATAATGAAATAAAGAAAATATTGACTGGGAGAACAGAATAGGAGTGAAAGGGTCTGTTAGGAAACTTATAATAGTCGAGGTCAAAGGCATTAAAAGCTTGTACTAATATGGTAAAAATCTAATGGTAGCCATCTCAAGGGCAGGGGAAAAGGGGATTTACATGATAACTATGTTGTATATTTGAAAGGAATAGCAAGTTGTGCATAGTAGATTTGCAGTTTCTTGTACAATCATCTTGTTTATTGTACCATGTTATGGAAATGCTTGTTTTATTCCATAAATTTAAAATAATGTTTTAAAAATAAAATATTAGAAAGTGAGAGCCTGTACTAGGATGGTAGCAGTAGAAATGCAGAGGAAAGGACAGATGGGAGAGAAGTCCCAGATATGGAGTCAATAGGATTTTATACTTGATTAGACAAACAGCACCCTGACAATGTGGCTTTGGACAGTCCCCTAAAGCCCTGTGAGGTTGTTTATGGCTTGAGGGACACATGATTCCTGATTAGCTGAAAGATGTTAGAGAGAGAATAAAAAGGAGTAGAGGGATGAGTAGGAGGAGAGATAAAACACAGACTTTGAATAATGTATATGAAACCCTGAAGTCACAGATATTTTAGGGTGACAACTCTTTCCCACATGCCTATGGCCCTAAACTTACTTGATGCCATTCAAAATCTCTACCTTCCTTCCTCTCTCACCTGCCTCTCCACTTTTCCATTTTACTTATTCTCTTGCAATAGTTCCTTAGCTAATCAGGAGTCATGTCTCCCTTTCTTCATTACAGAGCTCTCCTTCAGGAGTCTACCCAATTCTACTTGACTAGGGCACAACAAATCTAAGAAGTGAGGAAGAAGGAGAAAAGATAATGCCAAGGTTTTGAACCAGGGAACCAGGATAAATGGTAATGCCACAGACAGAAATAATAAAGTCAGAAAGAAGAGTATGTTTGATAATAAGTTCAGTTTGGTATCCACTGTGTTTGAGGTATTTAGGAGGAAATGCAGATCTGGAATTCAAAAGAAAAGTCAAGGCTGAGACTAAGATTCTCTTGCAAATCTTAAGCTCCCTTTAGCATTTGTATTCAATCAAAGCCACCAAGCAAAGGGAATACTTAGTTTTGGTTCCAGGGTTTCCCCAAAGGGCAAGACAAACAGGGCTATCACTTTTGCAAAGGCTATACTGGCCAGGTACATCATCTTCCTGGTCCAGAGGCCAGTTCACACAAGATGCCAACCCGTGATCCCAAACAGTTTGCTGAGTGTCTGCTATGGACGAGCAACTATGGAGAATGAAATTGCCCTGCTCTCAAGTAGCCTATGATCTAGGATGTAGCATAAGACATGTGCAGAACTACAAAGTAGATGTAATATAAAAGCAAAGTAGAAGTAAGAATGAAAAACGAGAAGTGTAAAATACTATGAGAATTCAGAGATGAAAGAGATCACTTCATCATCATCAAAAATTGATTTCTGCACATTTATTCTATACAGAACATTGTTCTTAGCTGCTGTAAGAGCCAAGAATCAAAGACTTTCACTTTTTGAATGCTTTGCATACAAGCAATATTTGGGAGGGAAGAGGATGGAGAATGCAAACACATCCCCAGGTGGCTAATTACACCTTACCCCAAAGGGTGTGAGGGTGAAGCAGCTGACAAAAGTCCTGTTCATCCACTGAAGAGCCAAAAGCAGAGCAAATGTCCATCAACTAATGTCTAGCTATCTGGGTCAAGTACAACTGCTCACAAATCAGCAGCTCAGATTCTACCTGACTTCCTACCATCTGACTCCATAATTTCTTGGAACTTCATTTCCTGCATGACTACTCTGTTACCACTTCCTTGAGAGATATCATTGTGTTGCTCCAAACCCTTTTGATCTCCCCTACACACACACATACACACATATAACCACCACCAATGTGCACATAGACTTTCTGAATTACTCTGATTTATAATGTTCCAGTAACCTCAGCCCCGAGTTAGGACTTTCAGCTTTAGCCCACCTACTGTGATTCCTGGGAACTTCCTCAGAGAAATTACAGATTTCCCTTGTGGAGAGCTCTGAGTAGGCTCTGGCTGACCCATCATCCCAGATGGTTCCTTAACTGCCCATAGCCAGGACAGTTATCTTTTATTGCATATACATAAATTTGGGATCCACCAAAGTCAAATTCTGAGGCTTCATAATGGTATGGAACTGATCTTAGGTTCTTTAAAGTTTAGGTAAGAAAAATACCAGTTCCTACAGGTCCTTGCAAGCAAAAAAGTCTTTGAGTGTAGCCTGATAACATACTATAATTTGAGGACCTGCCTGAATAAGTTAAAAGAGACTTATGGGGCGGGGGTGGGGGGTGGGGGGGTGTAATCTTCATTGATGGAGTGAGTATTAAATGCTTACTGGATGTCAGGCACTATACTAAGTGTTCAGGATACAAATATTAAAAATCAAGACAGTAGTCCCAACTCTCAAGTAGCTGACATTCTAATAGAGGGAGTAGAACAATCTAAAGAATGATTTGGGCTAGGAGTAAAGTGAGCAGCATGGTGAAAGCCCCTTAAGAAATGGTGATCCTGGCCAGAGATTCATCAATCAGGAGAAGAGACAATAAAGTAGCGATATCTCAGCATGCTCTAGAGGCAGCTGGCTGGGAAGTAGAACAGGTCAGAGATTGAGCTGAGTTAGAAGCAAATTCTCAGGTCCTAAAATATATATAAAGTTTCTAAAATTTTTCATATGTTGATTGGGTTCCTTGCATGTTCCCCAGTTTAAATTTCTTCTATATATACTTGGAACAGGACACTTCTAGAAATGCACTATTGTTAAGCTTATCCTATTTTTCAGCTCAGTATCATTTTACACCAAGAATAAACTCGTTCCATTGAAAAGATAAGTAAACTATCGAAGGCTGTTGTTACTCAGAAAAGAGAAATGTTCATGAAGGAAGACCTGTCAAAATCATTCAAATGAACAGAACCCAGGAACTTGAAATTATAAGATTGGAAAAATGCTTGTCTAACAATCAGAAATACTGCTGGGCCAAGGAAAGCAGGCTCCCTTTCCTCCTCCACTATGAGGCTATTCTCAACTCTGAACTCCCATGTACAGTGACCAGGTTATCTCCTAGGAGGAAGCTTGGTCTCTAACCAAAGTGGTTTGGATCCTCTTCTTAGAACTCTCTTTTTAGACCCCAATCCTGAAACCACAAAGAAAAATGTCTTTAAGTCTTTCTGCCTAGCATCTTCCTACAGCAGAAACTTTGAGAGACCCTCAATATAAGACATGAATCAGAAATGGGTCAGATATTTATTTCCTGTGTCTTCCTTGGTAGAAGAGACTCATAGTGCCATAGGCTCTTTTATTGTCAGCATTATACATATATCATTTATGGGTGAGCTATACTATTAATTTATATTTGTTAGCTTTTTTCATTTTGTCAAAACTTGGCTAGACAGACTTGTGTAATAGAAAGAGTACAGGCTGAAATAAAGGATCTGTGTTGAAGTCCCAGCTCTGTCACTAATTATGTGACCGTTATCAAATGACTTAACTTTTCTGTTCTTCAGTTTTTTCTGGATAACCTAGAAGGCCTCTTTTAGCCCTAATGCTATTACTGAAATAGCCAAATAGATCTGTGGTCTTATTGATATAAATGTTACTACTAGTAGTTCAATTCACAATTCACACCTACCTACCCAGTGTCAGTCAGATTATTCTAAGTGCTGGAGATGGAAAGAAAGGCAAAAAAATAAATAAATAAAAACAAACAAACCCAGCAACAACAAAACCAAAATCTTATCATCAGGCTCATTAACTCAGTTTTGATATTCAACACCTTCTCAACTCCCTCAGTCCCCCCTCTCTTTAGAAAGCTGGAGGGCAGAGTACTAAACTTCTCCCAAAGCTTTTCTTTAGAGGGCTGGACCTGGGCTCTTGAGTTAACTCTCTACTTTCTGTCTACAACTCTGCTGGGATTGCACTTCAAGGAATGTTATAAGACCCCTTGGTGACCCTCCTTTCCAGCTTTCTTTTGTATATTTGTCCCATTAGATGGTAAGTTCCTTGAAGGCAGGGGCTATCTTTAATTTTCATATTTGTATCTCCAGCACTTAACAGTGCCCAGCCCATAGGCACAATACCATCAATTCAGAAACAAAGGCCCAGCTTTTTTATATCAATAATCTTCCAATATCATTGTTTGGTTACAAGATATAGAATGCTATCATCTCCTTAACCCTGAAAATTGGTACCATCCAGATGATAGTGCAGACATAGACACTTAATAAATGTTTATTGAAATGAATTGAATCAAGGAGGTCACAGCCTAATGGGTGAGACAACATGCAAACAATTATATGCAGAGGATAAATTGAGAATAATATTAGTAGGGAATAGTCTTATCCTTAACAGCAATAGGTGGACCTAAGACTAAGGGGTACTGAAAATGTCTTCTTATAAAAGTTGCAATTTCACCTGAGACTTGAAGTTATAGATGCTAGAAAGTGAGAATAAGGAGAGGAACCATTCCAGGCATGAGAGACAGTCAGTGAAAATGCTCAGAATCAAGAGTACACATGGAGTGTCATATGTGAGGAACAGCAAGATGGGTAAGACTGGAAAGGTAAGAAAGGGCTAAGTTATGAAGACATTTAAAATTCAGACAGATGGCTTTAGAGCTGATCATCGAGTCACAGGGAACCACTCTGGTTTTTTCAGTTTTTGAATTGGAGGGGTGATCTGGTCAGTCCTGTGCTTTAGGAAGATTAATTTGACAGCTGAGTGAAGGATGCATTGAAATGGGGTTGGGGTGGGATTTGAAACAGGGAGACCAACCAGTAGGCTATTGTAATAATACAATTGAGATGATGCAGGCCTGGAACAGGATGGTTGCAGTATCAGAGGAGAAAAGGTGGCAAAAAGAAGAGATGTTACAAAGGTAGAAATGACAGGATTTGACAACTTATTAGGTGTGGGAGAGGGAGGTGGGAGGGTTGAAGAAAATGTGAGGAGTCAAGCACAACAGATTGGAAGCCTTGGAGACTGAGAGGAGAGTTGTATACTTCACAGTGATAGGAAAATCAGGATAAGGGGAAGGACTGAGAAAAGATAATTAGTTCCCTTTGAGTTATGTTTAATTTTAGATGTCTATGGGATATCCAAATTGAGATCTCCCTTAGGCAGTTGGAGGTGTGAGACTGGAGGTCATGAGAGAGGGTAGGACATAAATTTGAGAATCAGTAGCTTAGAGATGATAATTGAATCCATAGGAATTGATGAAGTCACCAAGTGAAGTAGTAGAGAAGAAGAGAAGAGGACTCTTTAAGACAGCCAGAGTTGACTGGCATGGATAAAGATCCAGCCAAAGAGATTAACAGTGAACAAGCAGCCAAACAAGTAGGAGGAGAACAAGGGGAGAGCAATATCACAAAACCCTTGGAGAAGAGAAAATCAAGAAGCAGATAACTTTGAGTGTCAGACTACAGAAGGATGAGAACTGAGAAAGTGCCATTAGATTTGGCAATTGAGATCAATGTCCATGCCTTTGCATATGGGGATTTATGCAATGGGCAAGGAATCTTGACATTATTAGGATACCAGTACAATGTCCAAGATGTCCATCTGTCATCCATCATTCTTACATCACCAATACAGAAACAAAGGCTTATCTTTTCATTTCAATAGTCTTCCAATACCATCATATGGTTGCAAGATATGGAATGCTATAGTCTGCTAAACACTAAGAATCAGTATCATCCAGATGGCAACGCAAACATGCATAGTGGTTGTGAACAGGTTACAACACATTACAAACAAGGAATTACTGAAGAGAAGCAGAGTAAATGTGATCATCAAAAAAAATGTGAACAACAACAACAAGAAAAAGATCCGATTACCAGACTTTTTTTTCCCTGGTAAATTCTTTCTTTATCCTTCATGCAAGTCAGTTTGCTGTCATTGTGTATCTGAGGCACTTTCTAAGATTAATTAGTGGAGTAGTTTATCATATGAACATATCACCAGTGACTTTCCTCTCCAAAATCACAGGGCAAATTGCTTTAAATTTCCATGTTAAAGAGAACGTCGTGTGCAAACAGACATATTGCAGATTCTGTTGCTTCCATTAAATAAGCGGGTCTGGAAAACTGTAGCTGCTTTTGTGTTGCTATAAATACAATGTTTTAATATATACTAATTAGGAAATCAGGCAAAAATGTGATCACTTGAAACTTTTATAGTGCAAACAGTCAGATTTCAAGGTATGTTTTAGTTATGTTACTCTTTTTACAACTTCACCTTTATATAGATGTAGATGCAGTCTTTATCTTTATATATCAATGTACTTTCTTGGAAAATAAGGTCTTTTTTATGGGTTCCTTTATGATTTGGCAAGGTTTAAGACCTTGGGATATAACAATCCAGTTCTGATGACAAGTACAATTACTAGTCATACACTGAGACTAAAACACATTCCAAAGCCGGAAAAAAACTCCCTTCTCATCTCCTCCTCCTAGTTTACCTGACTTCTTTGATGCCATAACTATAATCCCAACCTTCTACAAAAGCCTTTCCCAATACCTCTTAATTTGAGTGCTTTTCCTCTGTTGTATTTCCTATTTATCCCATAAAGAACTTATTTTGTACATAATTGTTCACTTGTTGTTCTCCCCCTCCCCTGCCAATTAAATCATTAGATCATGAGTTTCTGGAGGGAAGGATAATCTTTGCCACCTTTTTTTGTTTTTTTTTGTAATCCTGAGCCTAGCACAGTACCTGGCAGATAGTAGGCACATGTTGACTGATTACTGAATGAAAGTTGCTCTTGCATTTAAAATCATCAACACCTAAAGTTGAATAGAATGTTAGAGCTCATTTGGTACAACATTCAATCACTCACACACACACACACACACACACACACACACACCACATTTTACAGAGGAAGAAACAGGTCCAAGAGATTAAGTAATTTACCTAAATTTCTAATTAGGGAGAGAGCTAGTCATTTGACCTTAACAACAACTAGGCTAAGTGGCATAGTAGAGAGAAAGCTAGGAAAACCTGAGTTTGAATTCATTTCAATAGATATTTATTAGGTACCTACTATGTAGCAGACATCGTGCTAATCATTGGAATTCTGTCTCAGATTTTTCAGTTGTTTTTCAGTGATGTCTGGCTCTTTGTGACCCCATTTCAAGTTTTCTTGGCCTAGATGGTTTGAGATTTCCTTCCCCAGATTATTTTACATATGAGGAAACTGAGGCAAACAGATAAGTGACTTGCCCAGCATCACATAGCTATCACATATCTAATACCAGATTTGAACTCATGAAGATAGTCTCCCTGACTCTCAGCCCAGTGCTCTATCCATTGCACCACCTAGCTGTCCCCTTGTCTCAAATGCATACTAGCTATGTGTAACCATGTTAGAATTATTCAATCTCTCTTAGCCTTAGATTCTTCATCTGTAAAACAGAGACAAAAATAGCACCTACCATCCAGAGTTATTATGAAGACCAAATGAAATAGTACATGTAACGTACTTTATAAGCCCTAAAAGTAAGACATAAATATCAGCTATTTTATCATCACTATTTATTTATACATTCATTTATTTATTTGTCTATCTATTCATTTATTCATTCATTCACTCATTCATTCATTTACTTATCTATTTATCTGCCTATCTACCTATTCATTTATTTACTTATTCATTCATTCATTCATTAGTGCCTACTATTTAATAGTAGCCCCTATTATGTATCAAACGAGATAATATTTGTAAAGTGCTTTGCATAATGCCTGGCATATAGAAGGTGCTAAATAAATGCGTATTCCCTTCCCCTTCCTCTCTATGTGCCAAGCATTAAGCTAAGCCATAGGGATAAAAATAGACAGAACAAACAGTCATTGCCCTCAAGGATATGATGTTCTGTGGGGTTATTTAGCCTCTATGGGGCACAGTTCCTACACTTATAAACTAAAGTGAGGTTTGGAATCCTTTCAAAAGGGAGGAGATGGATATTCAATATCCTTTTGGAAATTCTGGCTTATTTTCTTGTTTTACTCATCAACCAGATGCATAGTAACTATAGCAGAGAAGACAAGAAAATTTGACTGGTTTGATTTAAAAAAAAAAAAAAGATTCACTAATTGCGGCTGTCCTTAAGAGGAAGCATTTTTTCCTGAAAGGCCAGATGCTCAATCTCTGTTCTGTCTATTCTAGTCTGAGTTCAAATTAGGACACATAAGAAAACGTAGTTGTTCTACCTCTTTCCACAGTAAATGAATACATAAATAATAAATGACTACTCAACTATTTGAGAGTTCCTTATATTTTGTAATTCATGATGGATGCTCTTGGGTTTAGATAAAGGTACTGCCAATAAGCAAAACATGGAGGAAAATTAGAAGCTGCTAACATCAGTCATTGAGGATCATGTCATTAATAATGAGATGGCTACTGAATTAACTGGGCTTAAAGAGGTCTAGAAATTAATAAGGAGTGTTTTGTCTGGATTCATTTACCCAAGATTGGTTGTCTATCTAAATGACCTATGTCAACATCACTTCCTTCTGAATGTTATTTCTATGATTAAAAAAGCAGTCTTTCATGTCACTGAAAATGGGTAGCTTATCTGCATTAAAGAGCCTAAAAATAATGGAAGGGGGCAAAGGGAGGGTGACATTTGATTGGAAAGGAAGAGCTGGACAAATCCTACCAAAGAAAAAGCTATCCAAGCCTATTAATCAGCATGCCCAACTGAGTGATCAGGGGATTCAAGGGAATGATAATGGAAACTAGTACTTTTCCAATCCATATTAAAGATTCAGATTGAGGTACCAATTGGGATCAATCACTGATTTCTGAAATTAGGTCCTGGTCAATAGAGCTTAGGTGGGAATGCTATGATGTCAGGGAGTTCAGGTCCAATACCAGAAGAAAAATAATATAGCATCTCTATATGCAGCTCCTTAAATTCCATTATGAGTTTTCCAGATTGATATCCTGAAACATCAAATGAACATCTGGGCATTTAAGAACAAAGTATAGTAGGCCTCTACCAGTCGTGGACAACCATGGATCAGCGCCTTGAAAAGCCACAGGCCACAGTGAGGCTGTGCAGTCTGATACAGGAGCCACAGCTCCTGCCACATCCTGTGTTGTATCTACCCCATGAGGAGTAGCTGGAGTGTCCTCTCCAGGGCGCTGGCCTGGGCAGATCAATATAGAAAACAACCTGTTGCCCATGCAGCAGGTTTTCCCTCTCTGCAACATTGGTGGATCCAAAGGAGAGGCAGAGCCAGTACAGTTTGGCACCAGTGCTGCCGCAGGAGTTGCTAGAGGGATGTGATGTCCAACATCCAACTGCCTAAGGGACTCCGACTCCTGATTTTTCCTCGGGGTTAACTCCCAAAGCCTTTCCCGTATATATACATATATATATACATATATATATATATGTATACATATATATATATACATACATACACATATATATATATATATATATATAGCTGCAAGGCAGCAGAGGTTTAAAATCAGGGTTTCCTTCCCCTAGGTAGGTTGCTTGCCAAGGCTAATGAGCCACACCTTCCCGATGTGACTGGTTTTAAGGCACCAGTGACTCGCCTTCACCCCTTCTCCTGTTAGTGGAAACAGTTCCACCACGAGAAGGCCAGGAGTTGGGCTTCGGTTCTTAGAGGCTATTTGAGACACATGCCATTGGAACATTTTATAGAGAGTGGGAGCTTATCCCCACTCCCACCCTGGCATGACAAACCTTTGGAACCAAGAACCAAGTATAACACAAACAAATAATAATCAAATAACTCAGTTGTCAATGACATATCCTAATAACCAACAAAAAAAACCAAAACAGTAATAACAAACTCTGGTTAAAATAGACCCAATTGAGTGCAGCTAAGTAGCACAGTAGATAAAGCACTGACCCTGGATTCAGGAGGACCTGTGTTCAAATCCTGCCTCAGACACTTGACACTTACTAGCTGTGTGACCCTGGGCAAGTCACTTAACCCCCACTACCCCACAAAAATAAATAAAAATAAAATAAAATAAAAAATAAAATTGACATGATTGTTCTGAGTTCTGGAAAGGAGTTTTCTAGACCAGCATTGGCTTGATCATTCTTAGTGCTCAGTGCCTCCTCAATTTATCGTGTATTTACTTTTATGAATACATGTTTTAGTTCCTAGAAGAACTTAAGCACTTTGAGGGCAAAGGTTGTTTCATATTTCCATTTGTATCCTTAGTGTCTGGCATAGTGTCTTGCACATAGGTAGTGTTTAATAAATGTGAATGATAGAGAATTAAATCTTGGAGTAAAATCAGGGAATCACATGAGTTCTCCCAAATTACCATCCAAACAACTTTAAAATAATGCCTCAAAATGAATTCAGCAAGGGGGCAGCTAGGTGGCGCAGTGGATAAAGTACTGGCCTTGGATTCAGGAGGACATGAGTTCAAATCCAGCCTCAAACACTTGACACTTACTAGCTGTGTGACCTTGGGCAAGACACTTAACCCTCATTGCCCTGCCAAAAAAAAAAAAAAAGAATTCAGGAGCAACAAAGCCACCAAAAAGATGGAGTGAAACATTTTTCCAGCCCAAGAAATTTAGAAGGTTGTCATAAAAGGTCTATCTTACAGGGGTGAAAATGGAGCTTGGTTCAGTGCTGGCAAAGCTCTGTCAAGCCAGCTTCAGGCCTGGGGAGCAACTGAATAAGTGTAAATAGCTTTAGAAGTTTTCACTCCATACACAGTAAAGGGACAGGACAAGTGGTCAGAAGGAGATTACAGGGGACCCTTTGCTGCTACTAGGTACAAGACTCTGTTTTGTTGTCCTGTTTGCAGTCCCAGAGCAAGAAGAAGCACTAGCAAACTAGAGGCTAAAGGGGAGCTAGGACCCTGGTCACAGTTCCAGGGCAGACATAATACCTATAGTCACTCATACATAAGAGCACAGGCCAGGAGAACAGTGACCACACCTCTCCTTTGATCATACCACCTTTGAAGAATTGAAAATTTACAGACTGGGGGCAGAGCCAAGATGGCTGAGAGGAAGCAGCAAGCTGCCTGAGCTCTCCTGTTCCCTCAAAAAGAACATTAAATCAAGCCTCTGGGTGGATTCTGAAACTACAGAACCTTCAAAGAGACAGAGAGACACAGTCTTCCAACCAGAGATAATTTAGAAGACTTCAGAGAAAGGTCGGTCTGACTCGGGCAAAAGGGAGGCCCAGCGCAGGGCAGCAGCTCAGCGCCGAGGGGGTCAGGGCAAGTCAGCAGGAGCTGCGGGCCACAGCCGAACAACTGAGGCCCCTGGAACCTGGCTCAAAAATCTGGTGGCCAAGAAGGACAGTGGAAAAACCTACCTGCACCGGCCAGGAGGGCCACGAACGGGTCAGGCGGGATTGGGCGCCTGGCTGAGCGCTCAGACAGGAAGTGCAGGGGGGCGAACTGCACACACTATAAAGGCCTCAGAGTAAAAAGCTGGTCACACAGCACGTATACCCCTGCACAAGAAGCCCAAAACAGGGAGCCTGGTGCCCCCAGAGCAGACTTCAACTTAAAAAATAAATAAATAAGCTGCAATACTGAGTAAGAAGCAAAAAAGAGCCCTCTCCATTGAGAGCTTCTGTATCAATAGGGAAGAAGCCAATGCAAACTCAGATGAGGACAATACCATCAAATTGCCTACATGTGAAGCCTCACGAGGGAAGGTGAATTGGCCTCAAGAACAAAAAGCCTTCCTGGAGGAGCTCAAAAAGGATTTTAAAAATCAATTGAGAGAGGTAGAAGAAAAAATGGGGAGAGAAATGAAGACAAAACAAAAAAAAAAAAACTATGAAAAAAGAATCAGCAGCTTGGAAAAAGAAGCACAAGAATTGACTGGCCAAACGGAAAAAAAGAGCATAATTTCACTGAAGAAAACAATGCCTTAAAAAATTCATTTGGCCAAATGGAAAAAAAGGTGCATAATCTCACTGAAGAAAACAATGCCTTAAAAAGTAAAATTGGTCAGTTGGAAGATAAGGAATCCATGAGACACCAGGAATCAGTCAAGCAGAATCAAAAGAATGAAAAAATAGAAGAAAATGTGAAATACCTCATTGGAAAGACAACTGATCTGGAAAACAGGTTGAGGAGAGACAATATGAGAATCATTGGTCTGCCTGAAAGCCATGACCAGAAATAGAATCTAGATACCATATTCCAGGAAATTATTAAGGAGAACTGCCCTGATATCATAGAATCAGCAGATAAAATCACCATTGAAAGAATCCACCAATCACCTCCTAAAAGTGACCCCAAAAGGAAAACTCCAAGGAATATTGTAGCCAAATTCCAGAATTATCAGGTGAAGGAGAAAATACTCCAAGCAGCCAGAAAGAAGCAATTTAAATATCATGGAGCCACAGTCAGGATTGCTCAGGACATGGCAGCTTCAACATTAAAGGTACACAAGGCTTGGAATATGGTATTCCAGAAGGCAAAGGAGCTTAGATTGCAGCCAAGAATCTATAACCCAGCAAAAATGTGCATTCGCTTTCAGGGGAAAAGATGGACATTTAATGACATTGGAGACTTTCAATCTTTCCTGATGAAAAGACCAGAACTGAATAGAAAATTCGATCATAGCATACAGGACTCAAGAGAAGTTTAAAAAGGTATAAACAGAGGGGAAAAAAAGGTTACTCAATTAGGTTAAACTGCTTATATCCCTACATAGGAAGATAATACTCATAACTCTTAAGAACTGTAAAAATATTTGGGCAGAGAGAAGGAGTTTACACAGAGGGTATAAATATAAATTGTCTTTGATGTGATGATACAAAAAAAAAATTAAGGGGTTAGCAAGGGGAGGAAAGGAAAGGGGAGGTGAAAAAAAAAACTATTACAATAGAGGGAAAGAAAGGAGGAGTGAACATTGTTTCAACCCTAATCTCATTAGATTTGATTCAAAGAGGGAATAACATATACATTCATTGGGATAAAGAAACTTAGCACATTCTTTAGGGAAGCAAAAGGGGAAGGGAAAGGGGGGGGACTGATAGAAGGGAGGACAAAAGCAAGTGAGAAAAGGGTAAAGAAAAGAGAGGGGCAGGTAACAAAAAGGCGGGGCAGATTGGGGGAGGCAGGGGTAAGAAGTAAAATGTCTGTGAGGAGGAATAGGGTGAAAGAAGGGGGGAAAGTACAAAGGGGGTAAATAAAATGGAGGGGAATAGACAGTCAGTAATAATAACTGTGAATGTGAATGGGATGAACTCTGCTATAAAACAGAAGTGAATTGCAGAGTGGATTAAAAACCAGAATCCTACAATATGCTGTTTACAAGAAACACATTTGAAGCATAGAGATACACACAGAGTAAAGGCAAAAGGCTGGAGAAGAATATATTATGCTTCAGCTAAAGTAAAAAAAAAAGCAGGGGTAGCAATCCTTATCTCAGACAAAGCGCAGACAAAAAAAGTAACAGTAGATAATATAAAATACTTGGGAGTCTACTTGCCAAGACAAACCCAGGAACTCTATGAACACAACTACCAAACACTCTTCACACAAATCAAGTCAGATCTAAATAATTGGAAAGATATCAATTGCTCATGGATAGGCAGAGCTAATATAGTAAAAATGACAATACTACCTAAATTAATTACTTATTCAGTGCCATACCAATCAGACTACCTAAAAATTATTTTATAGAGCTAGAAAAATAATAACAAAATTCATCTGGAAAAACAAAAAAATCAAGAGTATCCAGGGAAATAATGAAAAAAAATTCAAAGGAAGGTGGGTTAGTGGCATTACTAAACCTAGAGCTTTACTATAAAGCGGCAGTCATCAAAACTATCTGGTACTGGCTAAAAAATAGAGTGGTAGATCAATGGAATAGGCTAGGCACAGGAAATGCAGTGGTAAATGACACTAGTAATGCAGTGTTTGATAAACCCAAAGACTCCAGCTTCTGGGATAGGAACTCAGTATTTGACAAAAACTGCTGGGAAAACTGGAAGATAGTATGGCAAGAAATTAGGCCTAGACCACCATCTTACACCTTATACTAAAATAAGGTCAAAATGAATACACGATTTAAACATAAGAGGTGATACCATAGGTAAATTAAGAGAGAAAGGAATAGTCTACTTATCAGATCTTTGGAAAGGAAAATAGTTTATGACCAAACAAGAGATAGAGTATATTATAAAATGCAAAATGGATGATTTTGATTACATTAAATTAAAAAATTTTTGTACAAACAGAAGCAATGCATCCAAAATTAGAAGGCAGGCAGAAAGCTGGGAAACAATTTTTGTGGCCAGTACTTCTGATAAAGGCCTCATCTCTAAAATATATAGGGAACTAAATCAAATTTATAAGAATCGAAGTCATTCCCCAATTGAGAAATGGTCAAAGGATATGAACAGGCAGTTTTCTGATGAAGAAACCAAAGCTATCTATTCCCATATGAAAAAATGCTCTAAATCACTATTGATGAGAGAGATGCAAATTAAAACAACTCTGAGGTACCACCTGACACCTATCAGATTGGCTAAAATGACAAAAAAGGAAGATAATAAATGTTGGAGAGGCTGTGGGAAAATTGGAACACTAATGCATTGTTGGTGGAGCTGTGAACTGATCCAACCATTCTGGAGAGCAATTTGGAATTATGCCCAAAGGGAGATAAAGCTGTCCATACCCTTTGACCCAGCAATACCACTTTTGGGTCTTTTTCCCAAAGAAATCATGGAAAGGGGAAAGGGACCCACATGTTCAAAAATATTTATAGCTGTTCTTTATGTGGTGGCAAGGAATTGGAAGTTAAGGGGATGCCCATCAATTGGGGAATGGCTGGACAAGTTTTGGTATACGAATACAATGGAATACTAATGTGCTGTAAGAAACGATGAGCAGGAGGAGTTCAGAGAAACCTGCAGGGTCTTGGGAGGGCTGATGATGAGTGAGATGAGCAGAACCAGAAGAACATTGTACACAGTATCATCAACATTGAGTGTTGATCTACTGTGATGGACTATATTCTTCTCACCAATGCAATGGTACAGAAGAGTTCCAGGGAACTCATGATAGAAGAGGATCTCCAAATTCAAGAAAAAAAAAAAGAACTGTGGAGTATAGATGCTGAATGAACCATACTATTTCTTACATTTTTGGTGCTGTTGTTTTTTCTATTTTGAGGTTTTTCCTCATTGCTCTGATTTTTCTCTTATAACATGACTAATACAGAAATAGGATTAATGTTATTATGTGTGTGTATGTATGTATATATACATATACATATATACATATATATGTGTGTGTGTGTATATATATATATATATATATATATATATATATAACCTATATCAGATTGCCTTCTGTCTAGAGGAGGGGTGAGGGAGGGGAGGGAGGGAGAAAAATGTGAAATTGGAAAGCTTGTATAAATAAAACTTGAGAACTATCTTTACATGTAACAGAAAAAAATAAATAAAAACAATAAATGAATGAAGAAAGAAAGAAAGAAAGAAAGAAAGAAAGAAAGAAAGAAAGAAAGAAAGAAAGAAAGAAAGAAAGAAAGAAAGAAAGAAAGAAAATTTACAGACCTGCACAACTAGCTCTGAAAACAGCAGCACAAAAATCCCCAAAGCATGGGACAATATCCGGCCCTCCCCCCCTTCCCCGCCAGAAGCAGAGCCCACTTTTAAGATAAAGTTAAAAGTAAAGAAATAGGCTAAAAATGAGGAAACACCCCCACACACACACAAAACAAACAAACAACAAAAACAAATATAAAAACACCTGCCCATAGAAAGTTAATGTGGTAGGGAAGGTCAAAACACAAATGCAGGCGACTATAACAAAATCAAAAAACCTACATCCAAAGTCCTAAAGAAAAATGTAAATTGGCATCAGGACCCAAAAGAACTCATGGAAGAGCTGGGGGTGGGGTTTAAAAATCAAATAACAGAGGTAGAGGATAATTGGAGAAAGAAGTGAGAATGATACAAGAAACGCATGAAAAAAAAATAGCTTAGTAAAGGAGGCAAACACACACACAAATAAATATTGAAGAAGATAAAACCTTAAAATATAGAATAGGTCAAATGGTAAACATAGCATACAAATCCATTAAAGAAAATAACCTCTTAAAAAACAGAATTGTCCAAATGGAAAAAAGATGTACAAGCATTCAATGAAGGGAAGTCATTAAAAAATGGAATTGGCCAAATGGAAAAGGAGGTAGAGAAGCTCACTTAAAAAAATAATTCCTTAAAAATTAGAATTGGGCAAATGGAAGGTAATGACTCCATTAGATATCAAAATAATAAAACAAAACAAAAGAATGAAAACATAGGGGAAATTATGAAATATATCACTGGAAGAACAACTGACCTGGAAAATAGATCCAGGAGAGAAAATATAAGAATAACTGGAAAACTTGAAAGCCAGGATCAAAACCAAATGACCTAGATGGCATTTTTAAAAAAATTATGAAGGAAAACATTCTTGATATCCTAGAACCAGAGGATAAAATAAAAATTGAAAGAATCCACTGGTCACCTCCTGATTGATTAATTAATTATTCCCCTAATGAAAATTTCCAGGAATATTGTAGGTAAATTCCAGAGCCCCCAGGTCAAGAATAAAATCTTGCAAGCAGGCAGAAAGAAATAATTTAAATATTATGGGGCAATAGTAAGGATAACACAAAATTTAACCATTTTTGCATTGAAGGATTAGATGGCTTCGAATATGGTATTCTCAAGGGCAAAGGAGCAAGGATTACAACCAAGTTTCACCTAACCACCTAAAGTAGATATAATCCTTCAGGGGAGAAAATGGGTTAATGAAATAGAGGGCTTTCAAGAATTCCTGATGAAAAAACCTGAGCTGAATAGAAAATTTGACTTTCAAATGCAAAACTGGAGAAAGATTAAAATGTAAATGGGCAAGAGAAATACTAAGGGATTCAATTAGGTTAAACTGTGTATATTCCTACATGGGAAGATCATACTTGTAACACCTAAGAACTTTATCATTATTAAGACAGTTAGAAGGAATATGCATAGATATAGGGCAAGGATGGCATTTGACAATGATGGGATCAGACTTCTGGGAAGGAGCCAAGATGGAGGAGGAAAGGTAGTAAGCTTTCAGAACTCCCCACATGATCACTCCAAAAACCTCCAAATAATGCCATAAGATAATGATGGGATCATATCTAAAAAAATTCAATTAAGAGATCAGAAAGAAGGAGGCCCTGAGAAAAAGGAGAAGAAAAAAGTAGAGTGGGGTAAACTATCTCACATAAAAGATGTGCAAGAAAATACAGCAACAAAACAAGCCCTGGAGCTGCAAAACGCACAAAAAGACAGGTTCAGATTATTTTCCAGATTAAAGGGGGCCTTACTGGGCTGCAAGAAGAGTCCAACCCTGCAATCATGCTGACACAGACCCCAGAAACACTCTGCAAGAACTTATCCCCAAGCCTCCAAATCAACTGCAGCACCCTTGTCTTTTGGAACTAAGCTTACAGTCGGGTGAATGTCCTGAACAGCTGGCAGGGGTGGTATGGGGGTTGGAAACAGGGGTGTCTGTGGGAACTAAGGAGGAATCCTGTGATCCCACCCAAGCAGGGAACCAGGAAGAAATCCTGAGCAGTAGGATGCCCAGGTGGGGGAGGGGTACAGGCTCATCTAAGCTAAGATCCACAGCACATATAGTTCTGTTGGCTGGTTAATTATCAAGTTGGCTTGAGGTTGTCTTCAGACCACAGAACAGGCCAGGTGAGAGAAAAAGCTGCCCTACCTCAAACCAAAACACTTGGAACCCTCTGAAGCTTGGGACAGTATAGCTTGAAAGTAGGGCCCCAATGTAAGAGGGAGTTAAAAGTCAAATAAAAGACAGCAAGATGAGCAAGCAAAGAAAGGTGAGAACTATTGAAAGTTTCTTTAGCAACAAGGAAGATTGAGGTACACCCTCAGAAGAGAATAGCAACCTCAGGGCCCCTACATCCAAAGCTTCCAGGAATATGAATTGGTCTCAGGCCATGAAAGAGCTCAATAGGGACTTTGAAGAGAAAATAGGAAATATAGAAAGAAGATTTAGAGAGGTGGAGGAAAGAATAGAAAGAGAAATGAGAGTGCTGCAGGAGAGTCATGAGAAAAAAAATCTACAGCCTTAAAAGCCAAATGGAAAAGGAGATACAAAAGCTCTCTGAAGAAAATTATTGCCTAAGAATTAGCATTGAACAAATGGAAGCTAGTGACTTTATGAGAAACCAAAATGCAGTTAAGGAAATCCAAATCAATGAAAAAAAAATAGAGGGAAATAGGAAATAGCTCCTTTGAAAAAAGCTGACCTGGAAAGTAGATCCAGGAGAGCTAATTTGAAAATCATTGGACTACCTGAAAACCATGACCAAAATAAGAGTTTAGACAACTTCTTCCAAGAGGTTGTCAGGGAAAATTGCCCTGATATTCTAGAAGCAGAAGGCAAAATAGAAGTTGAAAGAATCCACTGATCACCTTCTGAAAGAAATCCCAAAAGGAAAACTTCCAGGAATATTATAGCCAAATTCCAGAGCTCCCAGCTCAAGGAGAAAATATTGCAAGCAGTTGGGGAAAAAAAAGGAATTAAAATATTTTGGAGATAAAATAAGAATAAAACAAGATCTAGCAGCATCTACCTTAAAGGAATGTAGGGCATGGAATATGATATTACAGAGGACAAAGGAACTTGGACTACAGCCAAGAATCATGTACCAAGCAAAACTGTCTATATTCTTTCAGAGGAAAAAATAGGACTTCAATGAAAAAGAGGACTTTCAGGCATTTGTGATGAAAAGACCAGAACTGAATAGAAAATTTAACTTTCAAATACAAGATCCTAGAGAAGCATAAAAAGGTAAACAGGAAAAAGAAATCAAGAGGGATATTAAAACTGTTTACATTCTGTTTAGGGAGATTAAACTATTTACATTCCTACACGGGGAGATAATCCTTCTAACTCATAAGAACTTTCTCAGTATTAAGGTAGCTGAAAGGAATATACTTAGACAGAGGACACTGGTCTGAACTGAAAATGAAGGGATATCTGTAATGCATTTATTTTTTATTTATCTTTCCTCTTCGTGGGGCAAGCAAGGTGGGGTGTCTTATGTCTGGGGCTAGATTTGGGCTCAGGGCCTCCTGGGTCCAGGGCTGGTGCTTTGTCCACTGTTCCACATAGCTAACCCATGATGACATCTTTAAAGTGAGATTGAGGGATAGGAGGAATGTACTTGGGGAGGGGGTAGAGGAGAGTTGGACTGGGGAGAGCTAGCCCACACATGAAAGAAACAAGAAAAAAGCTTATGGAGGGGAGGGGAAGAAGGGGAAGGAGTGGGGGAGTGAGTGAACCTTACAATCATCAGAATTGGCTCAAAGAGGGAATAACATACATACTCATGTGGGTATAGTAATATATTTTTGCCCTGAGGGAAAGGGAGAGGGGAAGGAGATAATGGGAGGGGGGTTGAAGAGGGGAAGGAGGGAAGGGCAGATTGGGGGAGGGAGCAGTAAAAAGCAAAACACTTTCCAGGAAGGTGAAGATATTCTACATAACTGCACATGTATGACATGATGAATTGCTTGATTTCATAGTGAGAGTTGAGGAGGGAGGGAAGAAGAAAAATTGAGAACACAGAATTAGCTCAAAGACCTAAATCATATCACAGTGGGTTCAAGGAGGGAATCAAATACATACCCAATTGGGAGGAGTAATCTATTTAACCCTACAGGAAAGTAGGAGGGGAAGAGGATAAGGAGGGAAGGGTGAAAGAAGGGAGGGCAGAGCAGGGAGGGGGCAGTCAGAAGTAAAACCCTTTTGAGGAGGAATAGGGTAAAAGAAGATAGACAATAGACTAAATATCATGGGAAAGGAATAGGATGGAGGGAAATAGTTATTGTTGACTATTATGGCAAAAAGTATGGCACCCACTCTGATGGGCTAGTATGAAGAAAATTCTTTGTCAAGTTTAAGGTACTATATAAAAATTATGATGAAGAGGATGCTATCAGAAAAACCTGGAAATACCTATATAAACTGAAGCAGAGTGAAATATACTGTATACAAAATAACAATAGAGTAATAGCAATAGAGTAAGATGATCTGCTGGGAAGCATGTGGGTTTTTTTTTTTTTCAGGAAGGCCATGATACAATATAACCCTGAATGACTTATGAAAATTGTAATCCATCGACAGAGAATGAACTGATGATATCTGAAAACAGACTGAAACAAAATTTTCTTTTTTTGAAAATTCCTTAATCTGAAGTTTTGTTTTTAATCTGTTTTCTCTCACAACCTAGCTAATGTGGGGATATTTTCCATGACTACTCATGTATAACTTATATTGTATTGCTTGAGTTCTTGGGGGTGGGGAGTGGAAAGGGAGGCAGGAAGAGAGGTTGAAACACAAAGTTTTACTGATTTTTTTGGGGGGGGGGCAATGGGGGTTAAGTGACTTGCCCAGGGTCACACAGCTCGTAAGTTTCAAGTGTCTGAGGCCAGATTTGAACTCAGGTACTCCTGAATCCAGGGCCGGTGCTTTATCCACTGCGCCACCTAGCTGCCCCGAAAACAAAGTTTTAAAAAATTGATTTCAATATTTTTTATATATATATATATTGGAAAAATAAAATTCTAAATAGAAAAAGATTAAAATTAAAAAAAGATGTGCAAAAGAACTTTTACATTGGTGTGGAATATGGGGAGAGGCGAATAGTAGGCCACTCTTCAGCCCTACTCTCTTCAGAATTAGCTTAAAGAGGAAATATCATACAAAGCTGGGTGTAAAAATCTATTTTACCTTACAAGGAAGTAGGAAATGGGGATAAGAGAAGAATGGGGTTGATAAAAGGGAAAGCAGATTGTGGGAGGTGGTGGGCTGAAGCAAAACAATTTCAAATTTATAAGAATACAAATCATTTCCCAATTGATAAAAGATCAAAGGATGTGAACAGGCAGTTTTTAGGTGAGGAATCAAAATTATCTATACTCATATAAAATGCTCTAAATTACTTTTGATTAGAGAAATATAAATTAAAACAATTCTGAGGTACCAACTCACACCTATCAAATAAACTAATTTGAAAGAAAGGGAAAATGCCAAATTTGGAGGAGTATGGGAAAATTGGGACACTAAACATCTTGAGACCCTGAAATCTGAAGAGAATGTTCAGTTGAGTCAACATGTGGATTTTCTAGTCCCTGCACACAATTTTTCTCCCAGTAATTATTGTACAGTTTTATATTTTTATAAGAGGATTGAAATATTAATTCATTTCCCCCTCCCTTTACCTTATAAGTTTTTCTCCCTTTAAAAGAGACAAAGTTATTCCTTGGATTTGGTTGACCCAAGGTACTAATAAAGATCATGACCTACATACTTGGTCATGTAGGCTTCTCAGTGTCCTCTGGCTATATTAATGAGATTTCCTGGTCACCTAAGAGCATTAAAAGGGCCACCCACATCTACTACCAAGTCGTTGAAAAACTGGACAACTTTCTCTTTTATAAAATATTCTCAAAGGGTAGAACACATCCTGCAAAGACAACACACTTTAGCCAACTCTTACCCATTTGGGATGTTAGTTGGGCTCCCAGGTAATCAGGATGAAAAGAATAAATCAATTATACTCTGGGGAGGGAAAGAACTTGCTTACCAGGTGCAGAAAAACTAGTAGAGCTAGATATTAGCTTCAAAAGAAAATGATGAGGAAAGTAGTGAATATTGTTACTAACTTCACGGTGAGAAAAGTCAAATAAGTGTGCCCCACTATGTTCAGAGAAGAGAAGAAGAAGAAGAAACCCAGAGGTAGCCCCTCACTTGCCAAATACTCTAATTGTAGAGGTCTCTAGAAAACAGAGGACATCCATAGAGTAGTGTAAAAAATATTATTATAATTATAACTGCTAATCTGAAAAAATTATAACTGTGGGCTATATGAAAAATTATAGCTAGCTGAAAAATTATAATTGGCTCATAAGTCCCATCTAGGTCACCATTCAATGTAAAAATATTTTTAATTTAACTGGTGGGCCTAATCTGTGAACTCCTGGCTGGCTATCTGACAGCTTTTAATTTAGTATGGGCTGTTTAAAAATTCCCTCATTGCTTCTCCCAAACTGATAAGCAAATGCTTCTTTTTTCAATTAAAGCAAATGGGTTTATTTATGAGAATAAATCTAAGAGAAAAGGGCAAAGAAATGCAAAGTATATGACCTGAAACCTAGGCCAAAATGGACTCACTCTCTCTTTTAGCTTTCTCTCCTGCCACCTGAGCTTCTCTCTTGCCTAAGGGTATGCTGCCCCACTGGCCACTGCCACTGTGGTCTGCAGCCACGCCTTGATCCAACTGGTTCGCTTTCAGTCCTCTCCAACTTTCTCAGTCCTCACCCTTTCACTCTTTAACTTCTCTCTCTGTAGGGACCCCCACTTCACCGCAGCAACCTCCACTTTCATTGTCAGCCCCCTTCACTACCTCTGCTCTTAAATATAAACCCTTCTTTTTCACTGGACCCCCTGGCCACGCGCGCCTATGCAAACGCCAAGCTAATTTGCTGGCCACTCCCAGGGCAGGTGTCCAAGCCTGGGAGGGGCACTAAGCCTTCATGCTGTGGGAGCCCGGAGCTGGGGCTGGGCAGAGGAAGCTGGCATTTGCATGAGGCTTAGCTTGGGCTACTGAGGCCTCCCTGCAGGGCAGTTTCAGGTGGAGCAGTTAGGCTGGGGGAGGGGCGGCCTGCTGAGAGCATTGGAGGCTGATTTCAGCCTCTCACAATAGAATTATTCAGATGGACCTAATGACAAGCATAGGCATTTACCATCAAAGTGATAACTATATTTGGCCAGTAGCAAGTTTACTTAGGATATTTTAGGAATAAAATACAATGTCACTAGTATATAAATAGCGTTTTCCTTTGTATGTAACTAAAATATATGTTAGAATATATTACATATGACCTTTGTCCTGTTATATAATATGTATTACTTGCCATTATGCTTCTTTGCTATACATCTTAGTATATAATGTTATCTCATATTGATTGCTTTATATAATCTTAGCATATGTTGTATAGATATTATCATGTATATTTATTTGATGTATACACATATATACATACATGCATGTTTATACAGACATATATGTGTGTATATATAGATATATATGTATATATATGTGTGTGTGTATATATATATATATATATATACATACATAGATATAATTGGGGTATATGGGTAGTTTAGGAGGACTAGCACCTACAGTGTGAAGACTTGTTGAGCATTTTGCAGAGCTACCTTTGGTGTCCACCTGATTAACCCAACCTTTACCTGTGACTCCAAAGGTTTGAAACCTGCGGTTCCAAAGGTTTGTCATGCCAGGGTGGGAGTGGGGATAAGCTCCCACTCTCTATAAAATGCTCCAATGGCATGTGTCTCAAATAGCCTCTAAGAACCGAAGCCCAACTCCTGGCCTTCTTGTGGCAGAACCGTTTCCACTAACAGGAGAAGGGGCGAAGGCGAGTCAAAGGTGCCTTAAAACCAGTCACTTCGGGCAGGTGGGGCTTGTTAGCCTTGGCAAGCAACCCAGCTAGGAGAAGGAAACCCTGATTTTAAACCTCTGCTGCCTTGTGGTTATACCCATATATGGGAAAGGCTTCGGGAGTTAACCCCAGCAAAAATCAGGAGTCGGAGTCCCTTAGGCAGTTGGATGTTGGACATCACATCCCTCTAGCAACTCCTGCGGCAGCACTGGTGCCAAACTGTATTGGCTCTGCCTCTCCTTTGGATCCACCAATGTTGCAGAGAGGGAAAATCTGCTGCATGGGCAACAGCTTGTTTTCCATATAGATCTCCCCAGGCCAGCACCCTGGAGAGGACACTCCAGCTACTCCTCATGGGGTAGATACCCCATGGGATGTGGCAGTTACCGGTTATGGCTTGTGGCTCTTCAAGGCCCTGATCCATGGTTGTCTGCAACTGGTGGAGGCCTACTACCTGTGACTCCAAAAAGCTGTAGCCTGTTCAGTGGCCACAATCTAGGAAAACCATCTCAGCAGATGAGTTAAACCAGGTTGAGGGTAACCAAGAGGCTTCAGACCTGTCAGTGAATTAGAGGGATGTCTATCCTAAGCATGTGAAGGCTTCCCACCTTGGCAGAGTAGGTAGATGAGAACGATTTGTTTAAACAGTCATGAAAGTGGCTGACATGGGCTTTGTGGAGTACTTAGAGCTTAGCCAGACAAAGATGCCAATTACTGGACTCTGATGATCAGGAAGAGAGAAGGAAACAGATGACGGTGGAACTCTGCATCACTTAAATCCAATTCATACACATCAAGATATCTCCCTGCGATGTCAGTGGTCCTCTGCAAAAATGAAGGACAAACAACAACATATGTGTCTATTTATATACATATAGTTTCTGCATACAACTCTGTCATATGATGCTAATATTACATATTAATTAAGTGACATGTTCTTAGTCTAATATATACTATTATATTTTTATTGATTGGCTACAATCTATTATGTTTGATATACATACTATTGCTAATGATTGAAATTTTACATGAATATTATGCATTAAGTATTTGCATGTATAAATATGTATGATGTTGTAATAATTACCTGTGACTATTATATGCTGTTGTGATGTTTATGATACATGTTCAAGTGTACACCATATATTTCACAAGGACTACAAATTTTTCAGTGGAAGGAAAATACGGCATCCTGCTCATGAAGTACACCAAAGGACAGGAAGGCCAAAAACATGCCTGGGTCACACATTTAATAGAGGAAAATGAGGAGAGGGAGATTTAGAAAGGGACTCAATTTTAATGCATAGTAGAGCTATTAGAAAATGGGCCCTCTACTTTCATCATTTTATATCTTTCCCTCTCAGGTTGCTTTCTCGGGACTGTGAGAACCATAGACGAAATTAAATGCACTCACTTGAAGTATATATTTTTTTAAAGGGAGCTAAAGATCAAGATATACCTGGATGTGAAGTCACACCTAGTTCTGTTCTGATTGCTCAAATAGTGCCATGGCTGGAAGAGATCAACTCATATGGTTATTTTTGCCTGGCTTTGAATAAAGCTAAGGAGTATAGTGGGTATTTGAATGAAAAGTCAGAAGTGGCATTTCAGCATAGATGAATGAGAACAGAAAATAAAAATTCTAAGCAGGCTGTTAGAATAGAATAACTAGATTTTTTGTTCTTACTGAAAGCAAAAATAGCTAAAGTTCGGGGACAAAGCAGCAACACCAGGAAGGGAGATAGCTGGCTCTTGGTGCTGTAGGAATTAAGGAGAAAGGCAGCCCATGAGAGAAGGATGTTAGAATCAAAGGCCAGCTGAGAACTTGTAGGTGCAAAGAGAATGTTCTTTTACCATATGGTGAGAGGACACCCTCCTCACGAAGATGAAAGCTTTCTCCCAATCACTGTACTTTTGCTCCATGCTAGCCATGGCTCTGGATCTGAGGTCTTGATATAGTCATCTACATAACACAAATGATATGTGAATTTCACAGGTGTTAGGTATAAATTGCCCTCTCTCTGGTATACAGGGGCCATTAAGATCAAAGGCAAAACATATATGTGAGAAAAATTGAACCAGACTTTTGTATGGAACAACACACTTTCCTATGATCCTGGACCACTTATTAAATTTTGGAACAAAAAAATAAGTGTACTTATTTGATAGAAAAAAATTATGTTTTATGGTATTCAAGTATAGAAAAAGGAAGGGCATACAACTCTAGCCACTGTAATGTGTATCACAGTCTTCATGAATATAAATATTTAGTTAAATTATATACTAATGTTTTATAATTTATCATCCTAATTTTTAAAAATTGGAAAATTATGGACTCAAAGGTATCAAAATCATTTTGCAAATTCAAAATTGTAGGTGACCAGCTATCCTTGATTACTGCAAAAATGCTATTGGGACTCTTGCTAGTTACAAATTCTTAATTGGTAGTGGCCAAATGCAATTCCTTTGATATTTAAGAATCCTACTGTCCATGGAGTTTAGTTATTGAATTCTCCATATTTCCCATTATAAGCCCACCATATCAAGCAGTCAAAAATATTTGGTCCTTAGGTAACTGGGTTGGCTATAAGAGTACACAAACGCACTAGGGTCAGATTCAGGTCTTCCATAAATTTCTTCACTTTTTTTTTTATCCCTAAGCCAATTTTGAAATTGGAAGTCAGTGCTCAAATTACACTTGGCAATACATAATGTCCTGGTTCAAAGGAAAAAGGTGACCTAAGGCCAATCAGCATTATTATTTAAGTTAAATAAAACTTCTATTTTTAAAAAAAGTAGAAGAAATGCATAAATTAAACGGAAAGAGAATTTTGCAAGATTTACTTCAAATTTGATCACATATTGCTTCAAAAACTGACATATTTTGAATTTAACAGTATACTAAACTCCCAGTCTGCAGAGTGGAGGGGGGAAGCAGTATAATCGTCAACAATCCAACTGAGTAGGCAGTCGTCATAAAAAATGATAACCACTGAGAAAGTGTGGGGCCTAGGAGCAATAAGCATAGCCGTTGTGGGAACTGGGATACAAAGCAGGTTATCCAGTACCAAGGAACTGGGGAAACAAACAGGAAATTGAGCCACAGGGAACTAGGTTACAAAGCTATAAGTCTAGCCACTGAGGAAACAGGTCACAAGGTAATCAACTAAATTGGTGCTCAAGAAGTAAATACATCCACAGAAAGGACTAAGGTAGGAGGTAAATAGTAGCTTATAAATGGGCTCCCAAGAACTAGTAGGACTCAGTGCTGAGAGCTAATGATATAAATATAAATCACTCATTCTGCACACATTTAGTGCCTAAAATATGACAATGATTGTTTTAGGGACTAAGGGGGGGGGGGGAGGGAGGGAGGGAGGGAGGGAGAGAGAGAGAGAGAGAGAGAATATAATTAAGACATGGACACTGCTCTCTTATATTTTACCATCTTGCAGGAAGAACACAATACACACCCCAAATATATAATATGCAATACAATAGATACACAATATAATGGATATACAATTATGTAATACAGCTGTAATATAAAAGAGATCATGAAACAAATGCAAAGTGCTACTCAAAGTTGGAAGAAAGACATGGTGGATGAGGGGAAGCTTCATGAAAGAGATGGCATTTGAATCTAAAGGATGAGTGTTTTTTCAACAAGAGGAAATGGGGTGGGATTGGGTAGTTGAGGTGCACACAATATGAGTAAAGGTACACATCTGGGAAAACACTGACGTGAATGAGGCACAGTGAAGAGTCCCATTTGAATGAAGTACATCATATACTGAAGGGAGTAAACCAGCCATAAGGCTCTTAGAAAGACAGGATGGAAGCAGGTTATGGGGAGGCCTGGCATGGCCTCTTATTGCTCCTAGGCCCCAGACTTTCTCAGTGGCTAAAGAGTTTGAACTTCATTCTGTAGTTACTAGGAAGCTATTGAAGGTTTTGAGAAAAGAAGTAGCATGTTCATATCTTTTAAAAGAAATAGCATAAAATATTATTTTTGTCAGAGAAAAACCAGAGGTAGGGAGACCAAGAAAGTAACAATCAAGTGGTCTAGACAGACAGTAATAATAATTTGACAATATATAAATTACTCTTTTATAGCATTTTAAAATTTGCAGATCCCCATAGCAAACTTGTGAGACAGGCTCCCTTTTACAGATGAAGAGACTGTGACTGAGAGATGTTATATAATGCAGCTAAGTTCACACAGCTATTAAGTATTTGAGGCAGGATTTGAACTCAGATCTTCGTGACCTCCAGTATAGCAATATGGTACCAACTGCTCCTTAATACTTGATTGGGAGCAGAGTGAGAATAGAGAAGGGGAGGAAAAGTGCCTTTTATAGCCCCATATATGTGACTAAAAAAGAAAAGAAATTCTTCCCCCACCATAAGACATTTGGTTGTTTTCTTACAGGAACATACTCATCAGAGAGAGTTGAATATGTGGTCCAAAAATACATTATATGGTTTTAGCTCTTGGAATGTATCTCATTCTGTTTGGGATTTGACACTCCTAAAGAATGAATTAAGCTTTTTAATTTGGAGTAATATTTAATTATCTACACTCACCACTATCATCATTATCATGACCCAACGAACAGACCAAATATACCCAAAAAGAATAATTTCTAAAAGGTAGTAGTTACTATAACCTTTATGAATAAATCTAAAAGCCCATGACATTTGACTAAAGTTTAAGAAACATTTCAGGACTTGAATACAACAGTCTATGTAGTAGCGGTTACCATGGTAAGAACAATAGGAGGAAAAAGTGATGTTATCAAATACTATTCTTAAAAATAGGCATCAAATACCACCAAGGCAAAAGCAACTTAAGAAAGCTTTTGAAAACCTAAAGAAAGGTATTAGAAGATTACTTTAATAACTAGCTCATACACACAATAGAAAACTCAAAAGCAATAGTCCAATAATAAAAGGTCAATAAAAAGAAATTGAAACAAAATTCAGAAAATAAAAGTATATTCAGATTTCTAGAATCTGTGGTAATTTATGCTCTTGGAACCATGACTAGATTTGGACCAAAAATAAATTTGGAGACTATCTAGAAAACAAAACCCACATGAAATTAATGAAACTCATGCCTCACCAAAGGAGAAAGAGAATCAATACATATTCTAAGAACACAGAGCCCTGAGCACTGAAGGCAAAAATCAAAAGGCTAAGACACACAGCAAAATCAATGCAATATAAATAACAAAATAAATAATTCAACATCAATTTAAAAAATAAAACATTACCACATAAGCTTGAGAAGCAAAGATTTCAGAGGACAGAGCCCCCAGAGAAGGAAGATATAGACAATTTCTGGTTGTCTACACCATAGGAAAATCCAACATAATGAAACCAAAATTGATGAAACGTCATTCAGAAATCTTGTACACCATTAATATGATGAGTGACTTAACATTTATATTAAGGAAGTGACTGAAACTAGTTTCTCCTCAAAACTGGAAAGTGGTAGAACTGGAAAAGATCGAAAATTATTGGTTCAAATGTTTAACAGTGCACCTGAATCACTAGCAAAATAATGACCAACTTCTCTCAGACACCAACCTGAGCTTTCTTAATAGAGGGTATTGTCTTATCAACTACCAGAAAGATGAGACCCAGTGATTCCTCTAAATTTAGGTCAATTAAGTGTTTATGTATAAACAAGACATGAGTAGGTTTTTTTTTAATTAAAAAAAACTATAAACACCTAAAAGAAATAATATATTGGCTGAAGAGCAAAAGGATGTTCCAAAAGGCCCCAGGTCTGGAGGAAAAAGAACCCTACTAATTATTGATTTGGTAATGATTGAACAAGTTTCCTAAAAAGTGCCATAATATTTATACTGTCTTTACTAATTAACACAAATTTTTCACTTATGATTTATCCAGAGTGCAAATACATAAATTATATCAAGGTAACTGTGAGAGCTCTGTAGTATCTGATGCTCATATGGAAAACTGTTACTATTTCAAATGTTATACCAATGCCATAATGTCAAGAACAATTGACATGAAAGATTGGAGATAGTGTGAGTCCCTTATCGTTTTGGACATCATTAAATCCATTATAATTTCTCCTAAATAAAATTGACTATGACCTCTAAATAAGAGAAATAGTCATGCCTAACCATGTTATTACTCACTTAGTGTACATGAAAAGTATCAAGCTATATTGGTTTCACCAAAAAACACATAAGAATTTCATCTTGTGGAATCTTTCTCTAATAATTAAAAAATGTTATTTGGACCTGAAAGTATAAGATTTTTAATGTACACCAAGGAAAGAAAAGACTAAGTCTCCTTGTCATAATCCAGGAACCAAATTAAAACAATGGATAAAGATGTTGATGATAGTTAGAATTATCTTGTTATTTTAAAGACAAAACTCATCAAGAATAAAACTATCAAGAAAAAAGTTTTGTCTTTGTATGTAGAGAGACAATCACCAATAGGGTAAAGCAGGGCTGTGTGCTTTCTCCCATGCTTTTTAGCATGCTGTTTTCATCAATGTTGTCAGATACCTCCAATGAGGATGAAAATATTATATCAGCTACCACACTGACAGTAAATTATTTAACTTGAAAAGGCTACAAGCCAAGACTAAAGTGGAGGGAGAGTTGGTGTGTGACTTTTGTTCACAGATGATTGTGGACTCAATGCATCTTCAGAGTCTGAGCTGCAACAAAGTATGGATCAATTTTCTGCTGCTTGTGCTAAATTTGGCCTAACAATTAAGACCAACAAAACAGATTCTCTGCTAACCAGCACCACACTATTTGTATGTGGAACCATCAGTTACAGTAAATAGAGAAATTTTTAATGTTATGGATAAGTTCACTTACCTTGGTAGTATACTTTCCAGGGATGTACACATAGATGATGAGGTTTCTCCATGCATTAACAGGGCTAGCTCAGTTTTGTGGGGGACTCCAAAGGAAAGTATGGGTGTATTAGACTCCCATATTAGTATTAGTAAGGAAAGTATTAGACTGCCTACCAAACTGAAGATTTAGTATCCATTGTGCCAAACTCATGTGTTGTATACCTGTGAAACCTAGACAGTATACGAGCTTCATTCCAGAAAATTGAGCTGCTTCCATTTGAATTCTCTTAGGAAGATTCTGAAGATCACCTGGCAAGATAAGGTATAGGGCACAGGCCTTTTCTGGAACTGAACTGCCAAGCATTCGAACTCAACTGAAGAGAGTGCAACTGTGATGGGCTGGCCATGTTGTTTGAATGACAAACATATTTTCCTAAAAGACTATTTTATAGAGAATTCACATAAGGCAAGTGCTCATGTAGAGGTCAGAAGTGGTGATACACCAACCCTCTCAAAGTCTCTTTGCAGAATTCTGGAATCAATTGTGAGACATGGGAGGTACTGGCACAGGGTCACCCATCATGGCATGCATGCATCAAAGAATGCACTGTGCTCTAGAAGCAAAGAAGAACTGCAGTAGCTAAAAAAAAAAATGTGAGATGCCTGAATTTAGAGACATCTCCACTCTACACGTTCATATGGATTATTTGTGCCAGACCTGTGGTAGAGACTTCCAAGCTTGGTTTTGTCTGATCAGCCAAAATCAGACACACTGTACCTTGACCCCAATACAGAGATATCATTTTGGTCCTTTTTGATCATGAAAGACAACCACCAACCATCATCTTGAAAACCAAGTTCAACATGAAAAGAATATTAAAGCAATTAACACCTATATAATCTCTGTGTAATGTATACTTTTGGGAACTATAAATAGATTTGGAAACTATTTAAAAATATGAAATTAATTAAATCCATGACCCATCAAGGCAGCTATGGAAAGATGAACATTTCTTCATAAAAAGGAGAAAGAGAATTGATACATATTCTGATAGCACATGATAAAAAAGTTAGAAATTTACAGAAACACCTTTGGAATAAGGAGATATCACTTCAAGTATTAGTAAAGTAGTAAAGGCTGCAGGAGACAGAAAGAAGAGACTAAGAGAAAGAAAGACAGAGAAAGATGTGACAATATATTGTCAATAAAGCCTGACTAAATCTATATTATATTGTATTGTTTATATTATATTATCTTTAATAATTTCAGAAGTATAAATGTAATAAACTTTAGATGTCATTTTTGCCATGTAGTTTTATGAATTTTGAATAATACATCTTTAGTTTTAATTTTAATAAGATAGATTAGTCTGTGCGACAGTTTCTGGATGACACTTTTTTCAGAATGGTGAAATGGTAGAGATCTTTTTGCTTGTTCACTTCAGTAACCTGATCTATCTCCATTTAAAATTTTTCATACCATCAGAACTGCATTATATATATATCAAAACTTTGTTCAGATGATCTTAAGGCTAGGATAATAAATATAATCCTTTCAGTCTCCAAGTAGTAGCTGATGAAAGTTTTTATGAAGTAGAAAATCAAATAGATCAAAGTACGGCACAAGAGGGTGACTATACTGAATCTTAATAAGTATCAATATTTTAAAATCTTAAATAATTAACCTTTCATATATTGTTTTTGTAAGTTTGTAACATTTATTCTTTTGAGGACATTAACAATTAAAACTACATTGCAACTTTAGGAACACTACACATGCATGCGCACATACACAGATAGTAAAATGTGTGGAATATGACAAAAAGTCCTTTATTTTGTAAGGGGCTAAATTCTAGATATACTGTCTAAAATATCTAATGAGTGGTTGCCAATAAATCATAAGCTTTAGCAAGAGTTAGATTTTTAAGCATTTATTAAAGAGAATAAGAATTTGGTGAAGAGAAAGAGAAAAGCCTAGATTCGTCTATCTATTAAAGGGAGAGCACATTTCTAACTCCACTCTCCACCAGAGTCCTAATGGAAAAAAAAAAAGAGTGAGAGAGCCAGCCTTGCGCCTTCTTCCTCCCACAAGCAAATGTCACTTCCAGACGCCAAAGAAAAGCCACATGGCTTGACCTCATAGCGGAGCTTTCCTACAGTAGCTCTCCAGCATGTGGCATCATTCCAATTGTTACAATTTATAGATAGAGCCCCCAAAATGGCTAATATTCAAAAAGCCCTCCATGGATAGCATTTCCTAGAATTCAGCCAATCATTTTATATATATATATACATATATAGTTTGTTTATTTGTTTGTTTGTTTGTTTGTTTTTTGCAGGGCAATGAGGGTTAAGTGACCTTCCCAGGGTCACACAGCTAGTAAGTGTCAAGTGTCTGAGGCTGGATTTGAACTCAGGTACTCCTGAATCCAGGGTCAGTGCTTTATCCACTATGCCACATAGCTGCCCCCCAAGCCAATCACATATTAACAAAGAATCAATAAATGACTTGGTCATGAAAATTTCTTTATATAAACATAAGGATTTAGGATGGCAATTCAAGATCAGGCTCTGCTAAATAAAAATGACAGGTAAGCTATTCTTACAGGCCTTGGATTTATTATTCAATGCAGATTATGCAAGGAAAGATTAGAACCTGGATAACATTTCTTCAAGCTGTGAAAATTTGCCACTTAACAAACTAGCAAGACATGACCTGGTGGCTAGAATTATACATTAGAAGTTCATTATCATTCATAAACTAACAGTTATTTTATTTAGTTGTTAATAATAGTCTAAAATATTAAATATAATAGATTAATGATATGAGGGACTTTTGGGACCATTTCAATCTGAACTCTATCAAAAATATAAGATTAATCATAATATTTCTATAGCACTTTAAAGCTTAAAAAGTACTTTCCTTACTCTGTGAAATAGCAGAAATATTATCATCTCTATTTTATACATAAGGAAACAGATTTGGAGATTTGAAATTATATGTCTAGAATCACAGAGCAAGTAAACAAAAACATCACACATTTAGAAACTGAGTTGGGGGTAGAAGGCCCATTTAAAAAGTCAAAACTGGGGGCAGCTAGGTGGCACAGTGGATAAAGCACTGGCCCTGGATTCAGGAGGACCTGAGTTCAAATCCAGCCTCAGACACTTGGCACTTATTAGCTGTGTGACCCTGGGCAAGTCACTTAACACCAACTGCCTCACAAAAATAAATAAATAAAATAAAATAAAATGTCAAAACTGAATTATAGGGGGCAGCTCAGTGGCGCAGTGGATAGAGCACTGGCCTTGGATTCAGGAGGACCTGAGTTCAAATCCAACCTCAGACACTTGACATTTACTAGCTGTGTGACCCTGGGCAAGTCACTTAACCAGCATTGCCCTGCCAAAAAAAAAAAAAAAACCCTGAATTATAGGACTTTTTAAAGAAATTACAGTTAATCCTCAGCTTTCATGAGGGTAACATGCTAGAAACTGGAACTAAAGTAAGAAAACGTAAATCTTGATACACTGAACCAATTGGAAATAGAGATTAGGCTCCCCAAACTACCAAAAACTGTAATCTTTTTCTAGAGATTGCTGAAAATACACTTACTGCTATAAACCTCTCTACCTTGCTCACCTCTGAAAACCAAGGGAGAAGTTCCTGGAACTTTAGTTGCTGATATTGGAAGACACCAAGACCGATCCAATCTCAACATCTCCTACATGTTGTCTCTCACCACCGATGGATGGTGTTGGAGATCATGAAGAATGTACCAACTTGAAATAATCCAACATCAGCATCTATTTTGTACACCATTTGAGATTCTTAAGGGTCCCCTTAAACACACCAGCTACAGATATTCCAGCACAAAATTTACCTCTCACTAAGTATCATCACTGACTTTCACATTTGGGCTTTAAGCTCAAAGGATATGCACTATGTTTTGGGGGCATAAATGCAACACAAAACTTGAATTTTAAAGGGAAACTTTGAAAATATGCAAAAAATGCATTGGAGCTCTTTTTACAATAGTAGGGTGAACAAGACCAGTGAAGTACCTAGTAGAAAACAGTGAGTGTTGAGGATTGACTATAAGTTGTATTACTTTCAGGTAACTTCAGAATGGAAATCTGTATATTAGTATGTCCTACCTGATATATTTTGACTCAATAATTATCTTCTTCATTTACCAATAAACAATATTCTAAAATATTTTTTGAGTTTGTTCCATTAACTAAGCTAAACATACACTCTTCTACTCATGGCTGAGCCAATATAATAAAAACAATATGTCCTAAGTTAACTTATAGCTTTAATGTTATACAATTAAACTAACAAAAAAAGACATTATGGAACTTAAAATCAATTCTCTTCTAGGCCACTTCCCCTGCAGTAGCCACTTCTCTTCTTCTCCTCACCTTGAGTCCTTCGTGAATCAATTCAACTCCACACTGTTCTCCTCTTTTGAATTCATACAGAGCTTATCATATCACCAATTATACCCAGCCAAGTATCAGCCTTGTATCACCACCACCATTCCTCACCTACACACATACTTCTAAATGCATGAGGAGAAAACCGTGCAAGCATTCTGACTGGGTCCACTACGAATTATGTTACAAAACTTCCTCTGAGACCTCACTGCAGCTGGGCAATCCTACTATACCTCCATTATCAACTCACTATCCCACTCTTCATAATGGTTCTTCCAAACCTCTCATCCCTCCTTGAGCCTCCCATGGCTCCCTCTCCTGCTACTCTCTCAGCTTTGAACTTTGCCTCATATTTTGCAGGAAAAAATAAGCATATTCTCTGTGAACTCCTCTTTCCTTTATGCCTCACTCCATATCACTCAGGTGCCTTCTATCACTATCTCCTCCTTCACCTGTGTTTCACATGATAAAGGGGCCTTATCCTTTCCAAGGCTAATCCCTTTATCTATTCACTTGATCCCATTTCTCCAGTTTCCTCCAACACATTGCCCCTTCTGTTATCCCCATTCATTCACTTATTTTCAACCTCTCCCTCTCTGCTGTCTCCTTTTCTACTGCTGACAAACAAGTCCATGTCTCCCCTATCCTGGAAAAAAAAACCAACACTCTGACTTAATCCTTCCATCCCTGATAGCTATTGTCCTTTTTCCCTTCTGTCCTTTGTAGCTAAACTCCTTCAAAAGGCTGGTGCCTCCACTTTTTCTCCTCTCACTCTCTACTCATCCCCTTACAACCTAACTTTTGACTTTATCATTCCACCAAAACTGCTCTCTCCAAAGTTACTAATATTCTCCTAGTTGCCAAATCCAATGCCCTTTTCTCAATCCTTTCTCCTTGATCTCTTTGCAGCCTTTGAGACTGTTGATCACTCTCCCCTTCTTAATATTCTCTTTTCTCTAGGTCTTTCCAGGTTTTCCTCTGACCACTACTTCTCTGTCTCCAGATCATGCCCTCTAACCATAGTGTTCTGTCCTGAATCCTCTTCTCTTCTCCCTCTATATTACTTTACTTTACATCATTTATACTATTTTATATCACCTCCCATTCATTTAATTACCATCTTCTTGCTGATGATTTTCAAATCTACTTTTTCTGCCCCAATCTCTTTCCTGACCACTAATCTTTTATCTACAACTGTCTTTCAGAATCTTGAAGTCACTATCTTCCCCCCAAAATCTCAGCCCCCTAGCTCCTACTTTTCCTATTACTATAGAGGGCAACACCATCTTCCTAGTTCAGGTTCCCAATCTAGGAGTTATCCTGGATTCTTCACTATTTCTCAACTCCCATATCCAATCTGTTGCCAAGGCCCATTACCTTTGCAACATCTCTTAAATATGCCCCCTTCTCACCTCTGACACTGCCAACACTCTAAGGCAGGCCCTCATTACCTCATGCCTAGACTACTGCAATAACCTACTAGTGGGCTTGCCTGCCTCATCTCCCCGACTCCAATGTATTTTCCATTCAGTCACTAAAATTATTTTCCTAAAACTGAGGTCTGATCTTGTCACCTTCCCCTACTCAATAAACTCCATTGGACTCCTGTCACCTCTAGCATCAAATACAAAATGTTCTATTTGCCATCCATAGCCCTTAATAACTAAACCCCTTCCTACTTTTTCACTCTTAAACCTTTCTCCCAAAAACATATTCTTTGATCCAGTAACACAGGCCTCCTGGCTGTCCCATGAACAAGGCACTCCATCTTTCAGCTCAGGTCATTTTCTCTGACAGTCCCTCATGCCTGAAATGTTCTCTGCCCCCCTCTACTCTGACTATTGATTTCTCTGGCTTTCTTTAAATTCCAAATAAAATCTCAACTTCTACAGGAAGCCTTCCCTAATCCCACTTAATTCCAGTGGTTTCCTTTTTTAAATTATTTTTTATTTATTCTGTATATGGCTTGGTTTGTATATATTTGTTTGCAAGTTTTCTCTCCCATTATATTGTAAGCTCCTTGAGAGTAGGAACTGTCTTTTGCCTCTTTCTGTATCACCAGCTAATCATGGTACCTGGAACATAATAGGCACTAAATAAATGTTTATTCAATGGAATGGAATAGAATGGAAAATTCATTAGAAAAAACAAAGATATAGAATATTAAAGTAAATAATTGTAATAGGTATGGATGAAAAAGGAATAGAGCTTCCAGACCTCAAACTATCATACATAGCAGCATTCACCAAAAATATTTGATATTGGCTTAAAAAATTAAGTAGATAAATGAAACAAATTGGACAAGGAAGAATCAGAAACAATAGAACTCAATAACCTTGTGTTCAATGAATCAGAAAACAAATTGCTTAGGGGAGAAAAACTTCATATTTGATTGAAAAAACTGGAAAACTGGGAAAGTAGTTTGCTGGGAAAACTGGAAAATGGTTTGTCAGAAATTAATCTTAGACTAATATTTTATATCATATTCTGAAATAAATTCAAAATGTATATATGACTTTAGTATTAAAGATAATACCATAAAATAGGAGAGAGTCACAAATTACATAAGACATGAATTCTTCTTTTTTTTTTTTTTTGGTGGGGTAATGGGGTTAAGTGACTTGCCCAGGGTCACACAGCTAGTAAGTGTCAAGTGTCTGAGGCTGGATTTGAACTCAGGTCCTCCTGAATCCAGGGCTGGTGCTTTATCCACTATGCCACCTAGCTGCCCCCTAAGACATGAATTTTTAACCAAATAAGTTATAGAGGCAATTGTAAAAGATAAAACTGTTTAACTTTGATTACATGAAACTGATAAGTTTCTGCATGAACTAAATTAATGTATCTAGAATAAGAAAACAATTTATTGAATGGGAAAATGAACTTTCAAATTTCTGAGATAATAGACAATAGCTTGGTATAGAAGACATGCAGACAACTAAGATATATAGATATGGACAGATACATATACATTTATATATACATATATATAACACATAAATATGTGTATATATATATACACATACACACATACACACACACACACACACACACACACATATATATATATATTCAAAAGCCAGTCCTTAATAGATAAGTGGTCAGAGGATATGAACAAATATCTCCCAAAAGATGAATTAGAAACTATTAGAAATCTTATAAAGAATGCTCAAAATCACTAATAAGAAATAAATCAAAACAGCCCCAATGTTTCATTTTTTACCAAGCAAATTGGTAATGATGACCAAAAAATGGGAATAGTCAAAAGACTGTGAGGTAATAGGCAAACTAGTCATTGAATAATGAATCAGTATAATTGGTCTAGACGGAAATTTGGAATTTTACAAATAAAGTGACTAAAATCATATATCCCTTGAGCCAGAGATTAATATATCTCCTATTAGGCTTATACCCCCAAAAGGTAATTGTTAATTTTGCATATACAGCAAAATATTTATAGCAGTACATTTTGTGGTAACAAAGAACTGGAAATAAAATAAGTGCTGATCAATTAGAGAATGGCTAAACAAATTGTAGTATACAAATGTATTAGAATATTACTATGCTGTATGAAGCAATAAATAATGAAAAGGAAGCTAAAAAGTTAAACAGACTTTAGCATATGCTGATCACACACACACATACAAACATGGTAACATACATACAAATGTATGTCTGCATATATATACATATACATAATATATATAATGTATGTATACACACACACACATACACGTGCACATATAATAAGACAGGAGTGTGCCTAGGCATTTCAGGAAGCAGGGGATGGGAAGGGAATAGAGATCTGGCTCCATACTCTCCCCAACCACTAATAATCATTCATTTTCATAGGAAAGTGTCCTATTGTATGAATCTAAATTTTTCTTAAAAGAAACACTGAATGATTTTTTTTAATCTTGGGTTTTCTTTTATCTGGAGGGACTTTTGCTAGTCCATGTGCGTGTGTGTGTGTGTGTGTGTGTGTGTGTGTGTGTTTGGGGGGGGAGTTGTAGAAAGCCTCGGGGCTTTAAAATTAGACAGCATAGCAGAATACACTCTTCTCATTAGGAGAGACAACCTTACCCAAGGAATCCATCTGAAGCTTGCAATAGAGAGAAACTCTACAATCAAGACCATATACCCAATTAAATCAATGCCTGAAAGGGCCTAAGAACAACCTTAGGACTAGAAGGAAAGAAACTAGGGAAATTTCATATCCAGTAGACAACTGAGTACAGTGGAGAGAACACATAAAGCAGAGATGAGGTTCCCAGTGGATACTAGTAGGCAACAGGCTACATGGGAAAAACATGATGCCATCACCAGCAGAGATCAGTGGCTCTGCTACACTGGAGACATGTGTTACCCTCCAAGTGTGTGCCCCTCTCTATATGTTCCATTTGTGTATCTATTCCTCTCACTGGGTATTTGTGAAAGCTTGCCATTTATGGAGGAAAATTGTGGCCTCAGATTGATTTATAAAGGTCAGTACATCAGTGGATGCTCATGAGCTAACATTATATACCCACAGAATACTATGAACCTTAAGTAACACTGTCAAGAACATCCACTTTGTGTGTGTGTGTGTGTGTGTATGGGGGGCGGGTATTTGGATTCAGATTCAACACTTTTTTTTTAAAAAACACAAATCACTGACACAAAAACATATTTTGATTCCTTCACAATTTTGAGAATTCTTCTGCCACTGAAACCAAAACTGGATTCTAAAATGTTGCTTCCATATGAGGTCAGTGAATTCCAATCAGCTAGTTGCCACTCTGAATTCTGTCACTTAGAGTGGGTGAAAATTCTCCATGGAAACTAAAAGCCGTTTTGAAGATAATCTACCACTAAGGGTTTAAACATAAATCCTTCTTGAAAAAAAGTTTAAATGAGTGATAATTGAAGATACTCTCCCTTTAACTGAAGAGAAAAGGCCTTTCAGTCATTAAAGCAGTTACTATTATTTGGCCATTTGGGCACCTAGATAGAGCTGGCAATCACAGCTATTGCTCACAGTGATGATAGCCTTGTTCAGTTCAGCTAGCCAGAAGAGGGATTAATATTTTAGGGTAAATAATAGACCCCATGACCACCAATTTACAGATCTAAGCCCTCATGAATCAAGTTGAAAGCGTCATCTACATGAAGTCTCCACCCTCATCAACTCTCTGACTTCTACATGAAAAGAAAAAGCACTTCCAAAGCCCAGTTAAATTTCTGATTAATAGATTGGTCAGGTACAGAGCCAAGATTTGAAAGGGACTGCAGTTTATGCTTTGTACAAGATCATGGATCATTTAGGATGAATAGAGCCCTCAGTGACCGAGTTAAGGACATCACTCATGCAGCAACTTAAAATGCAGTCTCAGGATTTGTTTGGTCTTCCAGTTGGCACAACAACCCATAAACACTCCAGCTGGGCAATGAGGATTCTGAGCCAATCATCATCACCTGAGCTGCCAAGTTTGGCGGACACTTCTCTTTTCATGTCCAGATTTCAAATGTGTGTGCAGTGAAGGGAGGAGATGTGAGCCATGTTCCTGAATGGTGGGCAAGTTGGAAACAGGAAGTTGTGTGTGTGTGTGTGTGTGTGTGTGTGTGTGTGTGTGTGTGTGTTTGCCTAATCGATCATTTTGTGAAGATCAAGAGAAGGAGAAAGAGATAGAGACAGAGATGGAGACAGAGACAAAGAGAAAAAAGAGGGAGACAGAAAGAAGGAAAGACAACAAAGATGACAAAAAGATTCAAAGAGATGGGCTTTAAAATCAGGGGAGAAAAATGGAGTAGGCTTTGCAGTGCCTGCAAGCAAGTTTGGATAGATGGTGTGGAGGCCGGGTGTTTACAATATTTCTCACTTCTGAGCAGGGGTGTGAGGCTGTTAGAAATGAAAGGAAACTATAAAAACTGCAGAAGCTAAGATACGAGAGCCGCCCTGCCTTCAGAGATCCAGCTGCTGCCTGGCCTGAGAGCACAAAGAGTTTAGCTGAAAGGGAAAAACGGTTTCAGGTTTTCAAGTTACGGTTGTTAGACATGTGAGCTGCTTTTCAGGGGTGTGTCCGGACTGGAAAGATAAGCACCTGTTGCTGACAGAAACACAATACACATTGATTGGAGGGTTCTATATAAAAACCAAAAAGAGCAGAAGGAAATCCAAAATAATAAATGGACCCATTACCAAAGGACTTCACAAAGGAACTTTAAAAGAAAAGATGCATGACCAGGTTACTTGATCTGTAAAAGGGAAAATCAGAAGGGATTGTCTGTGGTGGGCTGGGCTGGGCTGGGCTGGAGCAGGGGCCAGAGTGAGGAGAGAAGCACTGGTTTGTTCAAAAACAAACTCTAAACCCTGCCGCTGTGTTCTGGGCCATCTAAAAGAATCCCATCTGATTTATCTTCTCCTGAACCTACTGCAGCAGCGATTGAAGTGACTATAATAGCCCAGGAGAAATGTTGGTGCTATTAGTTGGGTGATTGATGGAAGCGCTGCCAAAACAGCAAGGGAATTTGTCAGCGTGTTTTTTGAAGTTTGTAAATGATGACACTGGCAAAGTGTAAACAAACTCAGCTCCGACAGACACAGTCCCAAAGCTGACACTTAGAGAGACTCATTTAGTGAATTGGTTCAATTAGGAATTAGCAGCTGGAAAAGGGAGAGAAGAGAGATGGAGAGACTCGGAAAGACAGAGAGACAAAGAGATAGAGAGAAACAGAGAGAGAGAGAGGAAGAGAGACAGAGACAGAGAGAGAAGGGGGAAGTCAGAGGGAGAAAGGAAGAAGAGGGGGAGGGGAAGGAGGGAAAGAGAAGGAGAAGGGTGGGAAAGAGAGGCAGAGAGAAAGAGAAAGACACAGAGACAGAGATAGTGCAATAGCTTGCTGGGTCAGGGCAGATGGGGCTAGAAAAACATGGATATTTAAAGGAAAACAATAAAAAGCATGTGAGTCTCTGTGTGTATATGTGCCCACACACATGCACATGTGTTTTTTTTGGCTCCCCCAAATGGCTTCCTGGCTGGTTGTTTGCAGAGCACCGTCCTGAATAAAGGCCCTAAGATATTTTGAAATTAAATCAATCAACCATCATGAGGCTGGCCTTAAGTTCCAGAAAGTCTCCTCCTTCATCATGCTTCTTTCCATGCCTACAGTTGAATGACTCCTGTTAATCTTCCACATGTGCTGTAGGAAAAATTGGGCTTCTCCTATCCCTAAGGGCTTCTTCTATCAAGGATGACTTGATTCATCCTCTTTTACACAAGTAGATTACCAGTTTAGTCAGAGGTTGCTCTATGGGATCCATTCTCACTTCTCTCGAAAGACAAGAAGCTCTGAGTTCTGACACTTCGTTCTTCCATCACAAACTTTTAGAAAGATGACAGATAAAACTTCACAAAGATAAAAAAAGAGGTATGCAGAGTATCCTGAGAATAATAAATCTAGAGCTTAAAGGATCCTCAGAGGCCATCTAGCGCATCCCCTCCCCTTACAGATAAGAAAACCGAGGCCCCCAGTGTTCAAGTGACTTGCCTAGGGTCACACAGTGTCAAAGGCAAGATTTGAAAAGGTTCCTTTGATTCTAGGGACCGTGAGCTTTCCACTCTACTGTGCAATCTTTTATAGATAGGTTATGCAATACAGAGCATAAGATGCGGAGTCCCAGGACTTGAAGTCATGAGTTCAAATTCAGATATCAGAAACTCAGTGGTTTTGTCACTCTGGGCAAGGCACTTAACTCCTATCTGCCTCAGTTTCCTCATCTATAAAATGAGCATAATAATAGTACCTACCTCTATGTTGTTACATATAATTTTTTTTTTGTGGGGGGCAAGGAGGGTTAAGTGACTTGCCCAGTGTCACACAGCTAGTAAGTATCAAGTATCTGAGGCCAGCTTTGAACTCAGGTCCTCCTGAATCCAGGGCCGTTGCTCTATGCACCACACCACCTAGCTACCCACTAGATATAAATTTAATACTATATGGAAAAGTGCTTTGTAAACTTCAAAATACTATATTATTATAGTATAAATGCAAAGAATAATATTATTATTACCTTTCTACCAACTTGCTTTGCAAGTCTCAATGTTAAAATAAAGTATTTGGGAAGGGAGAAAATATAATGGTTTTTTTCTTACTCAACGCATTCTAATTTTTAAAAACTTGAAAGGAAAATTAATGTTATTTGTAAGATAGAAAGAGGAAAAACCCCAGGTCTATGAGGTCTTTTGGACTCTTAATAAGAAACAGTACACTGGTGTTTAATGAACTTGAATTTGACCTAAGTCAAATTCTCCTTAGGGAGAACATAAGACGTATATCACCAGAAAATTCCTCTTTGGCTCAGGAAGAGTTGTGGGCTTGGAAAGCAGCAAGAATAGGACACATCTCCCTGAAGAAAAATGTCATACCAAATCAACTACAATAGCATTAGGAAAGCAATCACAGAAGTAGAAAACTCATTTCCAGTGGGAATAAAGAAGATACTCTGAAGAAACCAAGTTTGACAGAGTGGCCTACCCTCAAGGCCAGTTTATGAAAGGAAATAGAATTTTCCCAGACATTTTGCAGGCAAAAGGATCCTGGAATCAAGTTTATAAGTGTGGTGGGGCCCATAGTTGGAGAGGGCATTGGGTTGGGGGGAAGGCAGGGAGGGAAAAAGAAGGAAATGGGTATAAGGAAACTAAAGCAGTGTCAATTCCCAGACCAAAACCATTTCTTCTAGAAGCAAATGGTAAATACTTCCTCAGTCTCTCCTGTTTTATTTTTAAAGTATGAGTTTTTAATGAGAAATAATGTGAAGTAAGTTGCATGTTTTCTGACAGTCTAAGTCAAAATGTTTCTCTCAATCCCAGCATGCATTTTCACAAAGAGAGGGGTTGTCATTTTAGGGGAAATTGCCCCACTGTGCACACTGGATTTGTTGGCTTCCTTGGTGATGCAGACACCTGAAAAGAGAGGGCCTGCCATCATACCTCCTGAATGTGTCCTGTTCACAGTCCCATTCTGTAGCTGGCCTAGTCAGTCCTCCCACATTATAGGCACACTCCTGAGCACCCATTTTAGCAGAGTACAAGTGATCAAGGGATTAAAAGAGTTGAACCTGTCGAGACAGTTTTACAATGCCTCACCAAGCAGTTTGTTCTTATTTCGATGCAGCAGGGACTTGGTTGTTGTTCAGAAAAGGATGTCCAGACAGACTTTTCCTAAGACAGTGACTGGCACTGACAGTAACTTAGCCTGTCAAAGATTCCTTCCACGGCAATGAAAAAGAAATGTTCAATTGAAACAAACTGAAAGCACATCACAGTGATTGACAGACAGACTCCTCAATAGAAGAAATAATTATGGTTTGCTAATGCCAGATTGTGTCAGAGATGTGCATTTTCAGGCCATCCACTTGGTTTATTGCAGGGTACTCTCAGCATCACAGAAAGTCTTTTGTTACTTCCTAGGCAGTTATAAAGCTGCTTGCCATGGTCCAGTCATTTCAGCAAGCAGCCGCCACTGCTGTGGCAGAATCCAAAGTTTCTTTCATGTCTCTGTGCAAAGTACCAAGTAAGGTAACTATCTACGGCATACAAAACAAAGACATACTTGTCTAAGTGTAGTAATCAACTGACTTAATTATTTTGCAGTAGAATATTCTTTTTTTTTTTTTAAGTGAGGCAATTGGGGTTAAGTGACTTGCCCAGGGTCACACAGCTAGTAAGTGTTAAGTGTCTGAGGCCGGATTTGAACTCAGGTACTCCTGAATCCAGGGCCGGTGCTTTATCCACTGGGCCACCTAGCAGCCCCTAGAATATTCTTTTTCAGACATCTTAAAAAAGCCAACTCACTCCTGTAAAATCAAAGTGATTGCGTCAAATAGATCCCTTTCTTCAATTCAATGATTCCTGTTACATAGACAAAAACCTAAGTCCCTGTCCTCAGGAAGCTTATAGAGTCTTCCAAGCGATGTTTTTCTCCATTAATTCAGTTATCTTCCTATTTGGGTCCACTTTACATTTTCTTCCAGAATAGGAGGAACAATTGAATACAATTCATTCATTATACTTTGAAATGCATCATCTAGTTTATGAATAAGAATGATCAAAGAAAATCTCAATCCTGTTGGCTAATTATAAGGATTTTTCCCATTAAACCAATTGTTTTAGAACTCAAATCTTATTGATGTGGATTTAAAAAAAATATAACTTAACCCTATTGGAAATATGATTTCCTATGCTCACATGTTTCTCGTAAGATTGCCTCATTCTAAATGTAACTACACATAGATCTTTGATAATCAGAATAATCAGAAGGGTATCAGTCATGGTGGGAATGTGGTTAGAGGGACAACCAAACCTGCACGTTCACACAGAAATACTTGTATCTTAGCCACTGCTTCTTCTAAACTCATATCAGTCTATGGGAACTTTCCTTATGGTTTTCCCATTGGATTATGTATAGAACATGAGGCTGTGTTATAATGTCAGCCAGATGGTTCTAGAGATTTTGTTGTAAACTCACCCAATCCAGAGTTCAACAGCTCCTTAACCTTTGAAGATAAACTCTAAAGACTAGGAAAGAAGCAGAGAATTTAAGAAAGGAATGACGCCTGTAAAGAAAATGAGTTTAAAACAGGAAAGGGTTGCAATAGGGAGTGGAATATAGTAGGTGGAGAGAAAAATCAGTGGGATCAGAGATTAATTGTAAAAACCTGAGAATAGGTTCTGAGTGACAGATCAAGAAGGAACATTCAGAAAGGAGATCTAAATGAGGGTCTAGAGTCACTTTCTCTGAAGAACTGAAGAAAGCATTTGCAGCTATAAATGGAAAAAATAGGTTAATAATCAACTTGATGTTAAGACAGAGAATTAGGGTACCCAAAGAATAAAGGATGTTCTTTTTTTTTGTGAGGCAATTGGGGTTAAGTGACTTGTCCAGGGTCACACAGCTAGTAAGTGTTAAGTGTCTGAGGCCAGATTTGAACCCAGGTACTCCTGACTCCAGGGCCGGTGCTCTATCCACTGTGCCACCTAGCTGCCCCAAGGATGTTCTTAATACTAGAGCCCTTCTTTCTGCTTAGAACATATTATGCCCAATTGGGGGTTGGTATTGACAGAACAAAGTCTATTTGGTAGCTTCCAGATGGTATACTGTAAATATGGTATCATTTTAATAGATAGGTAGCCACAGAACCAGAATTACTTCCACAGGTCATGTGTCACAGGTCAGATTTCCTGAATCTGACAAGAAATCCAATTCTATCATTTCGATGGGCTCAGAAACAACAGGCACCTGGGCTTTTCTCCCTGTTGGTTTTACCTTTATACTAGTCATATAATACCTTTAAGAAAAATTCAGGCTGCTACTACCCATATGTAACTAGCATGTCCTCTTTGTATTTGGAGGGAATTCACTTTCCCCGTGAGAATGAGGACCTTGAGAATAGGGACTTTTGCCTGTTTTTGTATTCCCAACGCCTATTACATAGTAGACAATAAATGCTTGTTGACTGGCTGACTAAAAAATTCCCGTAAAGTTGTAAGAAAATAAAGAGTTCACATTTTTATAAATTTTTTTTTCTCAGGATATGGTGTTGCAGGGGGCAGCTAAGTGGCGCAGTGGATAGAGCACTGGCCCTGGATTCAGGAGGACCTGAGTTCAAATCCAGCCTCAGACACTTGACACTTACTAGCTGCGTGACCCTGGGCAAGTCACTTAAGCCTCATTGCCCCACCAAAAAATATATAGTGTTTCAGTCATGGGGAAAAGTACATGCACAGGCATGGACATGGGATATGGAGTGATCAAAACTCTTGGCTCTTTCATGACAGTGAAAAGTAGTTTGGTCTAAGAGGCAAGATACCTTGATCTAAAAAAAGAATTCTGGGGCAGCTAGGTGGTGCAGTGAATAAAGCACTGGCCCTGGATTCAGGAGTACCTGAGTTCAAATCTGGCCTCAGACACTTGACACTTACTGGCTGTGTGACCCTGGGCAAGTCACTTAACCCCCATTGCCCTTAAAAACAAACAAAAAAAGAAGTCTGCCAGTAACTTACTTCATTGCCTTGAATAAGTTACTACATAGGATTACATAGGGCTCCGTTTCCTCATCAGTAAAATCACAGAATTAATTAGATGACCTTTAAGATTCCTTCTAGACCTAAAATTCTATTGTTTTGGTTTATCCAACCAACTAGTTCCCATGGGCTCTCCTAAATCAAGATACATACCACCTTGGTGTTGCCACACTACTATACTGGAGGCCATGAAACCCAACAGCATTCATAGGCATGCTCTATGAACCAGTAGAACAAATATCCTTCTGCTCTTTCTATGCAGAATAAATAGTCCACAGCACTATGTTCTAAGTTATCAGAGCAATTGAACATAAGCTTCTTAAGAGCAAGCACTGTTTCATTTTTGTCTTTTCATCCCTAGAACTTCAAACAGTGCCTAGCATATAGTGGGTTTTTAATAAAGGTTTGTTGAAATGAAATGAAATAAATGAAATAAAATGAATCCTAGAGGCTGTAGATAAGAAATCCACTATTCAGGCCCCATTCTCTCTAAAACAGTGTCTAAGGATATAAAGGAATTAATAGGGCCAAAGAGAGAAAATATGCTAAAGGGAAAGGGAAATGGGTAATGGAGGTATTTGGTTCAACTAAGAATAGCTATTCTGGGGTCAAATGAAAGCATACATTAATTTACTTCAATAATTCAATAAACATTTATCAAATACCTACCATGTACCAGGTACTGTGTTAAGCATTGGGGATACAGAATGAGGAAAAAGGTATTACCTGCCCTCAAGGAACTTACAATCTAAACACACAAACAAATATATACAAAGAAAAACATATACAGGATAAATATGAAATAAAGAAAAGAAAGAAAACACTAGAATTAATTGGGGGTGGGAAAAGTTTCCTGGAAAAGGTGGAATTTTATTTGGGGATCAAAGAAAGCCAGGAAGGTCAGTAGTCAGAGTGGAGGAGGGAGAATGTAACAAGCATCGGGCACTGTCAGAGCAAATGGCCTGAGCAGATAGATGGAGCACCTTGTTTGTGGGACACCAGTGTCACTGGATCAGAGTGTATGGTGGGTTGTAAAGTGTAGGAAGACTAAAAAGAAAGGTAGGAGAGGGCTTCATTATGAATAACTTTGAATGCCAAACAGATCATTTTGTATTTATAGGGGGGAAGAATGGGGAGGGATTTGATCAAGCCCCCATTTTATGAAAATTACTTTAGTGGCTGAATAGAAAGGGCCAGGTTCCAGTCATAAGAAATAGGTCACTGCAGTGCTCAAATAAAGGATGGGGAAACATGAATAAGTAAGGACAGTTGTCGAGGTCATACTACAAAACAGAAAAGCTCTTAAACTTTTTTGCATTCCAGATCCCTTTGGAAGTCTGGTGAAGTCTATGAACTCTCTATCTCAGAATAATTTTTTTAAAGAATAAAACAGAATACATAGAATTTTAAAGGAAAACAATTATATTTTTTAAAAACTATTATAAAAATGTGTATTTTTTTTGTTTGGTTGGTTTTTTTTGTTGTTGTTGTTGCTTTTTTGCGGGGCAGTGGGGGTTAAATGACTTGCCCAAGGTCACACAGCTAGTAAGCATCAAGTGTCTGAGGCCAGATTTGAACTCAGGAACTCCTGAATCCAGGGCCAGTGCTTTATCCACTGCGCCACCTAGCCGCCCCCTGAAATGCATATTTGTTAAAGTTCATGGACCAGAAATTGAGAACCCCTATCATGAAGGAAGTAACATCAGGGCCAGACAAATGCCAGTTTATTGAGACAACAACTCCATAAGCTAGCCACAGCCCAATCCCTCATTCAGGCTTGTGGGCTCCTCTTGAGAGCCAGACAACCGCAACCAAAAGGAGTGAAATGGTTTGCCTATGTGAACCTAACGAAGGCATAAAAGAGAGACTGCTGATTTTCTTTTGATTAGGATGATTAAAGCTTATATTAGAATTATAGAGTCATAGAGCTGGAAGAGACCTTAGAGTTCAATTAGTCCAACACCCTTCACTTACAGATAAGAAAACTAAAGTCCAGAAAGGGGAAGTGACTTACCCAAAATCACACAGGCAATTAGTGGCAAAGCTGTTGGAGCACATCTCTTATCTAAGATCACATAAAATCAGCAAGTTTGAAAGATTACTTCCCTCATCGTTTTAAGAAATGCTTCATGTTTTAAAAACCCAAGCTAATTGAGGCTTAATTACAAAATAGCTTTAGAACTCTAGACTCTGACACAAGGGAAGCATTCTTACCGCCTAGAAGCAATGTCTTCCCCACCCCAGTAATGCTCAGAAGATGCATGCCTTTCGACATTTCCTTTTATTGGAATTTGTGATTTCATTATAGCTATTAGCAATAAGAATAGAACCGAACGATGCTATATGGTTAGAGAACAGAACACAAAGTAATGGGTTCTTCTGGAATGGTTCTAAATGAAAAAAAAAAAAAGTTCAAAGATGATTTAACAGTTCCCAGGGACATAAAAGGAATATTTTACTGAGGGAGGAATGGCCAAGTAATCTCCATCTCTGTGGAAGACAGAATTAGAAAACTTCCAACAGAAATGATTTCAGCAAGACATGTGAGCATTCCATGGTTGCCAAAACCTTGAAGTAGGTCACTCAGGAATCTCTTTACCTTTTAAGGACAACAGAGAAGAAGTTTCAGTGTCTCCTTAGAAAAGTAGCCATTTAAATGATCCCTGCGGTCCCTTCCAGTCTAGTGCAAACATTGCACATAGCATTTATATCCTCACATTAATCAATTACGTTCAGCATCAACTTCAACAAACATTACAAAGTATCAGACATTATCCCTGTCCTCCAAGAGCATAGCATCTAGTTGGCAAGAGAAGACTGATACACATTAGACAATCACAAAATAACATGACAGATTATGACATTAAAGGCTAAACTATGTATTTTATATACTTAAAAGTTCTATAGAAAAATCTTTTTCCATCTACCAATCTTCTATTTAGTACTTTGTATTTTTGTATTTATTCTCTTCATATTTTTATTTATTCATATTTATATTTATTTTGCATATACACTGTATGTATACACACACACACACACGTATATAAGGTACTTCTGCAGAGGTCATCTTATTTGAGTTCCCTAGAATCAAATGATCACCAGAATTTGCCTGAGAAATTGTGGCACAAGCCCTGTAGGCTCAGTCTCAAGAATGTTCCATAGGGTTCAACCCCACACTATATGAGCAAAGAATATGATAGACACTGAAGAATTAAACTGTTAAACCTTCCCTAATTCTCATTAGCAATAGTTAATAACCTCTTATGTAATTTTTAAAAATAAAACTAGTAATAAAAAAAACTAGTCTTCCTCCTACTCTGACATTTTTCCTTTACCTATGCAGCTTCTATATGTTAGTACAAGGTAGAGACTAATCATCCCAGGTAAATTGTAGGACTTTAGACCTAGAAGGAAATTTAGAGATCATTTAGGCAAGAGGGGTCAAACATACCTCTCAAAGCTTTCCAACCAAATTAAATGTAATTGGGAAATATTTAACAAAATATACAATTATAATAGAAAATGGATAGTGTTAATATGTATGTTTTTTGGGGGGAGTCTAGGTGGCGCAGTGGATAGAGCACCAGCACTGGATTCAGGAGTACCTGAGTTCAAATCCAGCCTCAGACACTTGACACTTACTAGCTGTGTGACCCTGGGCAAGTCACTTAACCCCCATTGCCCCTCAAAAAACAAAAAAACAAAACAAAAACAAAAAAATATGTATGGTTTTTGTTAAGTCAATTTGGTAAGGCAGGAATCTTTATTATGGTTTGGTGGCCTCATTTCTGTTTGAGTTTGGCTACTGATCTAATCTCACCCCTGTATTTTCCTGATGAAATAAGCATCCCTCAACCCCAAAGATGAAGTGACTTGTTCAAGATTTCATAGGAAGTGAGAGTGCCAGGATTTGAATATGCAGCTTCTCGTGTTTCAGATCAAGAGTTCTTCCCATGCCAATTCTCCTATCATTACTTCCAGAAAACAGAAGAATGCAAATCTGCAGGGAAGAGATTACCTATCTCAAGTGAGATCATGTTAGAGAATCCCATTGCTGACTGTAGAAACCTAGGCATGTTTTTCAGGTACTCATCAAGGTGAAATAAGAAAATGGATTTTGATAGAATCCTTTACTACAGATATCTGAGGTATCAGGGATTTGGTATCTGAGATAGTTTAACAGACCTGCCTCAGACACATAGTATATTGGAAAGGCCAAGGGCAAAACCAATCATTACTGATGTTAAGTTTCTACTGGTACCCAAGCTCTCATTAATATAAGCTTGGAAATGGCCAAAGTACATAGGCTTGAGATTCCCTGCAGAAATATTTCTGATGCAAATGATTTGATATAGGATCATAGACTGGAAGGGATTTCAAAGGTCCTCTAGTCCAACCATCTTACCTTATAGATGAAGAAACTGAGGACCAGAAAGAGCAAGTGATTTGCTCAAGACTGTAAGTAGTAGAGTCAGAATTTGACCTGAGACCCATCTACCTCAAATACACCTTTTACTGAGATGCAATAAGAGTTTGGTCAAATCTACTTTTGGGGGGCGGGGGGGCAATGAGGGTTAAGTGACTTGACCAAGGTCACACAGCTACTAAGTGTCAAGTATCTGAGGCTGCATTTGAACTCAGGTCCTCCTGAATCCAGGGCCAGTGCTTTATCCACTGCACCACCTAGTTACCCCTCAAGGTCCCTTTATAAAATTGTTTTTAAATTTTTATTTTAAATTTTTTTCAAGTACATGTAAAAATATGTTTTGAGTTCCAAATTTTTCTCCCAACCCCTCCCTTCTTTCTCTCCTCCTGAGGCCAGTAAGGTCCTTTTTAACTCTATAATTATGGTCCTATGAGACTTACATCTATACACGCATCCATCACCAGAAAAATTACTAAAACATTGGCCTCACTGCTAAGTATATACCTCCAAGGAAGTGAAAGATAGAAAGAAAGCCCCAATAGATACAAAAACATTTATTGAATCACTTTCTGTAAAGTAGAACTGGAAGAAAAGGAATAAATGTACATTATTTTGGAAATGTATATGTAATTGTGGCACATGAATGTAATAGCATATTACTGAGACATAAGAAAGTGACCGAAAAACACAGGAGACAGGAAAATTTATATGAATGGATGCATAGTGAAGGAAGCTGAACTAGGAAAATTATAGAGACAGCTACAAAAATGTAAATGATAAAATAAAACAAAAAATCCTGATCACTATGCACTGATAATGACCAATATTGCTTTGAAGATGAGCTATGCAGATTCACCTTTCTTCTTGGCATAAGTAGAAGGCTTTAGATGTGGAAAACTTGTCAGAATTAAATGATTCGACTAGTTTTACTGAAGCCCCTTTTCCTCTTTTCTGTTTATTCTTTGTCATAAGGGATGGGGAGGAATACATTAGGAAATAATGATAATATAAAAACAAAAAGATCAATACAATATTTGTTCAAAAATAAGGGCCTTCCTTTGAGAGTGCACATAAAATATGCACCTGGTCAAAAACATAGAAATACATATTGGTCAGAAAGTAACCTAGCCTGCTCATGGTGTGATGATTAAAATCTAATTGCTATGATTAAAATCTAGTGATTGGGGGTCTTAAATTAGAAACTCATAGCACCAGTCTTTGGGGCATTAAGACTTTATTAAAGAATAATAGGGGTTAGTAAAGAGAACACGTCGAGTTCAGAAGGAAAGACCCTAGCTCCCTGCACCTGCTGTTCCTACCGTGATCTCCAATGGAAGGATCCCCGTACTCTCGAGTGGAAGCTCCCTGCCAGCCCACCCAGGCATGGTCTCCACATATAGTTCCAAGATAATTGGCTGGTAGCATTGATTGGCATGACTTACAGGCAGTTCTATGAATAGATGTAACTTCCAGACATTAGTCACATGCTTTCTCCTCAGGGTGGCACTGCTCTGGTTCTCACAATGTCTTTCTCAGCAGGGGGTGGCACTCTGATTCTCACAATAGGATCATAAAATGAAGGCTGGAAGGAATCTTGGAGGTCTTTGAGGAGGAAACTGAGCCTGACAAGTTAAATGACTTGTCCAAGGTCACAATGGTATCAAGTATCTGAAGGATGTGAATTCAAATCTTTCTCATTCTAAGCCTAGTGCTCTATTCACCACACCATACTGCCTCCTTACATATTTTCACAGACTCTTCCAAGACCTTAATTTGAGACTGGAACTGAGATTAAGATGTTGTGCCCTATGGTAAGTGAACTCATAGATTTTGAGCTAAAAGAGGTCAAAGTTAGATGATTTACTCAAGGTAAAATGGGTAGTTAATGACAGAGCCAAATTTCAAACCCAGGTGCTCAAACTCCCAATTTAGTATTCTTTCTGACAATATGTTATCTTTTTGTTGTTGCTGCTCTTGCTTTTTATTTTTTGCCCAAAAGATTTCCTCTAATTCCTAAACTTCTACCCTAGTCTCTAGATAGAGAGCTGATTTACCAAGCCCTCCTTTAAAGCAATGATCTTGCTATTGCCATACTTGGAGCACACTTGCTGCTTATTTTCTGCTTCTAGAAGAATAGATATCTGGGATGGATTACTTTAGAGGTCAATGAATAGGTTGCCAGTAGCCTTTTGTATTACACTCAGTCATTTTGGCCTTTTCCAGTGGAGGGAGAAGGGACCGGAAAACCTCTGTAGTGAAAACACCATGTAGCAGCCTAGATTCATAGGAATGTTCCTGCTCACACTTTGTGGAAGTTATCCACTCAAGGAAGAAAGCTAATCTGCTTTGTCAGTCTATGGTGCCACCTCCTCCTTTTCTCCCACAACTTTCCCCGCCTCTCATTTTAAAGCAGTCTTTTATTCTTGAAGATAGTTCAAGGAAGACAATCTGGGAAACTCCAGTTTCAGCAAGCTATGCATATTAGGAGGAGAACAAATTCTCCCTCCCTCCTTTTCTCTCTCTTGCAAAATACTCCCTGCTTAAATTGCAAACCTTGGAGCCAACACGTCTGGCTGTAGCTGCCTCATCATTCATAACCTTGTTATGCAAATAAAGCAAAGATAAATTACAAATTTTAATTGAACCCAAATCAAACCAAAACATCCAGGAAAAAAAAAAAAACAGTCCACCCCTACCACCCAAACTAAGCTTATAAATTATACCAGACTCCGTTTCACTTCTGGTGAAAGTTGGTCATCAGTTTTTTAAACATTTTGGCTATATAAAAGGACAACAATACATTTACTGATCAAGATTTCCGATTTGCATACATTAAGGGTTGTACCTGGTCATGAGTGCAAGTGATATAAGAGGAATCCATTGTGAGAGGTTGAGGGGAATGGAGATTTAACACGGATCCACAAACAGCCAAAAAAAAAAAGCAACCCACCTTTAAACAACTGCAAAGATACCTTACAGAAACTTTATTTATATTAACGCTCGAGGCCTGAGCAGTATCACCTGGGCTATTTCAGAGTTTGACACCTCCTCACAGAAAGTCGTGCTGTTCAAACCTCTTAATCTTCCCCCAAGCCTCCATGAAATGTAAATATTTATGACTCACATGAGGTACTAGCCTTGTGCTGTTCAATATTATTCTCCCACTGAACCCTGAGTTTCTCTGAAAGGTGGTTAGTTACACAGTCCCCTTTTCATGGGAACACATGACTCCTCCAAAGAAGCCTTAGTGAAATTTCAAAATGGTAAGTGAGGCCCAAGACTCACCTGATCTCAAGATATACAAGTTACCTGGAAGGGAATGATCAGTGGTAAAAGAGAATTTTTTTCTGGATTTTCCCTGTAGAACAGGGTTGCGGCAAATATTTAGATTGCTCAGAATTTTAGAGCTGGAAGAGACTAGGCCATGCACCTTTCACCTTTGCAATCTAATGCTTATAAATGTGTAAAATAAAATGCATAGGACCACGAAGGAAAACAACTCTTTTGAAGTAGTTATCCATACAAGTTCATTGGACCACAGGTTAAGACCCCTGATGTCGTACAGCCCTTACATCTTTCAAGTGAAGAAATGGAATCCTTCCCTTGACTTACCTACTGAAAAACAATGAGTTAAGTGACATTCCCCCAGTTTAGAACTTGGCCTCATCCTAGTTCAGCGCTCTTTGCCTCCCACGCTGCTGGGATAGGCCTTGTTACAGACTCAGGGCAAGGTAATTTGTGAAGAGGGCACAGGTGCAGTCTGGAGCTGCCTACCAATATAATTTGAGAATTAAAACTCCTTAGCCTGTACTCAAAGCATTTCCCCACAGGTTTTCCTACTGTGGCTTTGAGTTAAGGCACTATTTCCTTAATGCCTCTGTTTGAAATACTACCTAGAGGAAATAGATTGATACATGATCATTCATATTAACCTACATTCATTCATTTGAAGAGTGGAAAGCAAAGATTCCTGAATGTAGGCTGTGGTAGGGTAGATGGCTTTAGGTGGGGCAAAGCTGAGTAGGGTCTTGGGGTAGTCAGAGGGAAGCTAGAATGCACTGGACAATTGAGAATAGGTGACTCCTGGCAAAAGTAAAGTGAGAGAGGGCTAAAGATAAACTACCTCTACTTCATAATTTTGCCTGGAGTCCTCCCTGCTTGAGCTTGCTAGGGAATAAGCAGTCATTGGCTTGCTACTCTTGGATCATTTGGGTTCATCAAACCATGAGGGCTCACAGGGCACTTACTGGAATTCTCAAGGATGTCCTCTCATGCTGAATTGAGGAGACACTCTTAAGGAAAGAAAGGGCTAGTTTAGACCTCCCTCACTACTCCCATTTCTCATCCATGCCTCCTTCAAAATGGCTCCTTGAAGGGTTCTTTTAATCAACCAAGAAGCATTTATTAAGCATTTGATATTCCAGGCACTGTCATTTAGATATATTAATGTGAGATATTAATAATTTAGTTTGGGGGGACTAAATTCCCATATCTATCAGAAGGACTATGGTCAAAAAGACACCACAGAGGAAAAGAGAAGGGGACCATGGAATGATGCAGGATATTGGCCAAATCTTCCAAGTGACATTTGCACATTAATTAGTTATGTGAGCTCTGCATACACAATCTCTATAAGGGGTTAGGTAATGCTTCAGCAAGTTTCATGTCTTTCAAAAGCAAAATGCAAAAGAAGGAGAGCAATAAAGCATTGGGATTGTTTTTTAAGGAGAAACAAGCATTGGTTTACACAAATGAGCACGAGTCATCATTTTTTCTTGGAAATTGTCATCATTTTTTATAACAAAGGAAAACATTCATCAAAGAATGAAATAAGTTTGGGGAGCAGTACGAATGGAAATTACTTTCTAATATCTGTCAGGCTCCCAAACCAACACAAGATATAAGCAGGATTGAGTTAGAGACCCAGTTCTTCTATATTCTTTTAGAGGACTGTTCAAATGGGGTTATGTTTCATTGCCACAAACCGCAGCCCTGACATAGACTAGGTATTTCATAAAATGTGACATGAGGAAAGAAGAAAGTATAATAAAGAGTGTGTGAATGGACCTGCACAAAAATATTATGGTATCACTATGAAGTTAGGGACACAGTTCAGTGGTTGTTGGCCAGTTACATTGCCTTCAAATAGCAAGAATGTGTTAAAGTAAATCATTTCTATCCACTCTATATCCTCTCACAAAGAAACATTCTACCATTGGGTCCAGAGAGTATTTACTTTTGTGAGGCACCACAGGATCAAAGTCTTCAAACTATTATGAAGACCATTAAAAACTCAGAATGATAAAGCATGTTTTAAAATAGTCACCTTTGTCTGTTGTCATAAACTCTCATTGCCATTCATTAGACTGTATGACTATTCTTTAAGAGAAACCATTTTAGCACAAACATTTTATAGTTAGTAAATAGCAATAACTTTATATTGTAAGGGCACAAATTTCTTTCAATATCCATTCTCTAGTGTTTCTCACAAAGAAATAAACGGAAGACTTCCAAGTTGGCATCTTGCCTAGTGAACCAAATGATTCTTTAGGCATGTTATACTATTTCATTACAGGGGCAGAGGGGAAGCATTAACCCTTCTGGGATGGTTGAGGGCCACTGAGTAAATTACTTTAATATTCCAAAGCACTAGGTAATTTTAGTGTTCTACTAGTTGTACATATGTTGGATTCTATACTCCAAATACACACAAACTCAGAATCAATTATCAGATTGGGCAGATGGCTAACATACCTTAACAAACAAAATATGTGGGTATTTTTTAAAGAGAAAATTCATTATTTTACACATAATACAAAGAAAAAATTCTAATTCAATTCCATGGACATTAAATTACAGCATCAAGAGAATATGATAAGGATGGTTGTGGTAGTGATAATAATGATGAGGATGAGGATCAGGGAAAGATATAAGCAGACTGACAGAAAAAAGAGAGAGATAAGTGAAAGAGGATGGATGGATGGATCAATATGACATTAATACTGATTTTAAAATATCAATCACCTTCCTTCTCAAATCTTCCTAGCAATCCCAATGTTTTCTAGGAGTTATGATTCATTTTCTATAGAACAAAGGACAGGAAAGTAGAAGAAAGCAAAAAAAACTCCATTACTAAGTCACTAAATCTCTTTCCACACTGGTGGGGAACTTTTTCAATCTATGATGTATATAATAAGAGCAGGCCATGTCCCAGTATTCTCTAACAAATTTGGAGGTCCCCTTTCAAACTTTTAGGCCCCTGAGTGGCCATCCTATGCCATATTGTGAATTAGTATGAAATTTGTACCATGAAAAATTGAGATAATGAGACCACAATCACTCTTTCAGCATCCTGGCAATTTCCTCTGATAAGAACAGTGCATGAACAGTGAAATTACAATGATTTACATGTTTCCTTTCACACAGAAAGACATTAAGTTGTTAAGCATATCATAAAAGTTGAGTGCAGAGTCACTCTTCCCAAACTCATTAAAATCAGCAGAGACTAAACTTCCCACTCTCCCTGCCCCCTGCACACACATAAAAACTAACCCTTTATGACTGTTTGGGGCTGATATGAAGCAATTCCTACTGTCCTTGATGTTGTTGGCTATTTCTTGGACAGACACTCACAGTGAAATCATAACTATAAGAGAGCAGCAATATTAGGGTCTCCCAGTGGATCTGAAACCTTGGGATTCCAAGCTTTAGGGCTAAGCCAAAAATATAGCAACAGTACCAATTAGCAAAACGTCAACAGAAACCATGTGTGTGCTGTCCTTTGTGCCTACATAGGAATTAAAAGGACCCTGAATGTGAAGTGCTATTGGGAGAGTTACAACAGACCTGTCCTCAAGTTGCTTTGTTTTGGAATAGGATAAGTTTGGAAATAATTATAGTGACAAAGTCAACTTCCCTTGGACATGATCACTCACACTGCCAGGAAATTTGATGCCACCCAGAACTCTGCCAAGAGCTGTTGGCCAGACCCTATGCAACTCCAAAAAAAAAAAAAAAAAGATTCTCTATCATGTACATTCCTCACTTCCCTAAATCCCACAATGACTGACAATTATTTTACAATTGACAAGACCTTCATTGCAGTGTGTTGGAAAGGACATATTTTCCTATCTTAGGTCTCTTTCTAAGTGCTTGGGAGCTCTGCCAGACAAAAGACTCCAGCCATTCATATTGGATGGGTGGGAAGGTGGAAATAAGAAATGGAAACATAAAGATAGATTTGTCTACTATTGTGTGTTATACAACAATGACTACTCAGGGATGGGTAATACAAATAGCTTTGTCTTTTTATGCTATTAATTATAAATTGGGGAAACCAGGAAATAGATCAATTAGAGGATAGATAGCCCAGCTGTAACAAGTACTTCATTGTTTCCTTCAGAAAGTTGTGGCAAACTAGAAAATGTCGATGAACCCAGATAGAAAGGAACTAAATAATAGAAGATGATTTCATTGGGAAATATCCCCTCCAATTGTTTAAATAATTAATAAAACAAAATATTTGTCAATACTTCCCTCAGTACAACTGTTTCTTGTACTAAAAACCACCAAGTGCCAAATGTTTTCTTTTGTAGCTTTGTTAACCACTTAGGCTAATTTTTGTGGTGACATTTGCCACTGCTGCTGGTTTTGTAGCAAGGTAGATATACTGTGTTTCTTTTCCATTTGGGTTATATTTAACACTCCAAACTGTAATATCACTCTGAATTCCATTACATTGGATCACATGTTTTTAAGGCCTTGGAAATCATTTTCTTTTATAAGCTCAGCTTCCTATATTTTCTTCTTCTCCCCTTCCTACCAATCTTCTCTCTCTCTGTCTCTCTGTCTCTCTGTCTGTCTGTCTGTCTCTCTCTCTCTCTCTCCCCCTTCTCCCTCCCTCTCTCCCTCTCACTTTCCTTCCTTCCCTCTCTCCTTTCTCTCCTGTCTCCCTCCCTATCTCTCATTCTCTCTTCCCTCCTCCTTCCTCTCCTCCTCCTCTCTCTTCTTCCCTGCCTCTCAGTCTTTCCACAATTACGCATTTTCTCCTTCTTAGATTTGCAAACCACGGTCAGGGATAGTACTTTCAAATAGTTCAGCAAGTAGTTTGAGACGCTGCTGACTCTAGCATTATAAATAATTTATACCACATGAAAAGTTTAATAACATCGTCAAACTCAAATGCAAAATGAGTTCTGATTTGTAATATACCATGCCTTGGCTTTCTAAAAGTATAATAATTTTGGCATTTTTAAGATAAAGTCATCACTTCAAGAATTATACCAGTTAACCCTGGACAGGATTTGACCATCCCCAGGAGATGGAAACTAAGCTCCATATTAGAGGGAGGAAGCTATCCTTGAAGAGACAATACAAATAATTTCTCACAATATAAATGTATAAATTGGTCAAAAGCAGTTATTTCCACCCCTACCTATTCAAGAAGCACCTCTGGTCTTCAAGGTGATGACTAGGAACTTTAAGATGCCCTCCTTCAATTAGAGTTATATTCAAAGGAACCCAAATTGCTTGATAATTAGCTGTGGGATGATTAACCACCACCAAACAGAAAGTGCATTTTGACTGATGTGGGGAAATAGATCTAATAAAATAGTCATTTCAGAGGAAGAAAAGGATCATGCTGCATTTGTCTAATTGCTCAGGAACTTAACTATTTGCCTTTTCCCATACATTCATTTAAACTCCCCCCCCCCCTTGTGGGAATTTAATTTTCTCAATCAAAGTAAAACACTTTCTGAAAATCTTACAAGTTTGCCATCCTTGGGATCCATTTTCCCTGAGACAAGTGCATTGATGCTCCATTAATGTCAGTAGAAATCTTGCACCTGACGCCAATGGAGAAAAAGGCCTTGATAATTATTTCAACTTTTCTTAAATGTCTGTTATAGAACAGGGGGGAAGAGAATGGTTTGAATAAAGGAGGCAGGACTATTCCCAGCCCTGCCATCTATTCAGCAAATGATCTACAATCATTTATTTAATTTCATTCTGCCTCCATTTAGCCAAGCTAAGAATAGCAAAAGAATTTCCCCACTGAAAGGATGAGAAAGATTTTGTAAAGGGTATGGTGGGGGGGAATATATGTGTTGGTCATTGAGTAGATATAGGTGCATCATTATTGACAATAAAACATTAGCAATTGTAGACAACTTATAGTTATAAAGAACAATAATCCCCTGCTCTATAAACTTCAGTGACTCCCTATTATATCTATGATAAAATAAAAATCTTAAGCTCAGCACTGAAGGCCACCCCCAGTCTTGCTTGAATATACCTTTCCAGCCCTTTGTCATGTTGTTGTTATTGTTGTTGTTTCTCCTTCATTTTTTAAGAGAACCAATGATGTCCTGACTTGCACTTGAATTGGATTTAAGCGATGCAGAGTTCTGCAAAATCATCAGCCTCACTCTTTCTTCCAGGGTCATAGAAGTCCAGTGGCAGGACACAAGTCAGTATGACTGGAAATGGCCAAAAATGCAATGGATGACCTTGATGTCTTCTATGAGTGACCAAGATCTAAGTACTCTACAGCGTCTGCATCACATCAGCCATCTTCATGGCTGTTGGAACAAATTATTCTTATCCACCCATTCCAATGGAGGAAGTCTTCACGTGCTTGAGGCAGACACTCCCTTAACTCACCAAAATATTTGAGGCCTGTTGATTACCATCAACTTGGTTTAGTTCATCTGCTGAGATGCTTTTACCAGGATGAAGCCATTGAGCATCTATAGCTTCTTGGAACCACAGATAAGAGTCAGGTGATAAGTGAACACAAAATGTGGATGAGCAGGCCTGAAAAGGTCTCACACCAGAGATACCAGTCTTCTCTGAACACCCCATACACTCCTCTGTCACATTACTCTTTTTCACATAGAATATAGCTTTGGAATTAAAAACACCTCCCTGCTTTTGAATAATGTACTATATAATCTTCATTTTCCAAGTAAGTCAACAGATTAATTCAGTGAGTATTACTGTTTCTAGAACCATTCATGGATGGAGAGAGGCTATAACCCATGTCTCAGGGCCCTTTCTACTATATTATTCTGACTACCATTTTAGTCCTTGCATACTTTTACTGTGATAAAAATAGACCAAAAATAACTGCCTGAAGAAAAAAAAGAACAAGAACCATTGGTTCTTTCAGATAGATGATAGACAGACAGACAGACAGACAGACAGACAGATAGATAGATAGATAGATAGATAGATAGATAGATAGATAGATAGATAGATAGATAGATAATAGAGATTACTACCTCCAAACTGAAGTAGGGAAGTGTTGAGTGATTTCTTCAAGGTCTCCTATGAATCAGTGATAAACTGGAAAACACAGGTATCTTGATTTCTACTATGCCAAATTATCTGTGCATAGGGAGTTCTTAACAAAGATGAAATTAAAAAAAAACCTTCAGGAAGGGATATATGTCTGATGTTCACCAAACTATGGTACCTTAAAACTTTCAAGCAGCCTTGAGCAACCTTATTCTTCCTTCCTCTAAGTGTTGGTGTATCCTCACCTCTGATGCTCATACCTAGTGAAGAAAATAAATGGTAGTGCATAGTTCAGTACCTGGCACATGGTTGGTACTTAAATATGTATTGACTGATTGACTGAATAATAAAGAAAAAAAGAAAAAAATCAAGAAATCACAACCATCTTTATAGAAGTACTATCTCTCTACTTTGGTATATAAAGATTATAGTAGAAATACATACATTCCATTTTCCTAAATATTTCATATATATGTATATATACATATATGTGTATGCATACACACACACATACAGGACATATGATATTGGAAAAACCCACTAGACTGATTTAGTTATTAGAGCATAGGCCAGAGATCCCAGCTGTATTTCTATGAACATAGCTACATTTAACTTTCCTATTTCTCTACATTTGGTCTAAGTGATCAATCCATATACTACAAAAAGAACACAAGACAATTATTAGATGTTACTACTTATTGTAGACTAGCTAATGATTCAATCCTGATCTGTTTGAGGCATGGTCATAAAGATACAGGTTGCAATAATTTATCTTCTATCATCATCATCATATGGAATAATCTCCCAGTTCTTTACTAACATGCATGTGCACATGCACACACACATACATACATAATTCCAAATGGCTGTTTAGTACACATAGTAGCTCAAGAAATGCTTCTCATTTCCTTTTTTTGTGGGGCTTTTTTGGTGAGGCAATTGGGGTTAAGTGACTTGCCCAGGGTCACACAGCTAATAAATGTCAAGTGTCTGAGGCTGGATTTGAACTCGGGTACTCCTGAATCCAGGGCCGGTGCTTTATCCACTGTGCCACCTAGCTGCCCCTCGTTACATTTTTGGAAAGTACTAATTATTAGGAAACTGTACTGAATTGTTCTTTACCTATTGCATTGTTATTATATAGTATTTGGAGGACATCCTTATCTATAGACAAATCCTCTTCTGTTTGAGCATCCTCTATGACAATGACAAACACCTTTGGAAAGCATAATTATTTCATCTGATGTCTCACATCAGACATAACACATGATTGATATAGATATATGTATACATATATATGTGTGTATATATATACAGATAGATAGATATGTATATATATATATATATATATATATATATATATATATATATATATATATAAAATAAAGAACTCTTGTATGATCTTAATCACAGTATCTAAGAGATGCACAATCAGTCTACTGGCATTAATTAAGTGCATACTTTATGCCAGGTACTGTGAAAAGTGGTGGAGATGAAAAAAATCCAAAAAAAAGATATAGTCCTTGCTCTCCAAGAGCTCATTATAATTGGAGGTGGCAACATGCAAACAACTATGCAGAAAAACCATGTATACAAGATAAAAAGAAGGTAGTCTCAGAGGGAAGACATTAAAAAAATAAGGACTAGAAAAGGCTTCTTGCAGAAGGTAGGACTTTAAATGAGATTTGAAGAAAGTAAAAAAAATAGGAAGTGAAGATGAGAAGAGATAGTACCAATCATGGGAGATAGCCAGCTAAAATGCTCTTAGGAGGAAGATGATGGTTAAGTGCAAGAAACAACAAGGAATCCAATATGGTTGAATCTTAGAGCACATAGAGGCATATGAAGGTAAGAAAACTGGAAAGGTATGAGTGGCTGAGTTATACAGGGCTTTAAAAACCAAATGAAGGATTTTATACTTCATTGTGGAAGCGATAAGTTGTTACTGGAGTTTATTGAATGGGAGGCTCATATGATCAGACCTGAATTTTAGGAATAATAGCTGAATAAAAGATAGAATCAGATGGATAGGGATATGCATTGGTGAGACCAACCAGGTCTAGAATGACTGAGCAAATTGTCGTTTATTAATATAATGGATTACTATTGTACCATAAGAAAGATGAAAGAGTTGATTTCAGAGAACCCTGGCTAGCACGTGAATTGATGCAGAGCAAAAAGAAGAGGTTATACAAAGACAACAACATTTTAAAGAAAGTTTTATTGGTATATTTAGTGTGTAGATTATAAGCATTTATAGATTACTCCTACTTCTTCAGGGATCTCATAACAAAGTATGACAGTTAAGTGAAACCAATAATATGGTGACCTCATCTAAAAGATATATATTTGTAGAGCCATAACTTTTTGATTCTTTTATTTATTATTTTATTCCCAATATTTTTTGTTTTTTAATCTTAATTTTTTGTTACTCTGAACTTAACAAATATTAACATATTTTCATATACAAAGAACAGAGAAAATGAGGGTTAAGAGGATTATAAATGAAACCACAAATATCTATTATATAATGTACAGCATGTTTTCTTAAAGTATGCAATAAATTGAAAATGTCAGTTCTGAAGATGCCTGTGTAATCTTGAAATTCTTTCTGTTATGCTGTGTGTATTTAAAATACTCCATTCATTCTCTTTTCTTTCTTTTCATTTTTTAAATTTCTCTATATTAATCCTTTTTAATATCATTATCACTAATTAGGCAGTTTGGTGGTACAAAAGAGTGCTGGACCTGTAGTCAGAAAGAAAAGTTCAGAGCAGAAGCAGGAGAATGTTCTACACAGTAATAGCAACATTGATCAACAATGATAGTCTTAGTTTTTCTCAGCAATACAATGATGTAAGACAATTCCACAAGACTCATGATGGAAAATATTCTCCATATCCAAAGAACTATGGAGTCTGAATGCATATCAAGGTGTACAATTTTCACTTTTTTGTTTTTTTCTTAATTGTGGTTTTCCCCTTTTGTTTTGATTCTTTCATAACCTGAAAAATTTTGAAATATATTTAAGATGATTGTATGGTATAACCTATATCAGATTGCTTGCTGACTTGGGGAAGAGGGCAGGAAGGAAGGAAGGGAGAAAAACTTGGAATTCAAAGTCTTACATAAGTGAATGTCAAAAACTATTTTTATATACAATTGGGAAAAGAATACTATTAAGTGGGGAAAAAAAACAAGAAAACTACAAATTAACATAAAAAAGAAAGATGAGAGCTCAAATCTAGCCTCAAATGGATACTTATTAGCTGTATGCTCCTGGGAAAATGGCATAACATTTCAGCCTCAGTTTTCTCATCAATAAAATGGGAATTAAAATACCACCTATTTCATAGAGCAATTTTGAGGATCAAATGAAATTTTTAAAATGTGAAATATCATAAATCTTAAAGAACTACAAAAATGTTATTATTGTTGTTATTATCTTTATTTTGTAATAAACAGGGAATCTCATCATATACAAATTACTAGTCTCATAAACAAGAATGGGCTTGCATTTAACTTGATGACTTTTGGGGGTCATGTGAACAATAAGTCAATGATAATAGTAAATGGTGCCCATTCTTTTCTCTTTCTCCTTTTACATGTTGCTGTTGCTAACTCTTCTTCCAGATTATCACTGAATTGCAGTTTATATGCCACTGGTAAATCAATTTTATTTTTGTCATCTCTGTGTCAATATGTACTGACATCATTATATCACCATCATCGCTAGCACTTTATATTTTTTTGCAGTTCTTTCCTTTTTTTAGATGTATTTATTTATTTAAAATTTTCCCCAACTTACATGTAAAAAACAAATATTTTCACATTGATTTTTTACAACTTTGTTGTCCAAATTTTCTTCCTCTGTCCCTCCCCACCCCACCCCAAGAAATCAAGCAATTCAATATAAGTTATACATATGCAGTCATGAAAAACATCTCCACATTAGGTTGTAAAAGAAAACAGACAAAATAACTTAAGAAAGAGGAACTAACAAAAAAATTATGCTTCAATCTGTATTGAGATACCATCAGTTCTTAATCTGTAGAAGGATTGCAATTTTGTTTTTGAAGGGCAATGAGAGTTAAGTGACTTGCCCAACGTCACACAGCTAGTAAGCATCAAGTGTCTGAGGCTGGATTTGAACTCAGGTCCTCCTGAATCCAGGGCCAGTGCTTTATCCACTGTGCCACCTAGCTGCCCCCTGGGATTGCATTTTTCATAAGTCCTTCTGATATCATCCTGCTCATCATTTCTTTCACAGTTACTATTGCTATCCTATTCCCTCCCCTTGATATTTACTCTATTTTCTTTCACCTTATCCATCCTCAAGTGTTTTGCTTTTTACTGCCCTCTCCCCGAATCTGCCCTCCCTTTCTTCACCTCTCCCCCCTTATCCCCTTCACCTCCCACTTCCCCACAGGATAATATATATTACTATATCTACTTGAGTGTGTATGTTATTCCCTCTTTGAGCCAATTGTGATGAAAGTAAGGCTCACTCACTCCCCTGCTCCTTCCCCATCTTCCCCTCTACTTCATAAGTTTTTCTTGTTTCATTTATGTGAGCTACTTTACCCCAGTCTACCTCTCCCTTTCCCTTTCTTCCAATGCATTCCTCTTACCCCTTAATTTTATTTTAAAGTTGTCATCATGGGTCAGCTAGGTAACACAATGGACAAAGCACCAGCCCTGGACCCAGGAAACGTCAAGCCCAAATCTAGCCCCAGACATAAGATACCCCAACCGGCCTGCCCCACAAAAAAAGGGTAAACAAAAATTAAATGCTTTATAGATAACATCCCTTCATATGCAATTCATACCTGTGCCCTCTAAATATATTCCATTCAGGGGGAATCTAGGTGGCACAGTGGATAAAGCACCGGCCCTGGATTCAGGAGTACCTGAGTTCAAATCTGACCTCAGACACTTGACACTTACTAGCTGTGTAATCCTGGGCAAGACATTTAACCTTCATTGCCCCGCAAAAACAAACAAATATATATATATATATATATATATATATATATATATATATATATATATATATATATATTCCTTTCAGCTGCCCTAATACTAAGAAAGTTCTTATGAGTTAAAAGTAACACCCAAGGGCAGCTAGGTGGCACAGTGGATAAAGCACCGGCCCTGGAGTTAGGAGTACCTGAGTTCAAATCCGGCCTCAGACCCTTAACACTTACTAGCTGTGTGACCCTGGGCAAGTCACTTAACCCCAATTGCCTCACTAAAAAAAAAAAAAAAGTAACATCCTTTGTCAGAATGTAAACAGTTTAACCTTTTTATATCCCTCATGATTTCTTTTTCCTGTTTACCTTTTTATGCTTCTCTAGGGTCTTGTATTTGAAAATCAAATTTTCTATTGTTCTCAGGTCTTTTCATTACAAATACCTATAAGTCCTCTTTTTAATTGAAGTCCCAATTTTTCCATGAATATATTATAATCAGTTTTAATGGGTAGGCGATTCTTGGTTGTAATCCCAGTTCCTTTGCCCTCCAGAATATCATATTCCATGCCCTCTGATCCTTTAATGTAGAAGCTGCAAAGATCTTATGTTATCCTGACTGTAGCTCCACAGAACTTGAAATGTTTATTTTTAGCTGCTTGCAATATTGTCTTCTTGACCTAGGATCTCTGGAAATTGGCTACAATATTCCTGGAAGCTTTCATTTTGGGATCACTTTAAAGAGGGGATTGATGGATTCTTTCAATTTCTATTTTACCTTCTACTTCTAGAATATCAGGCAAATTTTCCCTGACAATTTCTTGAAAGATGATGTCTAAGCTCTTTTTTTGGTCACGGTTTTCAGGTAGTCCAATAATTTTCAAATTATCTCTCCTGGATCTACTTTCCAGGTCAGCTGATTTTCCAAGGAGATATTTCATATTGCCTTCTATGTTTTTATTCATTTGGATATGCTTTATTGTGTCTTGATTTCTCATAAAATCATTAGCTTTTATTTGCTCTATTCTAATTCTTAAACAATTATTTTCTTCAGAGAGCTTTTGCAACCTCCTTTTCCATTTGGCCAATTTGGCTTTTCAAGCTGTTGGCTTTTTTTTTCATGACCCTCTTACATCATTCTCATTTATCTTTCCATTTTTTTCCTTACCTCTCTTACTTTTCCCTCTATCTCTCTTACTTTGTCTTTAAAGTCCTTTTTGAGCACTCCCATGGCCTGAGAAGAATTCATAGTTTTCTTGGAAGCTTTGGATGTAGGAGCTTTGACTTTATTATCTGCTTCTGAGGGTGTATTTTGATCTACCTTTTCACCAAAAAAAAAAAGTTTTGATGGTCTACTGCTTTCTCTGCCTTCTCATCTTTCCCACCTATTTCTTGGTTTTTAACTCCTTCTTAATGTGGAACACTGCTTCCAAAACACTGTCCCAAGCTTCATGGTGTCCCAGGTGGTACTATTTAAGGAAAACCAATTATTTTATATTAACAGAAATATTTTTTCTCTCTATCCTATCCTACACCCCATTGGGAAAAGAAAATAAACAAGTAATTTCTTGTAAATTTCTTGTAAATAAATTTCTCCATCATCTCTCCATAATATGTAACATGTTTAATCACCAGGCTTATGGAATTGTAGATGGTTATTGTATCCTAGTTTCTTATAGCTTTCAAAGTCTGCTTTTCCATGTTAGCACTGCATAAATTTTTCATCTTTATCAATTTATCAAAGTTCTCATAAGTGTTCCTTTTTCTAATATATGTGTGTGTGTGTGTGTGTGTGTGTGTGTGTGTGTGTGTGTGTGATGGAACAAATTGTCATTTTGCTCTGCTTGCTTTACTCTGCATTAGTTCTTTTTTTTTTTTTTGCAAGGTGATGAGGGTTAAGTGAATTGCCCAGGGTCACACAGCTAGTGTCAAGTGTCTGAGTCTGGATTCAAACTCAGGTCCTCCAGAATCCAGGGCCAGTGCTTTAGCCACTGCACCACCTAGCTGCCCTGCATTAGTTCTCTTACATCTTTCAACAGCTCTTTGAAATCATCTATTTCTTCCTTTCTTACTACAAAATAGTTCTTCATCATATTAATATGCCACAATTTGTGTGTGTGTGTGTATATATTTATATGCATACATATACACAATTATATATATGAGTATATATTAATATATATAAATGAATTCTATGTATTACTTTCAAAACTCTCTTGTTTATCTGTTTCCCTCTGTTCTCTTCTGTGCATTTAAAAATGTTCCAATGGTTCTGTTTTCTTTATTATCTATACAATCATTCTCTTGTTTTCTGCTGTGATTATCAAAAGACGGATGTATTGCTGCTTTTTTGTTTTAGCTGAGAGGAAAAATGAAATTAATTAAAAAAAAACTGCTATAGTATAAAGAACTCCAGTTTTTACGTCAGAGGCCCTAGGTTCAAATTCTACCTCTCCCTTTTACCATCTCTGTAAACAAAGTCATTTAGTATCTCTAAGCCTCATTCTTCTCATCTCTAAAGTGAGAAAATTGGACCAGACAAGCTCTAAAGACCCTTTTACTTCTAAATCTATGATCTATAGTTTATTTTGGAAATGTAACCAATAACAAGAATAAACTGAACTAATAATTAATACTGATTTCTGAGAATTAATCAACTTAGTTTCTATATCCCAAAGAACACAGACATGTATCTATGTGGGAGAAATCTCAAATAAATTTTTTGAAGTGATACACTGGCCTGGCATTGCTTAAATGAAACCCATAAAAGAAGGAAGTAAATAATGGAGGAGGACAGCCTATCATCCAACAGAAAAATGTCAAATGTGCCACAAATATGTTAAATGTGGGTGTTTACAGCCAAATGTAATTCACCTTTGTCATATTCTTTTTTTTTAATTTATTTGTTATCCAGACAGACCAAAGATGTCTGTTTATGTATCTTTAGCTCTCTATAAAATGTATTCTGAAGCTCATTAAAATGGAAGGAAGAATCCATGTGTTAGTATCAGATTCTGCTTACTTGGCAGTCAGTTCCTTCTGATAAATCTATGCTTCCCAGATACCTCCACTCTCATTCCAGGGCTCATCTTACAGCAGACAAGTGACACTCTTAAAAAGATGTTTGAATGTCCTTTCCCAGCTGTATTTTTACAAACCTGGGCGAATGTGTAGATTTATAACACTTCTTTATCACAATGAAAGGGAAAAAGGACTGTGAACAAAAACAGTTGTGCCTATTTTCAGAGCTTGGATCTAGATAACCACCTGCATAGCAGCAGCCTGATTATCATAATTTGCACATGCTCACCTTGACTTCTCAGACATCACTTGAGACCCACGTTATTAGCAACACAGCTATCTTTTAAATCTTAAAACCCACTATTCTGAGAGAACTGTCAAAGGCACAGCTCCTGTAATGAATCTGCTTGCCTCTCCAAACACAACTGACTGCCTGCCCAAAACAGCAACTCTCAAAACCCTTTTAAAGCAACCAAAACATAGGACATTGGAATGTCCTAAGTTCCACTTATGTTTTTAAAGGCAACTTTGTTTAGGATAGAAAGATAGTAAAAGAAAGTTTCAATCCAGTCTAGTAGGTGACTGACTGATGGACACATTAACAAGAGACAAGGAGAAAGATTATAAATTATAACTTTGATTAAATACAACAATTTTTTATTAAATACCTAAAATATTCATGGCAGCATGGTAGGTGAAGAGGGAGAAATTACTTCCAACTGTGTAGATGAAGAAACGATTCAAAGTGATATATGAGCTGAAACTTGGAGGAAAGTAGAGTTTCTAAAATAGGTAGAAAAGAGTATATAGAAAGTTTGGGGTGTGGGTGGGGGAGTAGAGACAATATGTGAAAAGCCACCGAGGTGAAGCAGGAGATGGAATATAATTTCCAGGGAAATGGGAGTAGGTCAGTTTGAATGGACCTCAGAATATGTAAAGCGGAATCAAAAAAAGTATGCCTTAAAGAGGTCAGATTATGAAGAGCTTTAAATTGTCAGGCTATAAACTTTGCATTTTATTCTAGAAGAAAAAGGGAGTCACTGAAAGTGGGTTTTTGGTTTTGTTTTGTTTTTTTTTGGTGAGGCAATTGGGGTTAAGTGACTTGCCTAGGGTCACACAGCTAGTAAGTGTCAAGTGTCTGAGGCCGGATTTGAACTCAGGTACTCCTGAATCCAGGGCCGCTGCTTTATCCGCTGCACCACCTAGCTGCCCAAGTGTTGTTTTTTTTAAAAAAAAACAATATTATCATATCATAATAGACCTATATCTTAGGAAGTTTATTTTGGCAACTCTGTGGAGGAGAGAGGAAAGCTGCTGGAATTAGAAAGACTAATTAAGAGATCATTTCAACAGTTTAGATAAGAGGCTATGATATTAGCCATTCCCTTGTAGATAAGTGGCCAAAGGATAGGAACAAACAGTTCTTGTTAAAAGAATTGCAAAGTAGTCTCAACCATATGATAGAATTCTCTAATTCACAAATAATAAGGGAAATGCAAATCAAAACAAGCCTGAAGTTTCACCTCACACCCTGCAAACTGGAAAAAATGAACAAAAATACCATAATTAACATTGGAGGGAATGCAAAATGATAGGCACACTAATACATGGTTACTAAGCTGTCTTGTGATATGATTATTTGGGAAATTGATTTGGAATTATGTAAATAAAGTTACTGAAATCTTCATACCCTTTGACCCCTTACCTGACTTATAATCTAAGGAGGCTATTTATAATAAACCCATGAACTCCAAACTAAATATAAGCATTTTTTGTGATGGCTTAGAATTGGAACCAACGTAAATGCCCATCAACTGGATAATGGCTAAACAAATTGTTGTACATTAATATAATGAAATAAATGTCCTGTAATAAATGACATGTGTGATGACTCGAGAGAAAGCATGGAATGATCTATATGAATTAATACAAAGGAAAGTAAACAAAGTCAAGAAAACCATATACACTGTAACCACATCAATGTAAATGGAATGAATGACACACCAAAATAGAAAAAGGAATTGTAGCAAAATTATAAAGATCAAAGAAGACTTGAATGAAGAGCCATGAGTAGACAACTCCAATTCACCCCTTCATGGAAGTGAAAAGTCTACAGGTATACTATATTTACTCATGTTTTCAGATTTGTTCAATGTGTTGATTAGTTATGCTATTTTTTTTCCTCTCTAAAAATACTATTTGTTACATGGGAAGGCTCTCTGAGAGAAAAAGGGGAAAAGATACTTAGTGCATCTATGAAGATATAAGAAATAGAAGATATCAATAAAAACTTATTTTTTTTTAAAAAAAGTGATGATGAAGTTACTATCTGAGCAGAGGGAAGGTAGCAAGTACAGGAGACATTGGATAAGAAAAATTAAAACTACTTGGCCACTGACTGAATTTGGGGGTAGAAGGAGAGTAAAGAGCTAAAAAGAACACTGAGTAGTGTAGCTGGGTCAGAAGGGGGATAGTGCTCCCAAAATAAATAGGGAAATTTGGAGGAATTTAGAATAGACAAAGAGTAAGGTTTGTTTGGACATGTAGAGGTTGAAATGCCTACAGGTCACTCAGTGGAGGTGACCAGAAAATCATTGATAATACAAGAGTTCAGGAAAGAGATTAGGAATGGATATGTAGATTTGAGAGTCATTTGAAGAAATATAATCATTGAACCCACAAATGCTGATAAGATCATTAGGAGAGAAAAGAGAAACTTTGCTTTATCACCATCTTGCCCTATAACAATATATGTCCTCTAAGTCTCTTGGAGAAAAGAGTTGAATTTGAGTGGTTCAGATTGGATCCCAGATGTCTAGAAACTTAGAAGTGAGTGAGAAATGAAGAAATGAAGACACTGAATGTAGATGCAGTTTTCCATATTTCACAGTGAAAAGGAAGATACAGGACAATAGACTGAGTGGATAGCAGGGGTAAAAGAGAATTATTGTTTTATTTAAGAAGAGGGAAGACAGGTTTGTAAGTGGAAAAAGGGGATCTGATAAATAAGAAGAAATTAAAGATGAGAAAATTAGAAAGCAGTTGATTGAAGGAATAAATTCCCAGAAGGGACTGAGGTAGATACCAGTTAAATGACTTGCCCAGGGTAACATAGCTAAGTAAATATTTGTTGCAGTATTGAAACACAGGTTTCCCTAACTCCAGCTTCATCATTCTTTCCACTATATCACTGAGATGTTTCTCATTATCAAATAGTAGAGGAAAAGAGGAGTGAATGCAAATAGGTTTGGGGTTTGGGTTTTTTTTGTATTTTGGGGGTTTTTTGGTGAGGCAATTGTGGTTAAGTGACTTGCCCAGGGTCATACAGCTAGTAAGTGTTAAGTGTCTGAGGCTGGATTTGAACTCAGGTACTCCTGACTCCAGGGCCGGTGCTCTATCCACTGCGCCACCTAGCTGCCCCTGCAAATAGGTTTTTAAGTTATAGAATAATGGAAATGACTGAGCCTCTGCTTTCTCAGGAAAATAAGCCATGGGGTTGAATGGTTTAAAAAATAGAGGTAGGATTAAAGCATAAAACAGATTCCAGGAGAGAAGTTCAGGAAACAGTTACGTAGAGTGTGATAGAAAGTCAATCACAGAAGAACAAATGTATTGCCATGTAAAAATGAGTGCCTGAAAAAGAATAATCACTCATCATCATCATCATCATTAATTATATATCACTTTAAGCTATACAAAATACTTTATCCTTAAGATCTCATTTCATCCTCACAACAACTCTAAGAGGTAGGTGCTATTATTGTCCTCATTTTACAGGTGAGAAAACTGAGGCAGAGAGAAGTTAAGTTGCTTACCCAAAGTCACACAGCCAGGAATGGAAAGAAAGGGAATAAGCATTTATATAGTACCTACTATGAAGCACTTTATATATAATTTCTCAATTGATCCTCACAACAGGTACTATTAAGATCTCTATTTTACAATTGAAGAAACTGAGGTTATGTGATTTGTCCAGGGTCACATAGCAAATAAGTATCTGAAGCTAGACTTGAACTCAGGACTTCCTATCTTCAGGCCTAGGGCTCTATCCACTGTACCACCTAGATGGTTCTAGCCAGGAAGTATCTGAAGACAGATCTGAATTCAGGTCCACCTGATTCCAGGTCTCCCACTCTATTCACTATGATACTTAGCTGAGAATATATAATATAAATTGTAGTTGGGTAAAGCCAGGATGAATGGAACAATTGAGCACCAGAATCCGGAGGGGTGAGATAGAGATCTTACATTGAACCCTGCTAGAAAAGTCCAGACATATTGGGATAAGCTTCTATAAGCTGATTTTGGTACTAAATCCTACTATGAGAGAGAAGTGACTGAGTATCCAAGGATTGTAGAATAATCCTTTGAATAAGAGGTTCATATGTTCAAAAGGAAGGAGGCATGATATCAAAGGGAAATAACCAATGAGGGAATTATTTTCTGGTATACTTTACACTGTACTCTGCTGTCGCCATTTAGAATTGGCATTCCTGAGAATAGATTTTACAAATTTCTATAAGGAGTAATAAATAGGATAAATAAACAACAAATAGCATAGCAACTAAGTTCTCAAAAGAAAATTTAGGCTCAGTGTAGAGACAAATGTCTGTAATCCTTGCTATGAGGGAAGCTGAGGTTAGCAAATCTGAGCTTGGAGCTCTGAGCTACTGTGGGTTAAGCTGATCAGTTGTCTGCACCAAATTTTGCAATGATATGGTAAGCCCCCAGGAAAAGACAGCCACTATGTTATTTAAGGAAAGGTAGACCAGCCTAAGTCAGATAATGAAGACTGTCATAGCTCTCAAGCCAATCAGAATGGAACCTGATGCTTGATTGAACCTTGCATGTCAATCCTGAGCAAGATAGAGGGACTTGTTAGGAACGAAGGAACGAAGGAACGAAGGAACGAAGGAAAGAGAGGGGGTATGGAGAGATGAAAAAAAGAAATCTAAATTAATTACAAGAAGACATTAATATAATTAATAGCAGGAGACTTTGCTATTCCCTTCTTAGAACTGGACACATTAAAAAAAAACTGGATAAATACTGAGCTGAACAAATTGTGGATAAATTATATTTGACTAACCTATTGCAACTTTTGAAAAGAAATATTAAATATAACACATACTTCTTGCCATTCAATGGAACTTTTACAAAAATTTATGTTGTGCTAGGATATAAAAGAATAATATACAAATGTAAAATAACAAACAAACACATTAAGCTCATCCCTGACAGACCATAATGTCATATAATCCATGATGAATAAAGGAAATCTGAACAAAAGTTCTCAACCTAAGTGGAGACTAAATGATTGCATCCTAAATAATGATTGGTTCAAAAATCAAATCTTAGAAACAATAATCATATTAAGCAATGACATAGTACACAAAAACTTTTAGGACCCAAAAAGAGTAGTTTCAAAGAAAAGATTATTTCTTAGAAAAAAAATTGACTGGATTTTTTTTTATTGGGTATAGGCACTCCTGATGAAGAGCTTCCTCTACCACAGAAGATCTGCAGATTCTCTCCAAAGTATAGTCTTAGAGAGATGTCTGGGGAGCTGAGAGATTAATTGATTTACGGTGTCCCAGCCAAATTATGCCAGAAATAGGACCTGAATTTCTGTTGCTGAGTCCAATTCTCTATCTGTTATGCTGTATTGCCTACATTTGAAAAAAAATAAATATTTAAAAAAGATAATCGATTAACTAAGCATGCAATTAAAAAGGATAGACCATAAATAAATCGGCAACCTTAAGATACTCATGTAAAAAAGTCTTGAAAATTAGGGGATAAATAGGAAAACCTCAAAATAAGGATTATAGAACTAACAAAGTAGAAAGGACTTTTTTAAATACAAAGAAAATCTATATGCCATTAATAATGTTGATCCAAAAAATAAAAGAAAAGAGAAATAAAATGATCAAAATAAAAAGATGGATAAACTGGATTCATGACAGAGAGAAAATAAGGATTATCCAAAACTACTATTATAGCAAAACTGAAAAATCAGAAGAAAATTTAAAGCAGCTACAAAAATGTAAAGTAGCCAAATTAACAAATAAGAAATTGACATCTTAATTCAGACCAGGAAAAAGAAAGCAAGCAATCCATAGATGAATTGTCAAATGTGGGAGGGAAAGTGGGATAGTGAACAAATAGGGGATGCAGTGGATAGAATGCCGGACCTGGAGTTACAAAGATTCATCTTCTTAAGTTCGAATCTGGCCTCAAACACTTAACTAGCTATGTAATCCTGGACAAGTAGCTTAACCTTGTTTGTCTCAGTTTCCTCGTCTCTAAAATGAGCTGAGAAAGAAATGGCAAACCACTTCAGTATTTTTGGCAAGAAAAGAGTCAGCCATAACTGAAAATGACTGAACAATAAAAATAGGAAGAGGGGAACCAAGTTCTAGAAGATTTGCAAGTGAATTCTATAAAATGTTTAAAGAACAATTAATATTTGTTCTACAAAAATGGAGATTGAAAACATTCTACCAAACTCCTTATGCGGCTCAAATATTATCATCGTCATTATCATAGCTAACATTTGACCACCTCCGCCCCCCAAACATTACATTGGTAATAGATATAGAAAATTCCACGAGTTAATCCAGAAAGATTCAAGGCCTAGAATTGCAGGAACAATGAATTAGATACAAACAATTTAATGAAGTAAAAAGTGGAGCATTTGGCAATGGTAGAAAATAAAGTGGAAAAGAAGGGAGAGAGGAAAGATGAAAGGCAGTTCAAAGTTACTTGGTTAAAGTATTATCTCACTCACAGTCTCAAACTGCCTTTTATTTTTAATTCCTTGGACTTCTCCCTTTCCTACCTACTCTACAAATCAGACTCAAAATGCTCAAATCCTCCAGCTTCTTTGCTGTTTGCCTCAGTACTCTACCTCCATCTATATGGAGGCTCCAGCCACAATTCACTTTCCTCCATGATTTCTCACCAGCCACTATGCTGGAGAGCTTCTATTCCCTATCCCATCCACACTCCCACATTCTAGTTCTGGAACCAGTCAAATTAAGTCTGATTGCTCCTGGAAAGGGCATGCCAATCACGTCCTCTGTGGCTACATTCACTTTCCCTGTAACTTTCATTCTTTCTTGTTTTTGCATATAATCTAAAGAAGTCATGATCAGAAACAAAGGTCCAATATACAGCAAAATGTTCCTAACAGAACTCTGTGATGGAAAAGAACTGAAAAAAGTGGTAACCCATTGATTATGGAAATATTTGTAAAAAAGAAAAACCTCTGATGTGTGATTACTATATAATATGCATAGTAATATTTTACTGTGCAGCAAAAAGTGATTAATATGAGGAATTGAGAGAAAACTATAATGAATGAATTCATAGGGAAATTAGCAGAACAAGAAAATACCATATATGATGCCTACGATATTAATTAAAAGATGCCCATCAGTCAATAAGCATTTACTACGTGCTTATATGTGACAGAAACAGTGTTAAATGTTAGGGATTTAGAAATATGACTGCTGTCCTCAAGGAGTTCACATTGTAATAGAAGAGGTAATATGTCTATAATTGCCTAAACAGGATTATACAGTGTAAATGGAAAGTACTTTCAGAAGAAAATCCTTAAGGGAGTTGGGGGTGAGGGTGGAAGAAATGGTGGGGAGCAATAAAAGCCTCCTGAAGGTAGGATTTGAGATGATTTTGAAAGGAAGACAAGAGGTGGAGGTAGGGGGAGAGAGAGAGAGAGAGAGAGAGAGAGAGAGAGAGAGAGAGAGAGAGAGAGAGAGAGAGAGAGGAGGAGGAGGAGGAGGAAGAGGGAGGGAGAGAGAGAGAGGGGAAGGGAGGGAGGGGGAGAGAGAGGGGGGAGGGAGAGAGAGGGAGAGAGGGAGAGGAGAATGAATGAATGAATTATAGCCAAGGTAAGCAGTCTGTGCAAAATTGGAATATTTTTTTCTGTTTGAGCAATAGGAAGTAGACCAGTATATCAACATCACTGGATTTGAGGAAGTAAAGAGTAAGAAGACTAGAAATGTAGAAGGGGACTAATTGTTTGTTGGGGTTTTTTCCCACAACATGAGTAATGTGGACATCTGTTTTCCATGACTTTCTATGTATAATGAATATATTTCTTGCCATCTCAATGGGTAGGGAATGTGTGGAGAGGAGAGAATTTGAAACTGATAAAAAGTTCTTTTAAAAAAAGAAATCATAATAACTTTGGAAAGAGAAACTTCAGGTGAATAAGTTCAGAAGCCAGATTGTAGAGGGTTAAGAAGAAAGCAGTAGGAGAGGAAGTGGAGATACCTATTATAGATGGCCTTCTCAAGGAATTTAACCACAAAAGACAGGAGAGATAGAACCATATTTAGTGGGGATTGATGGATAACAGGAGGGCTTTTTGAAGATGAAGGAGACATGAGCATGTTTGTAGGCAGTAGAGAAGCAGCCAACAGACAGGGAGAGATTGAAGATAAGTGAGAGAGTGAGGATAATAGAGAGGGAAATCTGCTGGATAAGATGATATGAAATACAATCATTTGTGCATGTAGAGGGATTGGCCTTGGCAAGGAAAAGGGCTACCCATCATGTGAAACAGACTTGGAGGAGGAAATAGTGACAGAAGGTCTTAGAGTGTTGTAAGATAAGGAGAAGAGGAAGTTCTCAGCAAATGGCTTTAAATTGTTCAGTAAAACATGAGGCAAGATTCTCAGCTGAGAGGGTGAGGGGACAGGATCTATCAGAGGTCTGAGGAAGAATCAAAAAGTTTGGAAGAGCTACTGGTGAAAAGGATAGTGAGTTAATTAGGGAAATATAAAAAGATTGCCTAGTAGCAGTGAGGTCCCAGTTTAGGTTATGAAACATAAATTAGTAGCGGACTTGTACAATATGGCTGCATGCCTCGATCTTAATTTTGCCATCATCTGGAAATAGACCATTTCTTTATTAACTCTGGAATTCCCATATCTGATCACAACCTACTGACATTCTACCTCTCCCTCTGCCTTCCAATACCAAACCCTACTCTTCATAAACATGATCTCTAATCCTTTGAGCCTTCAGTTCTCTTCTAGATCATCTTTGTTTGCACTTGACTTCTTGGTGATTCAGTTCAACGCTACACTGTCCTCTACCCTTTTAATTTTTTTTTATTTTTAATTTATGGAATGAAACAACCATTTCTATGACATAATATAACTTTTTTGTTTGTTTTTTGTTTTTTTGGTGAGGCAATTAGGGTTAAGTGACTTGCCCAGAGTCACACAGCTAGTAAGTGTCAAGTGTCTGAGGTCGGATTTGAACTCAGGTCCTCCTGAATCCAGGGCCAGTGCTCTATCCACTGTGCCACCTAGTTGCCCCAATAGTATAACTTTTTTAAAAAGATGATTTCAGGGCAGCTAGGTGGCACAGTGAATAGAACACTGGCCCTGGATTCAGGAGGACCTGAGTTCAAATCTGACCTTGACACTTACTAGCTATGTGACCCTGGGCAAGTCACTTAAGCCTCATTGCCCTGAAAAATAAATAAATAAATAGAATAGCTGAAAGAATGTTTTTAAAAAAGATGATTGCACATGAAACTGAAAATCTATTATGTACAAATTGCTATTCCTTTTAAATATATAATAGTTATCATGTAAATTTTGTTCTCCCTCCCCCTCCCTTAAAGATGACTATCATTAGACACAAATTCTATATGTGCTTTTATCATTTATTTCTCTTCATGTAAATAATGTCCTTCTTCATATGCCCTTCATAATTAAGTTGGGTATTTCTATTAGTCAAAATTATTTAGTAACTTGAAGTTGTTTTAAAAACAATATTGCAATTACTGTATACAACATTCTATTGGTTCTGGTCATTTCATTCCATCATTTAATGCAAGTCTATTCATGTTTTGTTTTTTTCTGAAATCATCTTGCTCATCATTTTTTATAGCACAGTAGTATTCCATCACAATCATATGCCACAATTCCTTGTCCTCTTCTATCAGCAATAGTGCCCTACCAAGCCTCAGCCTTGGATCATTCCTACCATCTGTAGTCTTCACCCTATGCATGCACTATTGAACAAAGGTGGAGAAAATCAAGCTGAGAGGTCAAGAAAAAGATTGAATAAAAGCCATTAGACTTAGCAATTATGAAGTCATTAGAAACTTTGGATGGTATAGTTTTAGTTGAATGATGAGATCAGAAGTCAGATAGGAAAAAAAATTACCTAATTTAGGCCTTCTCAAGTTATCTGGGAAGGAGAAGTAATTGTGGGGAGGGGCCAGTAGCTATTAAAGATGATTAGGACAATGAAGGAACTTTTTTAAGGATGAGGAAGATATAGCCATGCTTTTTTGGTAGCATAGAAAAGGCCATTAGATATGAGGGGATTAAAGATGAGAGAAATAGCAAGGATAATAGAGGGGCAATCTGCTGGAGAAAATGGGATAGAAAGGGATCACTTATAAATGTAGAATTGTTTGACTTTGAAAGGAGAGAGATCATCTCTTTATTAAAGGTAAGAGTAAAGGAGAAAGTTGTAAAGGAATGTTGGAAGATTCCACATGGGGAGAGGGAGTGTCACTGAGTGGCTCAAAGGGAAGCAGAAGAAACATCACTAGCCTTCTCTCTCCCCATCCTTCTCCAACAGAGACTCTAATTCCTGCCAAGAGAGGGAGCAGGAAATTGGGAAGTCTGCTCTCCTCATAGAGGTTCTAGGTTAGAATTATACCTATCTGCTCCCTTAACTATTATTTGTCTAGCAGTTAAGGTTTTCAGACTCAATCTAACTTCCGATCACTGTTTCAGTATTGGGGAGACAGGACTCCAGGCTTTATGTCCAAGGCTTCAGGTCTCTTTCCTACCAAATCCCAGTTCCACAATGCACGTGGGACCCATTCCAACCAAAGCAAAACAGAAATTGGAGAAGGTACACATCAAAGAAGTATGTGCCAGAAAATACAGAGTGAGAGAGTTCTCCTCTCTTTGGAGTGGGTAACTCCCATTGGGAATGAAGTAACTTAGGTGACCCAAGAGAAAGTCCAGATCTTACCCAAAGGGAAATTCCCTGAAGTTTCTAGCATAGCAAGCTGAGGATAGGAAGATGAAGACACATGACCACTTCTCCCATGTCAGTTTCTTCCCAGAGTCTTTTCCTTTTGCGACCTGAACTGATTTCACTTTCTTTTGCAAAGATGGGACCCAGGAGGACCTAAAACATTGCAGAATGCAAAAAGACTATAAAGACTTGAAGAGACTTGAAGAAATTCTCCTCTCTCCCATTCTTACCAACTCTGCCCCACTCCCTGCACAGGTGCAGGACATTGATCTTCAACAATGAAGAGAGAGTACTATTCTGATGGGCTTTTGGAAAATGTCTGTGTGGTGCGTGATCAGGAGTAAGGGAGAAGAGGGACCTCTCTGGGAAAGGTCTCCATTTTTTTTCAATGAAGTATGAGGCAAGGGCCTCAATTGAGAAGGTGGTGTAAGAGAATGCCGTGGGAGGCTTGAAGAAGGATAAAAGTTTGAAATAGTCCTCACGGTGATGGAGGTAGTGAATCAATTAGAGATGTATGAAAAGATTCCCTTGCTGTTGTGAGGTCAGAGTTGAGATTATGTGACAGATTTGTAGTAGATCAAGTCAGTATGATTTCCTGATTTTCTCCAGCTCTGTTCAGCAGCAAGTAAATTAAAACAGAACAACAGGAATTTAGGGATTACTAAATCACAATGGTGTATATGTGTTGTCAGACAATGTTTCAGCATTTAATGTTTTTGCTAAATTGTTTTTTTGATCACAAGGGTCCATTCAGAAATCTGAGGTGGGGAGAAGGAATTTTCAGTGATAGTAAAATAAAAGCTTTCAACAAAATATCTTTAAAAAGAAAACTGCTGGAGAATAATAATAATAACTATAATCAATGCAGCTTATGCGAAATGATGGAGCCTCTGCACTATATCATAGCAGGTTGGAAAAGTTTAAAATATACCTGACACCTAGAAAGACATGAATAGGTGGCTAGGATTTTGCATTAGAATATCATGATCCTTTAGAAACTGACAGACTACAAATCTTCATTCTACAAATACAAAGTATCCTTGAGAATAAACAAATAAATTGGACTGATCCTGGAGTATCATAGTCACAACTGTTGCCAAAAACCACCTGGACAAAAAAATGACCCTCACAAATTTAAGAATGTTTTATGTACATGTCACTATATCTAATATTCAATCTCCAAACTACATGGAATGAAATGCTTTCAGAAAGTAAAAACCTAGAAGAAAAAATGAAAGCCATGTATGAACAAGCTAAGGTACATATCATCCCTGTCATTCTATCTACTACTTGTCTGTCAGCCCAAAGATGTTTTCATTGAATCTCTAGAAGATAAGATTATATCTAAACATCCTTATTCAGATATATATGACAGTCGTTCTTTTACACTGTACTATCTGTTGTTGTTTTTATTATTGTTGCAATTACTCTTTTTTTAAAGTAGTAAACATTTTTATTTATAGTTTTGGGTTCCAATTTTTATTACTCCCTTTCTCCCTCCCCTCCCCCTTCTCTGAGGCAATAAGCAATCAGATATGGGTTATACATGTATGATTATGCAAAACATTATCATATTAGTCATTTTGTATAAGAAAACTTGAAAAAAATGAAAGTGAAAAATAGCATGCTTCAGTCTGTGTTCCATCAATATCAGTTATTTCTTTTGAGGTGTATAGTATGTTTCATTAATATTATATATATTTTTTTACAAATAGGGGGCAAGTTAGGACACCAATCCACTGGTGGTGGAGTTGTGAAAAGATCCAACCATTCTGGAGAGCAATTTGGAATTATGCCCAAAGGACTATAGAACTGTGCATACCCTTTGATCCAGCAAAACCACAGCTAGGTTTATATCCCAAAGATATCCTCAAAAAAGAAAAAGACCTATTTGTAAAAAAATATTTATAGCAGCTCTTTTTGTGGTGGGTAATAATTGGAAATCAAAACAATATAAAAATATAAAAAATATAATTGCCCATATTTTCTTGATAGTTAGATTGATATAGCATTAAATAAATAAACTTATGTAAGATTGTCATTGTTATTATATTGGCTCTGCCTACCCATGAGCAATTAAAATATTTCCAATTGTTTAGATCTGACTTTATTTGTCTGAGAAGTGATTTGTAGTTCTGGTCATATAGTTCTTATATTTGGCCTGACAGGTAGACTCCCAAGTATTTTATTTTGGCCACAGTTACTTTAAATGGAATTTCTCTTTCAATCTCTTGTTGCAGAACTTTGTTGATTTATGTGGGTTTATTTTGTATCCTGCAACTTTGCTAAAGTTGTTAATAATTTCAAGTAGCTTTTTAGTTGATTCTCTAGAATTTTCTAAGTATACCATCATATCATCTGCAAGGAGTGATAGTTTTGTTTCCTCGTTACCTATCTTAATTCCTTTAATTTATTTTCTTTATCTTATTGCTATAGCTAAGATTTCTAGTACAATATTAAATAACAGAAGTGATAATGGGCATCCTTGCTTCACCCCTGATTGTATGGAGAAGGCTTCTAGCATATCTATATGGGGTTTTCTTGGCAAAGATACTAGAGCAGTTTGCATTTCTGTCTCCAGCTCATTTTACAGATGAGGAAACTGAGGCGAACAGGATTATGTGAGTTGCCCAGGATCACACAGCCTGTAAGTATCTGAGTCCAGATTTGAATTTATAAAGCTGAGTCTTCCTGACTCCAGACCCACCACTCTAGCCCTGTAACACTTAACTGTCTATATAATCAATTATATAGCATTAAGTTTAAGAGAAAAATAGTAGGCAATATGTTATATTGGATAGAACATTGAACTTGTAATAGAAAATACATTAGTTTGAAAACTACCTCAGACCCTTACTAATTATGCAGCCCTGAGAAGTGCATAACCTCTTTGTATCTTACTTTCCTCAGCTATAAAATGAGCTAGTTGGACTGAATTACCTCTAAGCTATGATAATAACCTATATTTGAACTGTTTCAATCCCATTTTCATAAAAAAAAAAAAAAGATGAGAATATGGTGGCTGGGTGGTGGTGGTGATTGGATTCAAAAAGTAATCAAATGCTATCAGAAGGCTGACTTGATACTAAGTCCCCATGTGTAATGTGTAAACCCCTCAAAGGCAGGAACAGTTTGGTTTTTGTCCTTGTATCTATCCCCAGGCTGTCATTGTGGATAGAAAGCTGGCCTTAGAACCAAGAAACTTGGGATCAAGCCTACCATGACACACTAATTTTGTGATGCTTGACAAATCATTTAACCTCTTAGTGCGTTAGACAACTCCTTGAACTATAAGTTTCAAAAAAGGTACGTGTTTGAATTGGTAAAGGGAATTTCCTCACTCAAGAACTATGTCAGGTTAAGTCTCTCTTATCTATCCCCACCATTCACCCTGGTGCCTTGAACATAATAGACACTTAGTAAATGTTTGTTAAACTGGATTAAATATAACTTGTTGGAGACTGAAGTCCAAATTCTAGGCATTCAATTTACATCCAACCAGAGAGAACAGATCCTTGGTTAAAAGAAGGACTTCAGAAATAGACAATATTTACACAGAAAATGGGTTACTTGACTTTTCATAAATTGGGTAAGGGGGGATACACACTAAAAAGATATTAAAGAGGTTAGGGTTCATCTGGTCCAACCCCTTTACTTTATACATAAGGGATGTGAAGCACAGAGAAGCTAAGTGATATGCATAAGTTCACACAGGTAGCAAGTGAAAAAATTGGGAGAAGGAAAAAATGGGAATGAGGAAGAATGAATTCGCTACAGGAGATTTCACTGTATCATCTTCTGACTGGGGTTTGGAATCTAAAGAATTATGCACTGGCTCAATCCTTGGGAGTTTTGGACTTGGTCAAATATTCTATTTTCCTACACACATATATATGTATGTGTATACATAAATTCTTCATCGTAAAAAAAGATTATTTTTCACGAGAATGGAAGAATGAAAGCTGGCTTCTGCCCCATGCTAAAAGTGACTTTAGATTCCTTCCATCAAACCAAGCCATTGTTAGCCAATATATACTCAAACCTCTGCAATCAGACTTTTATAGAGATTTCTCCTCTCCCAACTCCTAGTCATACTTGTTAAAAGAAAAAGATATAAACTAGCATAGCCAGTTGAACAATTCCTTGTCAAACGTGGAAGGGAGGAGTTTTCTCTCCATGTTGAACAACACAAAGGGTATTATGTGACAGATTCCAGGCCAGGGCTTCCTTGAAAGCCTGAGAAAATTAATAGCCATATGCTTTTAGGAGGGAACTGAGTGCTGTGTGGCTGCAAACCAGGAATGATGCACTTTCAGGAAGGTTACTGCAACCCGTTCATAAGCTCTCTGCCTCATGTCAGGAGCAGAAAAACATGAATTCTATGGAGCTCATCTTCCTGCTAGCCAGGAATCATATATTTCAACTCTCTAGTGCCTAATGTAGAGCAATTGCTTTATATTAGTGCTGCATCATTATGCCCGATGCCTTAAATGTTCACCTTCTCTATTTAGGTGCTCTCAGCTTCTAATAAGATTTGTTGGTACAGCTGAATGCTTTGAAATAGAGGCATCATTTGAAAATAGTCTTGGATTTAAATTTTCAGGAAGATGGTGAATCAAGTTTTGGGAATCATCTTTTGGAAACCATAGGAGAGGCTCTGAGAAATGCTGTTTCAAAAAAATTTTGCTTTCTGCCATAAATTTTCCTGCATTTATGCCTGATGTCTTCCTGACACTTTAATTGTCCTGTGGATTTGCTGCCTAAGCCAGAAATATGGAAATATATTATTACAAGAGTACCACCACTCAAAAAAAAAAACTTATTATAAGAAGGAAAGAAGTAAAAAAAAATGTTAGGATAGATCAAGGAGTGGAAATTACTTGATTTTTTTTAAAATTAGCTTTCAAAATGACTCACAAAAGATTTCATTTTTTAAAATGAGTTGCCCTACTGCTTTAAAAATAATTATTTAACAAAAATTTGGGGAAAAAAGAGAGAAGGGGAAAAGGTGTGGAAGCTGTAGAAGAGAAAAACATGAACAATAGAGAGTGAATGAATGAATAAACCATTTTTTTAAATTTTTGTGAGGCAATGAGAGTTAAGTGACTTGCCCAAGGTCACACAGCTAGTAAGTGTCTGAAGTCAGATTTGAACTCGGGTCCTCCTGAATCCAGGGATGGTGCTTTATCCACTGTGCCACCTAGCTGCCCCTGAATAAACCATTTATTAATAACTTATGTGCAAAGTTTCATGCTAAGGACTAAGGATACAAATAGAAAATTAAGACAGCACCTACTCATTTTAAATTAAATGGAAAAGTCTCATGGTCCTTGGGGTACAATGGCAAAGCAGATATTAACACCTCTTCTTTTATTCCTTTATTTAATATCACTATTCTCAGGGGTATTGGGTTGAGAATCCTGGGCTGTCCCCATCAGGGAATGAAGGGAGATAGTGGTTAAGATGTTTGTGGAAGTTGGACTTGACTGTCATATTATGCCTCTTGTGTTTCTCTCAGAGTATTTTTTGCTTCAACTAGGCTGGCATGCCTGTCCTGTGTGTGGCAACTGGTTAGCAGTTGGGGATAAAAATAAGAGAGATGAACATCATGGAGCTTAGAATGTAAGATCCTTGAGAGGAAAGATTACTCCACTCCTTCACTTTGTATACCCATTGCTTATGGTATGGTGCCTGGTACACAGTAGATGCTTAATAATTGTGATTGTAGAATGGTAGAACATTACAAATGACTGTCCCAAATGCTACCAAGAAGCACCAGGGTTTCAGATTGCCCATTTATGTGGATAGATGTACACACTATCTAAAATGATCCACATGAGGAATAAAGAGAAAGACGCTTCCTCTAAGGGGGCAGCTAGGTGGTGCAGTGGATACAGCACTGGCCATGGATTCAGGAGGACCTGAGTTCAAATCCAGCTTCAGACACTTGACACTTGCTAGCTGTGTGACCCTGGGAAAGTCACTTAACCTTCATTGCTTGCCCCCCCCCAAAAAAAAAAAACCACCAAGAAGCTTACTCTAAGATATGGTCCTTTTTATTCTATTATCTTTTGACAAGGGCACTTCAGAAAACAGAGGTGCTGAACAGCAATTCTGAGAAATGGACATTTCTGGCTTTGACAGATACTTCATGAGTTCTAGAGGTCCAGAGACTTGTGCTGATGGCTCAAGAATAAGGACTGAATGCAACTGTAAGAAAAAAATAACCACCAAATGAAAGGTTGACTAGAAGACATGATTCTGGGCTGAGAAGGACAGACAGCACAGATCTGAGGTAAAAGTGTATTACCTGTTCAGTAGTCCCACAGAGGGGTAGCTAGCTAGTACAGGGAATAGACTGCTAGGTCTGGAGTCAGGAAGACTCATCTTCCTGAGTTCAAATCTGGCCTCAGACATTTACGAGCTATGTATGTGATCCTGGAAAAGTCACAACCTTCTTGCCTCAGTTTTCTTATCTACAAAATGAGCTGAAGAAAGAAATGGCAAATCACTCCAGCATCTTTGACAAGAAAACCCCAAATGGGGTCACAAAGAGTCATACATGACTGAAAAATGACTGAAGTCACACATGTTTAATGCCTGGAAGACAATAATAGAAGTATTGGGTTCTAGTTTTTATTGTAAATATGTATTAATGCAAACATATACACCTTTTGTTTTTTAATCATTTCTTTTGTGGTAAAGAAAATATGTGTGTGCATGTATACATGTGTGTATATATATATACACATATATGTGTGTGTGTGTAGAGATATGTGAATATGTATGTATGCCTATAACTATATATATTTAATAGCTTTTTTTTACAATAGCTCTTTTTTTAAGCCATTTTTGGGAGGCAATAGGCATTAACCAAACCCAGGTTTTATTTAAAACATGATCCCCAGACCTCTGTGATGTAGGCAAAAAGAGCCAGAGACTGCAAGAAAAGCATGACCCCTTATTTTAAATATTCGGCCCCCCCAATATTGAACCTGGGTTCCACTTAAACCCAGAGCTGGTGCTCCTTGGGAGAGAAAATGGCCCCTCTGAAACATAAGAAATGTATTTAATTATCTTTGTATATGTTCTCTCCCCAATAGAATATAATCTCCTTGAGGATTGGCTCTGTTTTCATTAATGTCTTTGTATTCCTAGAACCTGGATGCAAACTAGGCATTTAATAAAAGCTTGTTGAATTATATTAAATCAGAGGTCATCTGGGCCAATCTGTACACTTTTCAGATAAGGAAAATGAGGTCTAGATGGTTAAAATGGCTCGTTCAAGATCCTAAAGCTATTGGTTCTCTAACTGCCAATCTGGGGCAGATAGTTGGCATGGTTGATGCCTGGACTAGAGTGTGGAAGACCTGAATTCAAATCTGACCTCAGATGCTTGCTATCTGTGTGACCTTGGGCAAGTCATTTAACACTGTTTGCCTTAGTTTCCTCATCAGTGAAATAAGCTGGGAAAGGAAATGGCAAAACACTCCAGTGTGTGCCAAGAAAACCCCAAAAGGCATCACGAGGAGTCAGACATGACTGAAAATGACTTAACAACAAAAACTGCTAATCTAGCAAATTTTGCCCTGAACCATGGTGAAAACTTGAACTAAATGATCTCTAAGGTCCCTCCCAACTGGGAATCTATCATTCCATGACATTATTTTCTCCCACTTCCCACTATCATGAATTTATAGATCATAGAATTCATAACCCAAGAGAAATATATCCCATCCACCTCGTGAATTCCTGTAATCTCAAGCAAACTACCAAAACACCAAAATCTCCCTTTTAGTGTGTTTCTCATGAAGAGTGACCTTAAGAAATGCAGATCTTTTAGATTCCAAACCAGTCACCAGCTGAGCTTCTGTTAAAGAGTTCACAACAGATAACAAAATCTGTGGAAACAGAAAGAATCAGTCAGAATATACTTCTGGGGCTAAAAGACTAAACCAAGGAAGAGTGAGAAAAATGCCTGAAAAAGAAAAATATATTTACTTTGAGCCCAGACAGAGGGACAGAAGAAACAGGAAACTATCTTTATTGTTCTGATTAATTCAGACTTACTCATCCTAATAGTACAGTTTTGGCCATGTTATAGAGGTAGGATGATATAGGTAAAAGGTCATTGGACCTAAAGTTAGAAGGGCCTGGGTTGAAATCTTTGCTCTGACACTTAACTGTGACACTTTGGGCAAATCACTTAATTCTCTGAGCTTTAATTTCCTTCCCTGAAAAGTGAGCATAATAATACTTGCTGTATCTGTCTTGTGTGTTTTTATGAAGAAAATACTATATGAATGTAAGTTATCATCATTAGTCAAATATATAATAATAATAATCTGTCCTGAGGCTAGAAGTGTCCTGGAATTGTGACAAATATGTAAAATTGTCACCTTCTGAATGCCAGTCCATGATACTATTAGCATACATTAAGTCATCCAATGCATTAGTACTGGAGGAGAGAGAAGTAAAGGCAGTGGAAGCTGGGAGTATCCTTTACAGGAAGGAACAAAAGTAAGATAATTATGAGCATGCTGCCCCCAAGGCATATGAGCTCTCCCCAAGTTGATCAATAGATGCTTATATACAGTCCTTAAAGAAACATCCAATTGGTAAAACATCACAAAGACCCTTGGCTTTGGATTGAGAGAATAGGTCATTTAAATGTTTTTTGTTTTGGTTTTGATTTTGATTTTGGTTTTATGGATACAAGAAAGTCCAAGGAAAAAGACAGACAGGAAGAACAGCTAGGGCTTGGTAGAATGAGGATTGCATGGGAAGGAATATATGGTTTTACACTATTCATTCATAGGACCAATGTTTTGATATAAATAGTGTTTAATTTCTTCATTCACTCAACAAACCCTGACTCACTGAATGCCATTTTCATTCAGCACATTCAACTATTCAATTCACTAAATGTTTATGAAGTGCCTACTATGTACAAGCACTGTGAGACATTGAGAATAGAAAGACAAAAATGAGAGCATCCCTGCCCTCAAGGAACTTACATTCTTCTGTAGACAAGTAAATAAATGCAGAATATTACACACATACATATACATATATATGTACACACACTAGAATATTGAATAATGCATGTGTATATATGCCTACATATGTACATGCGTATATGTATGTGTCAGTATGTATATCTGGAATGCTATGGTCCATGGTGTCATGAAGAATCAGACACAACTGGATGATGGAACAACAATACACACGTGTGTATGTATGTGTACACTAGAATATATAGTCATATATAATACATATGTGTGTATATATACCTATATATGTACCAGAATGAAAAGTATAAGAAGAATAATACAAAATAAGATTAGAAATGTAGAAGGGAAACAATCTTAAGAGCTTTAAATATCAGGCTGAAGGTTTCATATTTTATCCTAAAAGTACCAGGGCACCTTTGAGTGGGAGGATTGGGCAACATGGCTTTATCAATTTTATTCTGTCAACTGTGTGAAGGATGCATTGGAGAGGGAAGGGACAGGAGGCAGCAAGACCAATTAAGAGGCTATTGCAATAATCTGTGAAGGAGGTAGAAGGATGTGAACCAGAGTAGAGGCTGTGTGAGTAGAAAGAAGAGGATAAATGTGAAGATATTGTTAGTGAACAAAAATTTATTAAAGGTTTGCTATGTGCTGGGCACTATGCCAAGAGCTGGGGATACAAAGAAAGGAAAAAAGATTGTCCCTGCTCTCAAAGAGCTCACTTTTAATGGGAGAGACCACGTGCAGATAACTATGTACACACAAGATATACATAGTGGATGTGTAAATTACCTTGGAATGAAAGGACTAGTTGTGAAGGCGGAATCAAGAAGACATGGGGAGTGCATGGACAACTAGGGTGAGGACATGGGAGGAGTCCCACCTCACCTCCAAGTTCATGTCCAAGACTGACCCTGACCTCACAACTACCTCTAACTCAGCAGGATGCTTGCTGGTAAATGTTTAACAACTACCTCTCCAAAAAAGGAAGGAAAGACACATTTTAGCTTACTGTACAGAATTGACATTTTCTTAGATCTAGGCAAAACAATAAATTGAGACCTGGTCTATGTTTTGATTCAGTCATTTCAGTTGTGTCCAATTCATTGTGACCCCATTGGGGATTTTCTTGGCAAAGATACTGGAGAGGATTGCCATTTCCTTCTACAGCTCATTTTAAAATGAGGAAACTGAGGTAATCAGGGTTAAGTGACTTGCCCTGCTAATAAGTGCACAGGGCCGGATTTGAACTCAGGAAGATGAGTTTCTCTGATTCCAAGCCCAGCACTCTAACCCCTGCACCACCTACCTGCCCTGGTCTGTTGTAGGTAATAGCCCTAGCAGAAGCTAAGAGAAAAAGCTGCCTCAGTATCCTGGGCTCATCCTTCCTACTAGGCATTTGCCATCCTGTCCTGCCTCATTCCTGATCCTTCAGCTCCTACAGATGAATCTTTTAAGAGCTGCATCATTTGCTTGATTTTTAGATGATCTGCCTTGCACTGTCCCTTTGGATTTCTCTCATTGGCTTTGGGGCTGAGAGAGGGACAATGACTTTAGAGTCAGAGCACCTCTTTCTACCATTTATTA